>NW_004567110.1:36093201-36146291 GCF_000260355.1 Condylura cristata
AAAAAAAAAAAAAAGTGTCCAAATGTGTTTTTAAAGTTTCACCTGGAAATGTTTGTTATAATACAGAGTTCCAGGTCTCTTGTGCAAAGATTTGTATGTATGCATTATGTTTGTAAATGCTTTACTTCATTTACAAATCAAATATTGGTTTACAAATTAATGATCAATAGGTAGGCTTAATAGCGTCCTTAATCAGAACCTAGTGTCTTCAGAGATAGCTACTTAGCATGTTTGCAACTATCATTACTGAAAAGTGTTTTACTTATTCTAAAGGACAGTAATAATTTTACTCATGAAATTAGTGGCATCAAAAAGAAGGGAAATCTGTTGGACCCAGAGCTTACTCATGAGAGGAAAATTGAATGGGCAAGTCCAGTACTTACATCGAGGCCCCACTGATCCTAGATGGGCCCAGCTGGCTGATCCAGAAACAAAGACCATGTGTCCTAATGTCATGGAAACTTGCTTGGAATAAGTTCAAGGTGCTGGTTGGTGAGCCTCACTTGCTGATGACCTTCCTAAAACCAAAAACAAATCGTATGACTATATTGTGCCTATAAATAATGGATGTACAATTTGGGAGTCTGCTCAGAGACTTGCTTTCCTTGAAACACCTCTTGGTATTAGATTGAGGAGGTGTATCCTTATAGCTCCATATACATTTAATAAGGCTGCCAATATTTACTAAAAGAACTTCTCTTTGTCAGCCATTCAAATTGGGTCATTTCACAAAAGTAAGGGATTAGATGAGCTAAACACCTGTGTATTTTAATTTATGTGCATGTGAATCTGAAGCAGGTTACCTATAGACTGTACACATTAAGACACACTGAATTAAGAAAAACTGGATATTCAATTGCAGGAGCTCGGATCCCTGGCCAGGGAGGTGACTCACATGGTACAGTAGACCTCTCCTGTCTCGCTTCTGCTCCCCTCAGCAGTGTACTTTGTCTGCCTGTTTTGCTCCCCACTCTGTCTCTGGTGAATACTCTCACTGCTCCTGCACCTCTGGCCTGTACCTCAGTTCTGTACACATAAATAAATAAATCTTTAAAGAAAGAGAAAGCTAGTCTTTGATAAAAACATTTGAGAAATAAAATTATTAGGGGAATCAGCAGAAACTTTTTAAAAATCTTAGGATAGCTTTTAGGTAGGCGGACCCAAAAAATAGTTGCAAAAGAAGTTATAAAGTGACCTTCATTTTTCTTAATATTCAAACTTGAAGACTTAGCTACTTTTATGTTTACATGCAGAATTTAGTTTAATCTGTGGCATGCAGAGTTCTGTTATGCAATTGTTTGAACTTCATGCTACATAAGATCACTTGAATGATTTAGCTTTATTTAATCATGCATTTACCTGAAAGTTAACATCAATGGATATTTTTGAGACTTTAGTTAATCATTTACATTTGAAAGTATTTTATGGTTTGTAAAATATTGTATGCATTATTTTCTTTCTAGATGAAAAATATTGCCACCATTATAAAAGGGCTCATAAATTATCCAGTTACAGATAATAAGACAGAAATAGTATTATATTAGTTTTAAAAATAAATATAAGGGTGGTAGAATTAACCTGCTCATGTTATACACTTACTTAAAAGAGCACAAACCTCTATCCTTAGTTCATATCTTTACAACCAACCAGTCATTTCAGTAAGCACGGTAGTCTACTAGAGATATTTAAATTGTCATGGCCTTAAAAGCATAAAATTAAAAAAACTGGTCACCTATGTTGAATTGGCTTGGTTAATAGGAAGTGTTTATTTGCATAGTTTTAAAATTGCCTTCAAAATAAAAATAAAATGCTCTTAAACAGGAAATACAAGTCTGAAAGTGTTTCTTTAATAACAGTCATAAAAGTCATAAATTTATATATCAAAACTTCAAAACACATTTCAAGAGCTAAGTTTCCACACTTCATAAAGGGTCAAAAAATTGACACAGACCAATGGTCTCACTCTCATTACAAAGAATGAGAGACTCAGTTAAGTTCATATCTCATAATATACCACTTACAGTACTGATTTAGGAAAAGACCCTTTTCCTTAGTTTCAAATACAAACATGAAAGCACGTGCAGCAAAATTTATTTATGAGCTCAAACACAGTATACCTCAACCCTCTGAGTGCATATCACTGCACTGGGAAGTATCAGGTATGCATTTCGTTGAGCATACCGACTGCCTCAAAATATAATAATTGAAGTTAGAAATGGTCATTTAATCACTCTCTGAAGGATTGAACATCACTTTTTCTAAGTATGTTATTAGTAAGTGAATATAGGGTTTATAAGCATTAAAAGTGCCTATCATTATGGAGATGTCACTATAGAGATGGTGGCAAGTAAATTATTTTCAGTAAGTGCTATAAAAGAGAGAAAACAGGTGACATAATAAAGTGACTGGAAAGAGGGGGCTATCTTATACTTAGAGGTCAGGAAAGCTATTTTAGAGAAGGAGATATTTGAGCCTATGCAAAGATCTATACAGAACAACCCTGAAAATAGCAAGGACAAAATTCCATACATTAATATGGATGGTGACATCCCCTGGAAGAATAAAATTGAAAAGATGGCTTGTCACTAGTGAAGAGAAAAATCAACTCAGAGGAAAACATAGCTGACCACCCTGTCATATGAATTGCTGTCAGAACTTCTGGCTGTCTTCCTACAGAAATATCCGACAGTACTAGCATTTTCCATGACACACTTGTCCACAATAAACAATACTAAATCTGGAATGGCAGGGATTTAGGGAGAAACCTTAGAGTCATACCAAATCATAAATTAGCTGCTGGTATATAGCAGCAAAACTGTTAATATTTTTCAAAGAAATTGAACAAAAATTATTACATTTTTTATGGAATTATAAAAGGCCTTGAAAAGCAAAAGTAATCCTGAGGGAAAAAGAAGAAAAATACATGCACTACATTATCTAACTTTAAACTATAATTTAAAGCAGTCATTGTTAAAGCAATATGGTATTGGCATAAAAACAGATGCGTAGATCTATAGAACAGAATTCAAAGCCCAAAAATAAACCTGTGCAGCTATCAATACTTAATTTACAATACAATGGCCAATGAAGTAGACACAATATGGAGAATGAGGCACCAAGCAGATAAGTCTCTCACCTAGGTTTTTCCTGTTAGCAAGTAAGAAGGTTGGTTTTCTAATCTCGCCAGTGTAAAGAAATGTAAAGGAATTTTTTGGTTTCTTCCCTTCCCGTTGATGAAATCATTACAGTCTTCAAGCCAATTGTCTAAAATATCAGTGAATTAAATATGCTGGAAACAAAGTACTTTGTATAACTTTAGTAACTTCATGTTCTTTAGTTTATCTTTCCTCCCAGCTGCCACAGTTATGAGTCTTCTATCAAATGTTGATGGTGATAAAATTGTCTTCATTCAGGCAACAATCAACCACCCCAGCATCTTGAAGGACAGGGCAGGACAGAAAAGAGACAATTTTATTCTGATTGCTCTAGGAAAGAACCTGTCCCCCCTTAAGGACTATAACCCTGCTTTTGACATAATTCTGTAAAAGTTTTTAAGAAACAAATTTACTTCAATGCTGTCAAGGCAGCATCCTGCAACTTAATCTGTAGAACAAAAAACTAATGTTTGTTCTTAGTGCTTAACACAAATAGTAATCTGTAAACCTGTAAATCTTGTGCTCAAGTTCAAGCCTATTTTGTGGAATTTTTATAATTGCAATTAATGTGTACAAAGTAATATTTTAGTGATTTGTATATCCTCCCATTTTATTCCATGCAATTGAACCAATAAAATATTTTTATCTTTTTCTTCTAGTCTAGTGTATGCTCTATTTTTAAAAGAAAATATTTTCTATCCCATTTACATTTGACTAAACGTCTTAGCTCAATTTTCGTTTTGCCTCAAACATAATAACTTGAGAGAAGCTACAGAAGAAATATTGAGAGATTCATTTGCTTACTTTTGAAAACAAATATATAGCTAAAGTAAAAACTAAATTTAATATTATTATGTTGGCTCAACATTACTGCCACTTGTGTTCTCTGTGAGAAAATTGATATCTTTCATTTAAGAAGATGATGCTTCTGGTTATTGCTTCCATTTTTCTTCCCTTCTTCCTTGTCCCCATTAGCAAAGCCAATGTTTTTACCCTATTTTTACAACTAGTTAGCTTGCATGGAGAATCTGTACTTCAAAACTGGAAGAAGTCACCAATATTTTAAAGTCAGGTGTTGCTTCACCTGATGTCAGTTCTTTCTGAAGCCATATCTACATCTAAAATGCAACTTAATCTCTTCTCTAAATCATAATGGACCAAAGCCCCATCCATTCCATTCCAGTATTCTAATCTTGTCTAATGTCATAGACTCAGTCAACACCTATAATCACTATAATCAGCCTTACAAAGGCAGACGAAGCAGATTTTTCATTGCTCTGAGGGAGATAAATGCTGTGATAAACACTGTTTATTTTGTACCTAAAAACCATACTGGGAGAATTCTTTTGAAGTTTTTGACCCAGAACCTAGAATTATAATATATCCATTTTATTAAAATTTAATAAAACTTTATCAAATAACAAATGACATTTTAGTAATCCCATGAGCATTCTATAAATATAAAATTCAGTGCGGAAGTAATCTTTGCTATCTATTTGTGAGACATTGAGAGAGCCTGAAATTGTTATAACTACTCTAGAATCCTCCTGTTTTATAGGAGTTACAGATATGCTCTTAATTCTGAGGTTATCAAAGGTCATTACAGGAGCCAAAAAGAACAGACTAGTATAACTTTAATTTGAGAAATACAGCTACAAAGATGCTCAGACAGACAATGTTGGAAAATATTTTCTAAAAAGTACTTCAGCAATTTAAAAATAAATTTCCCAGCAAAGGCTTGCAATATCTTGACTTGATAATATGGGTATATATTTAAGATAACATATTTTTTAATTATATATAAAATTTAGGGTTAAATGGATTCCTAGATTTAAGTCTAAGTCTCTCTTATTATAGAAAGGGCAAAGAAGTGACAGGAGATATATGATAGTCATCCAACTTTATCCCTAAGCTGAATGCCAACTGGGGAGCATGTAACCCTTGCTGCTTCTGCCAAAATTTCATAGATTTGGCAGAACTTGCAGGTGCATTATGGGGGATTGCCATATTTCTCTGAAGTAGCCGATAACAGCAGCTGCTGATACATAGACAAGTCATTGAATCATAAGAATGCAACCCATGGGATTTTTTTCCTCACCCTCCTGGTATGTGCCCTCTCCCTTTGCCAACTTAGGTAGAAGACTAATATCCTGCAGGAATTCTTTGATTTTTTCCATGATGCTTGGCAACTGACTTTCCTTATGCCAAATCTATGTAGCTTCTAAATTATCCAGAATGACAGTGTCAGCTGATGGGGCCAAGCACAGGCTCAAATGTAGAAGGGTGCCTCTACTTCATGCTGCTTTCTGTTTTACACACATAAACGCACACACACACACCCCTTCAGAAATACAATGCTGAATATTTAGGGAACCCTTGGCTGATTTGTGAGCCCATGTGCTCAAATTTTTTCTAAATTGCTCATTTTCTGTAAGTTTTTGCAAAATAACTCTCAAAACATTTAATTTCCAAGGAGAGAATTAGGGCAAATGAAAAGAAGGAAGAAAACACCACCTTTAAAAATAACTTTTTTAAGACTCAAGAGAGGAACTTTCTATTTATTATAATTCTGCTTACTTTATATCAGTGGTTCTTCACCATTTTGTAGTCACAGGTTCCTATGAATATAGGAAAACTATGGAAGATCTCCTCTACCTCCCTCCCAAGATGTAAATAATTAGATCGAGCAAATTTTGCAGCAAATTGTGGAGTACTTAGCAACTCACCTCATTCATTTCTTCCCCATCACAAAGTCAATCTTGAATCCTAGATAAGAGCATAGTTCTAAACTATTTTTTTTAACAAACTACAATGGCCTCAGGTCTCTCTTGATCTTGTTTCCTGTTTCCACTAATTTGTGCTTTTCTACCTCATTCTATATAGCATTCCTTGGAAATGGAATGGCAGTATAGCCTAGTGTAGTTCATGAATTATTATCTTGTTGTTTTTCTCCTTTCCAAATATAATTTGGCATTGATGTAAGATTCCATTGTAGAAGAGATTTTAAAAAAGGGGGAAAAAGGGAGAATCCAAACCTTAGTGAATTGTTTATTTATTTATCAAGGGTCAACTAACAAAGGGTTAAAAATAGAAAGTAAAAAGAGCACAGAAGAAAAATTCAATTGAGGAAGATATTGACTTTATAACAGGCAAAAATAACTTTAAAAGCTATCAACATTCCTTGTATCTAAGACCATAAACGCAGTAGGAAATTATTTTATGAGCATTATCTTTATGATTACCTGTAAATAACAAATGCTTTTTAACCCGCTGTTCACTGTGTACACTGTTTTGGGATTTCCTTATTATTCTTACTAGATTTGTCTCACTAGATAGACAAAGAGACGCAGACAGGCATAGATAGAAATAGGCACATTTATTCCAGGAGTGCTCAACACTGACAAAATGGAAACATAGATATGGACATTTTACAAGAAGATATTTGATTTCATGTTCTTAGGTTTAGGAAAAGTCCAAAATTTTTAAAAGATTTTAAAGGAGAAGTTTAAAAAGTGAGAAGTTTAAAAAGCTTGGAAGAATTACCTAAGCATTCTTGTTTGTAAATCTCCCCTTCAATAGGATAGTCTTACTTTTGTAAGAATAAGTTACACTATTAAAGAAATACACTCTCATCTTCTATCTTTACAAGTATCTTTACAATCTTTCTATTAAAAGTGAAACTGGGGCCTTCCATGGTGGCGCAATGGGTTGGGACACAGCATTGCACACTGGCCGCAGCTGCTTCAGTGTGAGTTCCATCACGACCCAGGAGGTGACCCACATGGCGCCGCAGACCTCTCCTGACCCACCCGCTGCTCCCCTCAGTAATGTACTTCATCCATCTGCCTGTTCTGCTCCCCACTCTTTCTTTGGTGAAGCTTCTCACCACCCCTGCACCTCTGATTTGTACCCCAGTTCTGTATGAATAAATGTCATTTTAAAAAAATGGAAAATAACTATTAAAAAAAAAAAAGTGAAACTGATGCTCAAAGGGGTTCCTAGCGGGGTGCTAGTGGACTTAACATGGGAAGGTAGAAATACCAGTAATGTCAGATAAAAATGGAGTTTCAGTGTCCCTGTTATTTCTTCTCAAAGACTTAAAACATTACCGTCCCAAATCAACAGTAAATGTTTTAATAACCTTTAGAGGCCGATATATGTCAATGCTATATTATTTTGGATCATGTTATTAGATGAACTAAATTTTTGCTGAACAGAAACATACCATGCTGAGAAAAAAGGACCCTCATCTCACCATACATCAAAATAAATCTAAAAAGGATTAATTATTTCAATGAAAGTATTACTATACTAGGTTAATAGGCTAATATTTAAGTAACTGGTTAGAAAAATAGTTTTTCTTAATCTACCAAAGGTAAAACCCACAATAACAGGGCTTTCCCTGGTGGCCCAACGGGTTAAAGCACCACATTATAAAGCTCTCGGAAGCCACTGCAGCGTGAGTTCGATACCCAGTCAGGGAGCTAATCCACATGATGTGGCAGACCTCTCCCGACCCACCCACTGTGACCCTCAGCAGTGTACTTTGTCACTCTGCCTGTTTCGCTGCCCACTGTTTCTGGTGAATCCTCCACCCAACACACCTCTGGCTTGTACCCCAGTTCTGTAAGCATAAATAAATAAATCTTTAAAAAAATAACAAAACAATTGGTTGAACTTCAATAAGCTTAATTATATAGGATAAGCAACAGTAATTTTTAAGTTTTAAAGAAATGGAAAATGTCCATTATAAAAGACATCCACAGGAATTATGCCTTTGTTATAGCAAAACATCTACAAGTTTAATTATAAACTATAAAATAAAACTTTAATTCCAAAGAGGAAACAGCAAGAAGATATGTACAGGCAATCTGGGAAGAAGAAAGACAAATGACCAATAAATATATGAAAACTGCTCATTCTTAACAGTCAAAAAAATACAGATCAAAACAATGTTCTCTGAGGTCTACATGGTGGCATAGGGGTTAAAGTCTCAGTGCTATCAAGCTATTGCCAATCACTGTGCCATGAGTTCAATCCCCAGCCAGGGAGCTGACCCACATGGCATAGCAGATCTCTCCTATCTCACCCACTGCTCCCCTCAGCAGTGTATTTCAGTGAATCTGCCTGTTCTGCTACCCACTCTGTCTCTGGTGCATCTTCTCAACTCCCACCCTCTGCCCTGTACCCCATTTCTGTAAGAATAAAAAAAGCTTTAAAAAATAATAATGTGGCCCTCCCTGGTGGTGCAGCAGGTTAAAGCACAGCACTGAGAATCTAAAGCAGCTTCCGCATGAGTTCGATTCCCGCCTGCCCCGGAGGTGACCACATGGCGCGGCAGACCTCTCCTGACCCGCCCGTTGCTCCCCTTAGCAGTGTACTTCGTCGATCTGCCTATTCTGTTCCCCACTCTGTCTCTGGGGAAGCCTCTCGCCGCCCCTGAGCCTCTGGCCTGTACCCCAGTTCTGTATGCACAAATAAATAAATCTTTAAAAAAAAAAAAGTTTAAAAAAAAAATAAAAAAAAATAATAATGTTCTCTGGTTTTTTAAATATAAAGCTAGGAAAGATTTGAAAAATTAACACAGAATACCGCCAAGGATGCATAGAAGAAAGAACTGAAACACAATGCTGAAAAGAGCATAAGTATAGTCTGTTAACAAATAAGACCATAGTGGTGTCGCAAAAGTAACCTCTCATCAAAAATCATTTAATGGCCCTCCCTGGTGGCGCAGTGGGTTAGAACACAGCACTAGGAAACTTGGACCACTTCCGCATGAGTTCGACCCCGCCTGCCCAGGAGGAGATCCACATGGTGCTGCAGACCTCTCCTGACCCACCCGCTGCTCCCCTCAGCAGTGTACTTCCTCGATCTGCCTGTTCTACTCCCCACTCTGTCTCTGGTGAGTCCTGTCACATCTGCGTCTCTGGCCTATACCCCATTTCTGTATACAGAGATAAATAAATCTTTTTAAAAAATTATTTAATAAAATACAGGTTCAGGGTAAGAAAGGAGAATTCAGTGATACAATTTTAGACTTGCTATAATATCATTAATGTATCTATTACCTTGGCTTCAAAGGCAGTGAAAATTTTATGTTGATAATGCCTGAATTTGTTTTCACCCAAAATCCAGATGTGAATGCTCTTATCCAATTGGCTGTTTGCTATCTCCACTCAGATGTCACAAATCATCATACAGTATTTATCAGTTAAATTTTCATGCCCTCCTAAACCTGCTTCACACCAGCCCTCCCCTTCACACAGAGAAGATCAGGCAGGGGCCTTGCTTGTGGCCCAGGGGCTGCTGAGCAATGAAAACTGATTAAATGTGGCCCTGCCTCAGGGATGCCATGCCTGAGCTTAAAGTGTCTCTTTTGGTTCTAACTTTTCAAACAGAATTTTTCCCTGACCACTACCACAGACTTCTGTGTCATCAAAAGCAGTGTAAGCTCAGAATAAACTTTCTGGATAATAGCCCACTTACTTATTTTCCATTTCAGAAATGATGGATGATACCTGCCACATGAACAGATCCTTTTCTTTTTTTTTTTTAAGATTTATTTATTTACCCATACAGAATGGGGGTACAGGCCAGAGGTGCAGTGGTGGTGAGAGGCTTCATCAGAGACAGAGTGGGAGCAGAACAGGCAGATCCATGAAGTACACTGCAGAGGGAAGCAGCAGGAGGATCAGGAGAGGTCTGCTGGATAACTTCTGGGGCCAGGAATAGAACTCAGACTGAAGCGGCTGCGGCCAGCTTGCAGTGCTGTGTCCTAACCCACTGTGCCACCAGGGAGGGCTGACCAGATCCTTTTCTAAGCCCAGTTACAGAGAAAGACTCCAACTGGCATAACCTGAATGTGGTCAAGGCCTGGTCCTATGAATTATCTCACACTGGATGAGGGGAGCATTGAGTTCACTGGCTTCCAGGAGCATAGTGTTTAGGCTCTGGGAGAAGATGCAGTTTAGGGGGGTCATTGTGAACCAAACAAAAATCCTAAGATGCATGACCACTTCCTTAAATATGAGAAAGAAATGACAAGGAAAGTTTGGATAAGGAGCAAACCAGGAAAATCTATATAAAATTTAGAACTGATGTCTTTTGAGAAAGACATCTCCAATTCTAAAATCTTAATTTATAAAGGCATAAATTTTATAAAGCAGAACCTAACATTTGGGTCTGATAAGCAGTCATTTCTTTCTACTGTCATATGAATCATCAGGAAAAGGTTTTATTTTGTGAATACTAGAAATCAGCATTAAGCCAGGTCCAGGAAAAATAAGTCACTATGTTCTACTCTTCAGAAAACAACTCAAAGGGAAATCTAGGCTCTCAGGTGGAACAAAGGTTAAACAGGATCATTTGTTAGTCCCAGAAAACTTAGGAAGGCACAATATGTTTTATGGTTCCCCACTGTCTTCTCAAGTAAAAAAAGTTCAATAAACCTAACAATACCTAACATTTACCTAGCAATATCTTACTGGTCTACACTTACCTAGCAATATCTCTCTCCCACTTGTTTGTTATTTGTACATTATGTTTCAGTATACTAAACTTACTTCTTTTCCAAAGTCTTCTTTTGTTCTTCCCTTTTCCAATAGCTTATTACTTTTACTATTAAAATCCTATCCATACTTTCAGCCAGATTTTAGATGTGACCCATCTAGAAAACCTTCTGAGTTTCCATAGCTGGATGCAAGTTTTTCTTAGCACAGAGCTCCTCACGGAACATTATGTGAGCATCAATGAGATCTCTGCTTTTTTGTATTATTTTATAACTCTTGTGCATATCATTCATCTCTTCTATTAGACCATAAACTGCAAAAAGAGCAGATCAGAGAAAAAATTCAGTAAAGGTAGCATTTCAACTTATCACTCATCATACTAGTGAATTCAAAAAGTTTAGTACTTCAACTGAGTACTTAACGTATTTGAATTGAACAGAGATTATACAAAAAAAATACACTGTCTATGAAAATTAAGAACTATCTGACAGCAGTTTTTGATTTCTACAGTTAAAAGTCTTAAACTGAAAATAGTTAAACATTTTGAATATGAAGTTGAGGAACACAACTTCAACTTTCTTAGAAAATGTTAAAAAATGAATACAAGCAAATTATTTACCACATCCTGGAGAAACTGGGTTATCTCTGACTCTCTCAGGTACAGAGGCTAGAGAGAAGTAGCAGAGGCTAGAGAGAAGTAGCTGTCCCTGGAACTAGAGAACACAGTCCGTAACAGCAGCAGACTTAGCTAAATGTGGACTCCCAGGTTAAAATGGCCTTCTCCAGTTTATAGTGAGGATGAATATTAGAGACTAGTAGAATTATATCTGCATCAAGTGATCCATATGACCTACTTATTGTGAGGAGATATATAATAAACAGGAATAAAAAGGACATTTCAAGAGAGAAAAAATATATTATGATCTCCATTACTTTCAATTGTGGAATTACCAAGCCAGATTCAAGCTACATTTGTTATAAATCTATCACCAATCAGTTTCCTAAGGTTACATGAAGTCAAATAAAGTACAGCAAAACAAAATAAAAGTCATTTTAGGTTAAACTAGATTTAAAAATAAATGATTCAGCACTTTAAAAAAACAAAGAGAACATTCTGTAAAGTTACTGTCTACTCAGAAAACTCAAGAAGGTTTCCAAAAGTTTCCTACTGGGCAAAGTGGACAAAGAATCTTACCAAAGGTAACTGAAGGGCAGTGTAGCATGTACAGAAAAGTTGTTAATGAGCTGTATATATTATAACTAATTATCTTTAACCTGATAGATCTAGAGGTGAACTTCTTTGATTCAAGGCTAGAGCAGCCAAGAAACTGCTTTTATTAGGCATGAACACTATCAGCTTCACTGGAACCTCTTGGTACTGACTTCTCTCTCGAATAAATCTTTCCTTGGTGAGAATGTACTCACTTTGCAATTCAAAGTACTAAAACAATTTATTGAAATTAATTCAGAGTAAAACAAAGGTTTGTGATAATGTAGTTAAAATGCTGGAGACACTGGAAACAAGCACATTTTACTTCAATGAATATTAAATACTGCACTACAACCCACACTCACATCTAACCTCTCACCATCACCTTAATCACTTTCAACTTCTCTCATCATTTCCATTTCGATTAATTCTATCATTGTTAAGGTCAGCACTGTTTCTCTCAGGGATTATTGTCTCTAATTGGTCCCTCTTCCTCTATCCTTGCTCTTCTCAACTATGCTTCACATTCAGGGTTCAATCTAATCAAGTCCTTCCCCTGTGTTAAGCCCTTTATTTGGGTTCCTTCTTGTTTGGGGATAACGCTCCAAATTACCTTTCTAGATCTCTGTGATATGCCCCATTGCTCTCTCTGAGTCCACCTCTCACCGCGCCCTTCAACCTCCTGTGCTCTAACCATATAAATACCTTTCCTGAGCAGAGCACAATACCAGATACTTCAGTGCCTTTGTATATGTTCTCAGTGGCATACTCTGTGACTCTCTGTCTCCTTTAAGACTCAACCAATTATGGGTTTTATCTATAAAATCCCTTGGAATTTACATGGAATTTAGATGGAAGTTACATGGTATTGTCATCAGATCCAAGCCCGAAAGACCCTGGACTGGGTCCTGCACTTCAAATTATTTTAAATTTTTTACTCACCATTGCATTGCCAGTCCTTCAACACAATGCATAGCTATGCTCACTAATATTTAAATTTGGTTAGGTTTGAAGTCCACCCTTTAGTGATAAAAAACTCAGAGATTTACATATACTTCAATTTCTCATTTGCAAGACAGATTTATGAAACTTGATTTTTAATGTTCAAGTATTTAGACATATAGAATGTGGGTATTCTATTGGACCTCTTTCCCAGCCTTCCAAGTGTTAAGAGCAGGCTTATGTTGTTTTTCCACTTTGTTTCTATAGTTACTGCACATGTTTTTATAGATGTATGCATTGTATTATGGTATTGTGCTCACAAGCCTATCTCTACTACTATGATCATCTCAAGGGCAGAATGTCTTCATCTTTATAAACCAAGTACCTAATACAGTCAGGAGTTAAATAAATTGGTTGAATTAATACACAAATACAAAACAGCATAGTCTAAAAGTATGAATTCTTAAGTCTAATTGCCCAGTTTGCAATTCTAGCTGTGATATGTCTCTTACACTGGACTATATATTTTGACCTGTCAGCTCCTTTATAAGAATGTCTACTTCATAAGGTTGTTGTTAGATTAAAATATTAAATGAAGCAATAAATGAGATAACATACAAAGACTTAAAATTATGACTGTACATTAAGTAGTATTTGTAAGTAAGTCTACATGAAATCAGGTAACATTTGTTTAGGTTTTATTAGAAACTATGTCATTTCAGCAACACAAAAATCTCTTGAATCATATACAATATAATCTTCATTTTATAGATGAAAAATTTGATATTTGAAGGGCTTTAGACACTTAGAAATTCTAATTTCTATGGAGGCAGAGGGTGGACCCTTAGCTACCAAAATAATTATATAATTATATAAAATAACTTTATAACTGATTATACTTGAATATAATTATTTATACAGAAATGTATATAATAAAATATAGTATTCTTTTCATACTTAATTATTTTAGTTATTTACTTTTTCTTAAGGTGCCATATTGTTCTAAAAATATTTCAAGTAAAAGTTACTTGAATCTAAACAACAACAAAAAAATAGCAGTCAGGCAGTAAGTCAAAAAGGTAATATATTTTATTGTTAAATGTAAATAAAAGCAATATGTTTAAATACCTCATTTGCCCTTAGGCATATAATATGCTCCTAAATTATCTCAGCTATTGAATTTTTTTATAAAAACTATTGTATTTATTCTATAGACTAGAAAGGACATGAAAATTATGGATACCTTGTTGGTGAAAATGAAATGAAACCATGCTATCAGATTGTTTTCGGTGCTGAGACAATGGTTTTGGTGCTCCTTCCAGAAAGTAATAAAAGCATCCTAGCATTATATATATATATATATATATATATGCACCAAAACCACAGTCTCATAGATATATAGATAGATAGATGCACATGACTTCATTAGGGTTGAATGTGTTGCCATGATATTTTATGCTATCAAGTTTATAAAGTTTTCATGATACATTCTCATGAACTATATAAATCAACAGATAATAATATAGACAGGAACATATTTCATAAATGTACCTGCTAACATGGCCAAAAATGGGAAGGTTTATGTTCATAAACCTGGGATATTGCATATTTCTGTGATCATTCTAGCAGATTGAACTAGACAGTATAGGCCCAAAACACTAAGAACAAATGGTAATGAAGCCTTCACACATAAGGGACACATGGAAAGAACAATGACATGACAATGCACTTGCCCTGTTGAAACAAGGACAGTCTGCACAAGTAGATCTGATCAAGATGGCAATATCATTATAAAATGCCATAAGTGGTGGCTCAACGGGTTAAAGCACCACAATATGAAGCTCTCTGAAGCACGACTTCTATCCCCACCCGGGAAGGTGACCACATGACGCAGCAGACCTCTCCTGACCCACCCACTGCCCCTCAGCAGTGTGCTTCATCATTCTGCCTGTTCTGCTCCCCACTCTCTCTGGTGAGTCCTCTCACCGCCCCTGCACTTTTAGCCTATACCCCAGCTCTGTAAGCATAAATAAATAAATCTTTTTTAAAAATGCCATAATTTGCACTAAGTCCACAGAATGGTAAATTTACTAACAGCAAAATGAAGGCAGTCTGCTAGAAATGAAAGGAGAGCTGAAAGAGACCGGTAAAACCTCAAGATCAAAGTTGCAGAAATACATTTTTGCCTCAGGCCATTGCTTTTACATTCTGTGAGCATACTTTATGCTGTTTATAGATCCACTACCTTTTCTTTAAGAATTCATTTGCTATGCACAGTAAGTATAGACACAAGATCACAGAGGTACAAGTAACATTAACTTATAAGGGAAGTTGATAAGGAGAGAAAGAAAGAGAAGAATAGATTTTCTTTTCTTCCCTGCACTCATCACACTTAACTTCATTGTTAATGGTTGAGGTTCCCATGAGGTTAAGGAGCTTGTGTGCAATTTCAGTGTCATATTCCAACTCCTGTACATATAGTATTTACTCACTATATATTTACTCATTTATACATACATTTGTCAATAAGAGAAGGTTTGTTTTGTTTTTCTGGAGGAAAGGGTGAGCACAGATTTGTGAAAATACACAGAAAATCTCTTGTATGAGAGTAGCAAGATTTACATAGAAAATAAACTGTTTTTTTCACTGGCATCCAAAAATCTTCCATTCCTAACCTTCATATGGAACAAATCCAGTTAAAATAATGTGGTCAGCAAGAAGAGGACAGATTGGTGTTAAGCCAGCTAGGAGAGAGGGAAGCCAATTAGCTGACAGGCTAAAGCAGCCCTGTTGGCCTCAGTGTCTCATGTGCAAACTGATGATAATTTTTAGACTATTCTGAGACAATGGTTTTTGAAAATAATCTAAAAGTCCAGTTAGAAAGGAATCAGGTGCAGAATCCACATTGAATAAATGCTGGATTTACTGAGCAGAAGTAAATTTAGAACTGATATCATGTAGAGGGGATATTTCTAGAAGAAAAAGTGAAAATTGCCCTGTGGTTAGTTGAGAACTGGGACTTGGAAAGCTTGAAGAGCCCATTTAAGAGGTTTTGTTAAGTACTGCCAAAATCATTCTACCTGAAAAACATTTTTTAGTCATTTCAGTCAGTTTATCAGGATAAAGATATTCTTTTTTCCAGAAACTCTTAACCTGGGTGAGAAAAGAACTTAACTCTTTTCTGTTCAAAGTATCGATTTTTAAACATCTTTCTCAATTTGTGACCTGATGTTTTCAGATGTGTTATAATTCCCTGAGGACCTGGCTAGTGGAAACCTCTGGAAAAACAGACTAGAGACTTGCTCAACCAGCCTGTTTCAGGGGACATTTCAGAAGAATTTCTAAAATTAATTTGAAAAATTTCCACATTCAGTCTGTGTTGTAACATTTTGAAATTTCAGTAGTAATATATTATTTAGATTTTAGAAATGATGAATGCATAGATAAACTAAGGAATACTTAATTCAGCCCTTACCATTGTTTACCACTGTCCATTATCTTTTTTTAACATGCATAATTTTTGAAAAAATTTTGTTGAGGTAACATTGGTTTGCAATGCACATGTGATAAAAGATGCAGTGACACCCTTCAGGTATCAGTCCCTGCACCACACCCATCACCAAGGCTCACACAGTGTCCACCAGAGTCCATTATGGCTCCTCCTCCTCCTGCTTGCCTCCCCTCCTTCTCTGGCAGCCTTAATTCTGTAGTCAGATTTCTAGGGTTTCTTATTATTGAAGATACATGGTATGAGATCATCAGCCCAATGAGTCTCCAGGCACTTAGAAACTATGACAGCCAAGTATGTAAAGTGTCAGTGTGGGAAAAGACAACTTGGGCATTTTAGTAACAAAACAACTGAAAGAATATGTGCCATGTGCTCTTAGTACAGTAAAGTTATCCATAGCATTATTTGCTTATTTTCTGAACTATTAAGTCAACCATAAAAAAAGATTCTGTTTGGTCCAAGCAAAATTGTTATCTAGTAAAGTTTTTAAAAGCTGGTTGTCGTCACACTGAGCTCTGAATTTAGGTGGGCAGCCACATTGAAAGCTCTGGCAAGGAAACCTTACCCTGGTAATCCCCAAGCTAAAAAAAAAAAAAAAAAAAAAAAAAAGATGGAGCACACAAAAGGCTTCCCGACAGTGAGAACTGGCAACACTCTCTTATGTGACAAATCCAGGAAGATTCGTCATTACTGAACCATCTTTCTCTTCTACTCTCCCTGTCAGCATTTGCTGTTTTGTAGAACTTTATCTTGCTGGTCTCCTCTTGGAAAAATTTAGGACATTTATTTCTTAAGGAGATCCAGAAGTTAACAGACATATCAAGTTGCTGTCCTTTGACATTTTGGGATATGTGTAGGAGGAGATGTGGCATTGCTAGATAAGTTCATTGTATAAAAATGATAAATACAAACAATGTGAATGAATGAATAAAATTTATATATAACCCTACTATCACTGTTAAAGTTTTGGGATGTGATCTTCCAGCTATATAAAATTCCAGATACACACACACACACATACACACACATGCACATACAAAGAAAGAGAGGAACAATATTGGCACACTAGTCCTCAGTGAGTTGCTTGCTTCACTTGTCAGTAATTTCGTTTTTGTAAGGTAATTTTTAAAGACAAAGCAGTAATCCAATAAGTTATTATTGATCTAAGAAATCTGTTACAATTAGATATATGTGTTCAATATTTGGATCAATATTTTTGATCCAAATAACTTTGTGGTGATCATCTTGCATAACGCATATATAAAATTTGCATATTGCCTTGACTTTCTTTGATAAAAATTTATAGAAGATGAAAGGGTATGCATAGCTTCAAGCTCTTGGTGAATAGTTTATGAAAACTATCACAGGGACATTATGGAGTACTGTCCATATGGTATCTCATTTATCCTTGCTCAGGGACCATCACCCAAACACAGGGTATATATATAGATTTATATTTTTATAAAATGTATCTTTTTAGGAAAAAAATATGCAAAAGTTTTGCTTTCTTTTAAGGGAAACTTTAGATATCCTAAATGTCACAGACTAGCATGAGCACTCACAGCAGATTCAGAGGGCAAATGTACTGGGTATTTACATCTGTTCATCTGTGGCATCTGAAGGTGACTTGGGGAATAAATTTCCCATATTTAATAGAATTTCAAGAGCTACTTACCTCCTAAGAGAAAAAAAAAGAGGGGGTATTATAACCTTCCTTAACTAGAATTTAAGGAATCCAAGTCTACACTTTCTCTTTCTACCAGGAAGCCACAATTAATAGTCATGTGAGTGTTGAACCAGGGCCCCTCTACTTGTGGCTTATATTCAGAGTGTAACTGCTTTGCTCTTAACATTTCCTCCATTGCCTTTCCACGAACACCTCAGTTTCTCTATGACTTAAGTTTATAATCCTTTATAAACAATCTACCTCTTTTCTTCTACCTCCTACATGACATTCTTGCCCTCTTTTTAGCCAACACATTTACATTTCCCTGTTGCATCTCTTTCTTCCATCTAGTTCATCCCTTGTTCCTGAGTCTCCTCCTAGAAGACCTGGCTCTTTCTAAGAAAGTCCCAGAGCTATAACATTCATGACATAGAGGTGGCTTGGGGAATGGTAATCATCTAAAGATGATATAATGTACACAAAACTGAGGAAAATTGAAGAATAGAAAGGATCTAATCTTAACATAATGAAAAGACAATTTAAGTAATTATTCATTTTAGTCAAAATGTTCAGCAACTGTTTTAAGTTTAAAAGCTTTTACACAAAACCACAATAATGTAACAGATCACACCTACCAGAATAGTACTTGTTAGGACATGGAGAAGTTGGAACCCCTTTATATTGCTAGTGGGAATATAAAATGGTGTAGCCACTGTGCAAAGACAGTGTAGTAGCCCCTCAAAATTCAAAACATAAAACAAACATAAGCATGTAAATCACTTATATGTAAGGTCATCTGATTTTTATCTTGCAGAACACACAGCTCTCAGTACGGGTTGTAACGTGATAATCATTCAAAATCTTTTAAAAAGAAAGCTCACTTCTAAGAAATAAGGAAAAAAAAGAACACAAGAAAATTATCAAATGTCTTGGTGTTTCATGCTATTCTAGAACATCAGTTCATATCCACACGGGTTAGCTGAACCATTGCTAGGAGAACATTTGACTTGTAAAGTAGTATGCCATTTATTGGGGTCATTCTATTTTCTCTGGCTGTTTGATTGGATGTCTTCCTGTTAGGTAGTAAGGACTCCAATACCTTCCCCCTTGATATCCTTACTACCTGTGACCCAGTCTATGCATTTGGATTTTCCTCCTTATATAATAGAAGAATGATAGTGGTCTCCACACAAGTCCCTTTATAGTAACCCATGACCTTTACAAATGCCAATTGACTCTCTCAAGTTGCCCCTGTACCTGTTATGGTTCATTAGTAACTGGGACTCCTTGTCTTTCTTAGCTAAATTCTAGAAAGGTTACAGCAAACCCTCATGCCAAGCCTATGAGATAGGCTTGCTCTGAAATCAAGCAGACTTAAACTCTGCTTTATCTTCTTACTTTACAAGAAGAAGACAAAGGATGTTTGTAAAAATATTATTTTGTGGCTAGCACTATGGATTCCTGAAACAGTAGTCTCAACAGGGTTCTACCAATAAAGGAGACAGCTTTTGTATTTCTAGCTCTTCTGCTCTTCTCCCTGGCAGACAGATCCCCATAGAGGTGGCTGCCAGTGATATACTAGGGAGACTCTAAATCCCTAGAACAACCAGTGAAAATATCCAGGATCATGCCCTCATATGTAATTACTCATAAATATCTTTTCTGACCAGTGCAGATCAGAAATTAGGCATAATTTATGTATTTTTTTGCTATTCATACTCTGAAAATGCCACTCTCCATCCTAATTTCATGGAGGAAAAGTCCAAATTTAAGAACATTTCTCTGTTTCACGAAATAAATAAGTGCTATGATTCAGGTTTATATGGTTACCTCCCTTATAAGACTGGGGCCCCCTTCAGTTTGGGAGTAAAGTTTTATTTATCTTCTATCAGTGCTTCTCACAATGCCTGACATATAGTAGAAACTCAGTAAAGGATGGTTGAACGTATAGATAATAATTTTTTTTATTAATTCACCAATGATGATAAGCTATTTGTAAATACATGAACTTTTCAAAAAGTTTGAACAAGAACCTTTTCTGTGTCTGACACTGTTAGTTCTGGGGATCAAAACATGAAACAGACTCACCCCTGCCCCCCAAGAGCTGCAGTCTGCCAAGAGGGGAAGAGGCAAACACAAAGAGCTGTATTATAAGGCAGGGAGTGCTGTCAACAGAATATGTCAGAGCAGAGTTGAAAATGCTCAGTTCTGCCCAGCAGAGAGATGGTGAGGAAGGATTCAACAATGTGACCACACCACACTTGTGCTGGACCTTCAAGAATAAAGAAATAGAGAATGAAATGGAATGGAAAAGGATGTCATAAGAGAATAGCAAGGTTGTCTGGAAAGACCAGAGCACGGAGGGGCTTAGCCAGGAGTGGCAGGAAATGAGGCTAGAAAAGGATTGCGCCAAGGACCAGCTTTGAATGCAGCAACTCTTGGAAGTTTGGCCCTTGCTGTTGGCAGTACCACTAACCCGCATTAAAGGTGGGTGAGGGAAGAAACCAGAAGCTGTGTCTTAACAGTAAGACTGTTAGTGTAGAGGTGAGGCATGTGGACTGAAGCAAGAGAGTTGAGAGGTCACACCTGAATGAGGCAACAGGTACAAGAAAGAGATTCAAGCAGATCTCGGGCTGCATACCCTGCTTCCAGGTTCACTCATGGAAGATGCATGAGGTTTGTATAGTCTACGGTCTCATTAATCCAGTCCGTACTGCATCCCATAGAGCCAAACTTAAAATCAATGTTTCTTTGTGAAAGAGGCAAACAAACATGTGACTCTCGATAATTAAAATTCTGGCATCTCTTTTAAGATACACTTAGTAAAAAAAAGACATTTGGGCCCTCCCTGGTGGCGCAGTGGGTTAAAGCACAGCACAAAGAAGCTAAAGCCACTTCCGCTGAGTTTGATCCCCCCTGCCCCAGAGGTGATCCACATGGCGTGGCAGACCTCTCCTGACCCGTCCACTGCTCCCCTCAGCAGTGTACTTTGTCGATCTGCCTGTTCTGCTCCCCACTCTGTCTCTGGTGAATCCTCTCACCCTCTGCATCTCTGCCTGTACCCCTTTCTGTATGAATAAGTAAATAAATCTTTAAAAAAAAAAAAAAAACATTCTTTGCTGGTTTGCTCCGACTTCAATGTTCATATCTATGTGATTCCATAGACTGAATGCCTCTGCTGTATGAGAAGATTCACATCACAGGGCAGGGTGTGACATTCTTCAACCATCTGCCACTATCCTATCATGGCTGATGTCACATGAAGAAATGGTACAATGACTCCTTATCCTCCTTGCTGAGCTTGCAGGCAGGCAGAAATGCCAGTCGAAGGGTTAGTATGTTTGATCAACAAAAGTAAACTGGTGTTTGGGGATAGAAATTACCCTTTACCATTCACACCATAAAATGCAGCATAAATTAATGCAAATCTGGATTTGTAAGCAAGGAGTTACACCCAATTTATCTAGCAGCTCTCCACTGTGTTATCCAAGCTATAAAACAAATATCAAAACCTCATAAGGACAAGATGTCCTAGAGAGTTTTTCTAACCCTGTAGAGGCAAAACAGCAGAGTTGATATCAGCATGGGAATGAGACAAGTGCTCTTTTTCTCCCTTTATTTCCTTGTTTTTGATAAGTGACATTTTAAAGCAACCATCTCCATAGGTTAATATGTTAACATTTTCCCACCAGGGTCTTGTGAATGAGCAGCCCCAATTCTGCTTTGATAACTGGGAGTTTCTATAACTCCCTGGAGCAAGATATCTTTTGGGAATGTTCAGCTCCCCACATCTATGTCCCTCTAAGATGAACCTTCATAATTCCAGGAGACCCCAGGTCTCCTTGGTTTATATTATGGCTCCTGGCATTCTTCAACCTCATCAGACTTCCTACTCAGAATAACACTATTTTCTTACCATCTCTCCATCACCTACCACAAAACCTCGGAGATCTGAAATTCTACCCACGACCTTGTTCAGCCAGTTACCCTCCACTCGGGGTGGTGGGTACAGCCTACCTTTTAAATTACGTTGATTTAAATCTACTAATTTGTGTTGCTAGGTGTTGTATGAATTAGGTTTGGCTTTTCTTGTTTTGATTTTTAAAGGTTACTTTGGGTTAGTGGGCAAACAGCAAGCATGCTCACACTGCTGTTGGCCTTGTAAACTGCCTTACACTGGGCAACTTGGCAAGGCTGCTTAAAATGCTATTAAATGTCGTTGCCCTTTGTACCCTATTAAATTCTGGGAAATTTAAAGTAAGGAAACAGTTAAAAGGAAAATAAATAGTGTATGTACAAAGATGCTCATAGCAATAATACTTATAACAATGAAAAGAGTTGCGTTGTTCTACAATAGAGGAATTGTACATTATGATGTAATCAGTGATATTTGCACTTTGTTCGGCAATGGGATCCTCTCTTCAGTGAGAGGCGATATTTAAGCCAAGCATATAAACTGAGTCATAATATTATCTTGTAAAGAGCAACTGCTCCAACTGCAGGCTTTGGGGCAAGGGCCCCAGCCTGCCTTTTGTGCTTCCACCTCCTGTTCACAGTGGCCCCAAACCACCTTTGAGAAGTCCACAGGGCGCTGTGGATTGCATCATTTCTGTAGTCACTAAAAATAAGTGTGTCCCAGTGTAAGCAAAATGTTTATGAGACAATATTCACAAAGTGATGGCAAATGAGAAGAGTGGAACATGTGTACACTATATATGCACATGCACGTGCAACTTTATAAAGTGTCAGAAACTAAGGAAATTGGAAACATGGTAAATGCACATAACTGGTATTATCAGTTGTTTTAGAAACATGTTTCTACATAGTGGAAATAAATACCTTTTGTAAAAGTCTTATAAACTGACTTTATTATAAACGTGATAAAAATAGTTTCCTTCTCAAACCTCAAAGGTGGTTAATAAAATCAGCACAACTTGAAGCTCCATTCTTCTTGTATCTCTATTGCATTTAGGAACTTGCAGGCTGTGTGTTTTCACTTAATCTGGTGTTCTATCCACGTACTGATCAGAAAGGTACTTAAAGTTTCAATACTTAAACACATTACATTGATTAAATATTTAATGGAAAGAAAAAGTCCCATTTTATATTAATGTTGCCTGTCATATAAACACAAGATGTTTTATCTTTCACTGTTTTTCTTCCTTCTTTCATTCATCTCTTCGCTAGCATCCTCTCTCCATTTCCTCAGTTGAGCTAATTTCTGAGGTTAATGTTGTGGCCTCAACCTTACATCAGAAGCTCAAACAAGCTTCTTAAATACAGGATCAGTGTTTATTTGTGTGCCAACTTCGATCTGTTAATCAGCAAACCACTTTGGCTTATTTGATATCTAAATCTGTTGATGAAAGACTTAGTTTTTCCAGGACTGAGTGACTTTTAATATGGTACTCAAAGTAGTACTTCTAGGCTTTTGTTTTTAAAAAGCAATCTCCTCCCACCCTCTTTTTAGGTCTTAGCACTCTTTTAAAACTTTCCTCTGGAATGCATCGAATATCAGCAGTGACATCTAGTGTCTGAATCTGAAAGGAGCCTGGAATTACTAGCTGGTTCTTGCTTTCTCTCTCCTTGACAGATTGTGTTTACATTTAAACAACATTTATTGAGTATGCCAAGTTGAGTATGCCAAGTCCCTTGACAATTCTCTTAAGTGCCTCATCTCATCTAAGATGTATATTACATTATCATTGTGTGTGTGTGAATTAGAAAAGTGAGACCCAAAGAAGTTAACAAACTTGCCCTTGTTCATAGTCTTTATGTTTTATCCCTCCTCCTTCTGATAAGAATCTGTACTTCCTTTATGGTCATTACCTGAACCTCAAATCTAAAAATATGCAGGTAGCTCTAGGCCCAAACCTGGCTCCCTTTGACGATGAAGGCTTTTCTTTTTTCCACTCCTTTTCCTACTAAATTTCTCCTTTTAAAATGAAAAATAAAAATATGCAGAAAGAATTTCATATTTGACCATGGGGAGCTTCAGTTGTGGAAGGCACCCCAAGGTACCACAAAGTCTTAATCTTAAAAAATTACTTTTCTCTTGGAGAAGAAAACAGCATTATTTCTCTAGAACTGCAAGGTACTGAAGGGGAGCAGAATATGCTACCCAAAATTATGTGTCTTTGGCATAAGGATTATTTTTTTTTTAAAGAATATTGAAGATTGGAGGTATTATCTAGGTGTAGAGTTGTCTGTAGGAATGACCTCTTATCTAAGAAACCCATCTATATTGCCAGAGTGGGCCAAAGTCACTTGAACCCCCCCCCAATCTTGATGCCCCACTCCCTATTCTCATTCTCCCTTATTCTGCCTCATTTATGCTGGTATTTAGTCATGAAATTCTCCATATGTATGTAATTCATTTGTAATTCTCCATATGTATGTAGTACTTTTCTCATACTAATCTAACTGTTGTTAATGCGTTTGTTAAACAAGTTTAACCAGTACCAGTCCAAGAAGAAACCAAAGTAGGTGAAATCTCCTCTCTGTCCCTGTAAGACATTTACATTTTTTTTTTTTAAAAGATTTATTTATTCATACAGAACTGGAGTACAGGCCAGAAGTGCAGGGGTGGCGAGAGGCTTCACCAGAGACAGAATGTGGAGCAGAACAGGCAGATCTACGAAGTACACTGCTGAGGGGAGCAGCGGGCCGGTCAGGAGAGGTCTGCCAGCCATGTGGTCACCTCCGGGGCAGGTGGGAATCGAACCCATGCTGAAGTGGCTTTATCTTCTCAGTGCTGTGCTTTAACCCGCTGCGCCACCAGGGAGGGCCAAGACATTTACATTTTTAAGGGATACCTCTAAGATTATCACTTGCTCTGTACCAGGGAAAGGAAGACTAAACTAAGAGTTCTAGAAACTCTTTCCCAAAACAAAGGCAAATACTTAAATCTGTATTGGTTCTACAAACAGCTGTTTTCTTGTTTACTGTGATTTTCCTGACAAAGCCCTATATCTGGTGCCCACACCCCAGCATGAGATGTTATTGAAAATACTCAGTTTTCCTGGGGATACAGGAAGTATACAAGTTATTAAACTTGTTTGTTTCTCTCCTATTAATCTGTCCTACTCAGACTTCCATAGTTTCTTTGTGAGTAAAATGTGTTCACTTCCGCTAACTCTCACATGATCTTATAAAACAGGGCTATAGGGGTCTCATAGCCATCAAAGGACAGGGCCCAATAGAGTTACTGTATGTGGGCTTTCACCCACGCACACACGACTTCAAGACTGCTCAGGCTTGGGCAACAACAATGTGGTTTATTTAACTAAACAGGGAAAACTGAGCTATCAAGATGTCAGTGGGCCAGGCTATCTCACCTTAGCTACTATCTACAGTGTCCAAAAATCCAAGTAAAATATCCCTCGTTCAAGAGAGTGCTGTCCCACCAACGAGGGCCTAGAGCTGGTGGCACATAGGCAAACAGCAGGCCAACATTCAGCTTACCGTGGCTGGAGGTGCTCCCAGGCAGGACCCCTTGCAACCTGCCGCAAAAGTCTAACAGTAAGGACAGCATCAGGCCAGACAGTAAAGGAGGCGGAAGAACCAGGAGGTAATGCAGAACCAGCAGTAACAGCTCTTTGTTCATTGTTGGCCCACAACAACAACAAAACCCTTTAGACTCCAGCCCCTGGGCGCTGGTGCTCCTTCCAGGCAGTGGCAGCAGTAGGCCAGCAGGTAGGTACAGCCACCCAGTCTTTGCAAAGCTCTTCAGCTTCTCTCTTCAGAGGTCAGCGGTTGCATGCTGCTGCTTCTTTTTTCAGGGGATTTTCTGAGAGTCTGGGCCTCCCAACAAGGCTCACGTCCTGCCTTACCTCTTTTAGTTCCTGCCCCTGCCTCTAGCCCCACCCTTGTTGATACCTGCTTGACTTGACCATTTTCAATGCTAAGTAACCAATTGGCCTATTTTAATCCAGCTGGTGCCTGAGGGAGGAGCTGCCCACAGGCAGCAACTTTTGGCCTGGGCTGCCTAAACAGGGGGAGGGGAACCACCATGTTTTTTTCCAATGGCTCCTACTGCTTGGGTGACAGTGGAAACATGCCAGTCTTTCCCTCCTGCCCACACTGGGTATCACGGTTTCACTTAGAGGAGACAAGCTATGGTAGATGAATGTAGAGGGGATTCAAGGGCAGACAGTTATAGTGAGCAAGTAGAGTGTCTTTAGTGAACTCTCTGAGCACGGGAGCTAGAGATATGGTCTTGATCTCACAGAAAACTTGGAGTTGAATGAGGAATGAAGAAAGAATACCAGTTGGCCTCCTAATACCTCTACGAATCTCTGCGAGAATGAGGCATGTCGCAGCCAAGGAGTGAAGTAAAAATGATACAGAGGTGTAGTGCCAGTAACCCGGTGCAAGGCAGGGAGCTAGCAGGCTGGCAGGCTTCCCAGCCCACCAGAAATCTTTACTTTTTCTTTGGGCTCTCTCTCACCTGTGGCCTTCTGGTCCTGGTCCTGCCTCTCAGTAGTCACTCGTCTTCTACTAGTCAACACTTGTTCTCTCTGAGCTGTTCTGCCGGAGTCGTCTCTGCCGTCCATATGGCCTCAGCCTCCAGGCTAAGGTGTGCCCACTCGCGCATGCGCATCCACGCAACAGGTGTCCACCATCAGGCCGCGGGTGAGCCTACACGCCTTCTGCACTCAAGGCTACGGGTGAAACGACAGTGGCCCGCAGCGTAAAAGCCTGGCCAACTTCATTTACCCCATAAGAGGTCCATTGTAGTAAGACTCTGACAGAAAACTTATAATAAATAGGTCTTTTATATCTACGAATACTAAGCACTGCTTGAAGACCCCTAACACACTTCATCCCTTTTTGGAAAAGGAGACCAACACTCCTAGACGAGACTCTATGCTTTTTTGTAGAAAAAGCAAGTATTGCATTATGGAATAATGGCCCCCCTCCCAGCCTTGCACCGGGTAATCCAGAATTAAAGCAGCTCTGATTCCAGGAAAATGATACCCTACCGCGCTTCCTAGGTGATTGCCTTCCCTTATTTTGTGCTCAGTAGAGGTAGACACATCAAATGTTTACTGTTAGTGAATACTTCCTCAGCCTTCTCTCCCTTGGCAGGGGCAGTCAGAGCCCAGGGGAATCTGCAGGATGCCCAAAGGATTACATGAAACCTAGAGCAGGTAGCAGGAATGCTCCCAGAAGGAATGGTAGCCCAGCGCGACGCATGCACCTGGGGAGAGAATAGAGAAAGAGAAGAGCAAAAAAGAAGTCACAGAACACCAAAGATAAGCTGACTTGACATACTCATGAGCACAAATGAAATATTTTCATAGGAACACTTGGAAGAAGGAAAAGGGCACCTTTGGAAGGTACTGGAATCCTACACTAGCAGCTGGGAGGAAGGAATGATTGTGTTTAAAAGCCAGTGTCCAGCTTCCCATTGACCAAGCAATGACTCAAAGAGAAAAACCAGCTTTTCTTTGACAACAGCACCACCCTGGGGTTAACAGAGGAATAGAGCCGGCAGTCTAATGCTTTTTCCTTTTTTATCCTTTCTGGAGGGAGATTGTGTTCACATAAATTTTTCCTCTCATGGGTTCTTTAATTCCTGTTAAAATACCTTTTCTTTCACCGTATATTCTCCTCCCAAATATTGACCATTCAGTATGTCACTGCAGTAACAGCTTTAATATCATTCTTCCCATCTCATTCCCATGCTTCTTTCCTCAGTATATTATCTCACCCTAATATTGTCCTATAACAGGGTGGCCCCCAGGGAAAGTGTTTCCAGGTTCGCTGCCCCATCTGAGAGAGGGTGGAGCCAAGCAGGGAGGAGAAGAAGCTGGAGAAGAGACTGCAGAAGGAAAGAAACAGGATGGGGAGCCAGAAGGAGACCTGAAGGAGGCACATGGAGCAGAGAGGCATGTGAAGAAACTGTCCTTGCTTCTTGGTCCTGGACTGCTTGAAACAGATGTGGGTGAGAGACCCATAGGGAGGTTAACAAGGGCAGATTTTATCTTGCCCTTGATTTTGCTCCTTCTGTCCCAGAAGTGCTGCCACCCAACCCCACCATGGGCCCCCACCAAGAGGTTTCTTAGACTTGTGGCAAACTTTTAAACCTCAGTGACCCTGCTTTGAGCTAACCCTGTTTGGCTGGACATTTACTCACAAAGGGATGAATAACTTTGGGTGCTTGATTTAGAAACTTTATCCTTCCCCTTTTCTGTATTCCACACTAATTGTATTAAAGTTCCTTTCCATTAAAGGTCTTTTTGTTGTTGTTTTCCATTAAGGATTCTATGCACTATAATATGTTTTGTCTTGATGCAACAGATGCCAGAACCTATTTAGAACTGGAGGGTTTGGGAGTTCTGGGGTGCCCCTCACCCTACCCAATAACAGTCCCACAAGGTATGGTGGTAAATGTGGTATTATAACAGGGTGGTCCCTAGGAAAAGGGGAAGTTCCAGGTTCCCTGCTCCACCCAGAAGGAGGGTGGAGCTGAGCAGAGAAAAGAAGAGAGAAGAGAAGGAATCTGAGGAAGAAGGAAGCAGGATGGAGAGCCAGAAGGAGACCTGAGGAAGCCACATGGAGCAGCAAGCATGTGATGAAGAAACCGGGCTTGTTTCCTGACCCTGGACTGGTTAAGGCAGATGTGGGTGAGACACCTGTAGGGAGGTGACTATGGCAGTGTTTTTATTAGATTTTGCTCTTTTGCTCCCAGATTTGTCTGGCCATTTCTGACCCTTTTCCATGGGTCCAGGCCAGAAGATGCTTTAGGCTTGTGGAGGGCTTTCAGGCCTTGCTTTGGGCCAATCCCTTTTGGGTTGACTTTTGCCCATGAGGGGATGGGTAACTTCAGGTGTTTGATTTAGAAGTTATATTCTTTGTGTTCCGTATTGTATACTCACTGTATTAAAGTCCCTTTTCATTAAAGTTTTATATGTTTTGTCTTCTTGTGGCGGATGGCAGAGCCCACTTAGAGCAGACAGGATTTGGAGGTTTCAGGGGTGTCCCTCTCCCCCTGTTCTGGAACAGATTTGGGGTGCCCTATAACAGTATCATTTAAATTGTGAGGAAGGGTCTTCAAGTTACACAATTACTTGACAGCAAGATTCACACTTTAGAATACTGATAAAAGCTTTTTTTCTTTTTAGGCAGGTGAGTTGTTAAAACACTCCTTAGCGGATTCCGAATTCCAAGCCACCGTCCTGCTGTCTATATCAACCAACACCTTTTCTGGGGTCTGATGAGCATCGGCATCGGGCACCTTAACCTGGCATTCAGGTCATCCCACAATACCAGTTCTGCTTACCAAAAGTGGCCCACTAGGCACTCGCATTCCACGCCCGGCTCCACGCCAGCGAGCCGGGCTTCTTACCCATTTAAAGTTTGAGAATAGGTTGAGATCATTTTAGCCCCAAGAGAAAATTGTTAAAAGTTCTTAGGAGGCTTTCAAAGTATTAAAGCACTAGTGCAAATAATTTGTGAACAAAAAAATATTCATCATTGCACTAACAAGTCTACAGGTATTCTTTCAAAGAAGCACAAAATTCAATCTGAAAATTAAATATTATTTTGTGACTCATTGTTGGTTATTTTCACTGATACATAATTGACATAATATTGTGGAAAGTAAAAATGTACCATCTATTGATTTGTTTGCATATTATGATATTGTAACAGGGTGGTGGCTAGGAAAATGGGAAATTCCAGGTTCCCTGCCCCACCCAGAGGTAGGTGGAGCTGAGCAGAGAAAAGGAGAGAAGAGAAAGAATCTGAGGAAGAAGGAAGCAGAATGGAGAGCCAGGAGACCTGAAGAAGTCACATAGAGCAAAGGAAGACATTTGAAGAAACCATGTTTATTTCTTGGCCCTGTGCTGGTTGAAAGAGATGTAGGCGAGAGACCCATGGGGAGCTTGACTATGGCAGCGTTTATCTTGATTTTGATTTTGCTCTTTTCCTCCCAGACTTGTCTGGCCATTCCTGACCCTTTTTGGTGGGTCCCAGCCAGAAGGTGCTTAAGTCTTGTGGTGGGTTTTCAGGCCTTGCTTTGGACCAATCCCTTTGGGGTGTTTGCCCATGAGGGGATGGGTAACTTCAGGTGTTTGATTTAGAAATTATATTCTTTGTCTTCCGTATTGCATACTCACAGTATTAAAGTTCCTTTTCATTAATCTTACATGTTTTGTCTTGATGCGGCAGATGGCAGAACCTATTTAGAGCAGGCAGGTTTGGGGTTCAGTGGTGCCCCTTTCCCTGCCCTGCAACAATATGATTACCTCTTTTGCTCTAGCTAACACCTGTTATGCCACATGCTTATCACTTTTTTGTGTGGTGGGAACATTGAAGGTCTAGTATCCTAGCAACACTAAAGTACAAAACATGGTGTGATGACTATAAGCATCAGGCTACCCATTTATATCTTTAAAAGCTATTCATCTTCTATTTGAAATTTATACCCTCTGACCAACTATATTACTTAAAAGGTGCAATTTTAAAAGTGCATTTGGAGATAAGACAAGAGGCTGAACTTGTGATCTGATGAGATATTCATGTTGCCCCTCAGGAGTTGTTAAGAGGTAGCTCAGCAGCTGCTGGAGAAAAGTTCCCAAATTAAAGCCAAACCAGATGAGACAGGGCCCTCCCTGGTGCCGCTGCAGATTGATTAAAGCACAGCATGAGTTCGATCCCCACCTGCCCAGAGGTGATCCACATGGCAAGGCAGACCTCTCCTGACCTGCTTGCTCCTCCCCATCAGCAGTGTACTTTCCGATGTTCTGCTCCCTGCTCTGTCTCTGGTGAATCCTCTCTCTGCCCCTGCACCTCTGGCCTGTATCCCAGTTCTGTATGCACAAATCAATAAATCTTTTTAAAAAAACCAAACAGATGAGACAACAGACATCACTTGCACACACTCATCGCTGGCCTCCAGATTTTGCCTTTGAAGAGAGAACTTAAATATTTACTATTCCTTCTAGAAGGGTCTCTAGTGGCAGTCCCTAAGCTGTGTCACCTAACAGAGAGAAACTGAGAATATCTTTAACAATCTTAAAAGTGGTCCCTAGCACTGCGGATCAGCCCAGTTCTTGTCCTCTATTTAGGTTTGGTTACAGGCTCCCAATCCATACAACCCTTAGCCGAAGGTGTAGAGAAGCGGTGGAAGATGAGTGAAACCCAAGTCATGGAAACATTTAGACTAGATTACACAAATGATGTGCGTAATATTTGTCAACCTGGTCAACTGTGCATCGTTTCTCCTGTTCTTCCAAGACTTCCTTTTTGTTTGTATTTGATGACACAGCCTTAGGAACACAAAAGAATAAAGCCCAGACATCATCAATCCTTTGGTGATTAAATGTGCATTAGCAAATTCCTGGTTTATCCTGATTCACAGCCCTAAGGCAAGACCAGAGGCTAGATGTATCATCTGGATTGTTGCAAAACATTCAAAGTTAGTGGCCCCTCCCTGCTTTTATCCATTTCTCCTAACATGACTTAAGTGCAAATTGCTGTGAATAAAGGTAATTGTCAGGTTTTACTGCAGGGGTATAGGGGTTTTGTGGGTTTTGTTTTGTTTTGTTTTTGTTTTATTAAAGGAAAAAGTAGTTTGATTTTATGGGCTTACCCCCTTTTCTTATTTTAAAGATTTATTTATGCATAAAGAACTGGGGTACAGGCCAGAGATGCAGGGGCAGTGAGAGGATTCAACAGAGTCAGAGTGGGGAGCAGAACAGGCTGATTGAGGAAGTACACTGCTGAGGGGAGCAGCAGGCGGGCCAGGAGAGGTCTGCTTTGCCACGGATCAACTTCGGGCAGGAATCAACTCATGCAGATGTGGCTTTAGTTTCTTAGTGCTGTGCTTTAACCCACTGCATCACCAGGGAGGTCCTTCCCCATTTTTTAAGATGACCAAATTTATTTAGTTAAAAGCTCTTAACCAGCTTTTTAAAAATTTCTTTGAGAAGAATTTACTTATTTATTTATTCATTTAGGCAACGTTGGTTTACAACGCTTTATGTGATTTAGGGTAACAGGTTCATACATCGGGAGATGTGTGTCACCATATTACAGGGCAGGGAGAGAGGGGCACCCCTGAACCCCCAAACCTGCCTGCTCTAAATAGGTTCTGCCATCCGCCGCATCAAGACAAAACATATAATACTTTAATGAAAAGTGAGCATACAACACAGAAGGCAAAGAATATAATTTCTAAATCAAACACCTGAAGTTACCCATTCCCTCGTGGGCAAAAGTCAAACTAAAAGGGATTGGCCCAAAGTAAGGCCTGAAAACCCACCACAAGACTTAAGCACCTTCTGGCCAGGACCCACCGAAAAGGGTCAGAAATGGCCAGACAAGTCTGGGAGGAAAAAAGCAAAATCAAAATCAATATAAACACTACCATAGTCAAGCTCCCCAGGGGTCTCTCACCCACATCTCTTTCAACCATTCCAGGGCCAAGAAACAAGCACGGGTTCTTCATATGTCTCCCTTTGTTCCATGTGGCTTCCTCAGGTCTGCTTCTGGCTCTCCATCCTGCTTCCTTCTTATCTTCCTCCTTCTCTTCTTTCCTTTTCCCTGCTCAGCTCCATCCTTCTTCTGGGTGGGGCAGGGAACCTGGTACTTCCCTTTCCTAGGGACCACCCAGTTACAACCACACCACCACTTTTACAATCAAAGCGCCCAGACCCATCTTCATAGATCACTGCATCACTTTCCCGCCTTGTCCCCATTCATACTATCCCTCCCTCTTGAGCTGTCTAAATTCTGTAGTCATAATTCTAGGCCTTGTTTTAGTTTGTTTTGTCGGGTTCTTTTTAACCAGTTCCTTATACACTTTCAAGTCTGACTTGATTTAGATGCTATGGCTGGACAAGTTTAATTGTTTGAATCAAAATGGAAATATTGAACCAAAATCACAGTCCCTGTTAACAATGTTGTGAATAGAGTCCTCCCTTCAAGGAAAACTTTGTGCTCATTTTCTACGCTTGTCTGATACTTCTATAAATATTATGTTTCAGTAAAATAATTTTTCTTGTCAAAATTTTCATTTGTTCACTAAAAAAATGTTTAGTGATGTCTGCCATATGCCAAGCATTATTTGGAATGCTAGAAAAACTGGTTTTCAAAATAAAATCCCTGTTCTTTAAATTTAACTTCTAGTAGGAGAGGCAAAGGTGATATTAGAAATAAATAAAGTTAAATGGATTATGTCCTCATCACCTCAGTCTTACTAATTTTTTTGCAAGGGTACATTTTCATTACATATGGAAAATACTTTTTGCTTGAATATAAATGTGATATAGCTTTATAATAATAAACATAATAATAATAATAATAAATGGTTCTCTGCTTCCTCTCTTGCTTAATATTGGTTGGAAATTCAAATTTGCCCTTTCTTTCTGGTAATAGAATTCTATCAGTAAACATAAATTGGAGCTCCCATTTCATGCTCTTGTGCTGTGAGCAAACTCAGATAAAGTACAATAGGAGTTTTCACTGTTTAAAGACCAAGCACTTAATGTTTGTATTTGTCCAGGCTCCAATTTCAAAAGGGAAAAAACACAGAAACTATATCAACTCCATGATATAATTGGTATGACAAAGTAGAAGGATAACTGGATTTAGGGATTATTATTTCACTACTTTATCTCAGATATCCAACTGACAGATGGAGGAACCCAACACAGCATAGTCCCTGTGACAAGAGAAAAGCACTGTCAGGTACATGACAGACCAGAAGTCTTCATACCTGCAGAAACTTTGCTTAGTTACAGATTTGTGATTTGCTTAACTCAAATTTATCACTACCACAGCCTCCCACCTGTAGCCCTCATTTTATCTGCTTGCTTCTCACCCCAACTGGCTGAGAAAACAGTCTGTTTACTTGTATCAAAAACTTAAGTTTCCCTACAATAAAATTCCCTTGAAAATAAAACAATATGAAAGGAACAAACAAGATACAGTGAATTTTTTTAGCAATGCTGTCTCATTTACTTTTTTTTAAAATCCTCTGAATAGATATATTTAAAAATAACATTGTATATCCTTGGGGGCTATATTGGAACTCCCCTCATCAATAATAATAATGAAATATCTATTAAACATTATAGATCCACTAATAACTCTAAGAATGGGATTTTATAATCTCTGCATTATGAATAAGAACAGATACATGAAAGCGCTTCTTAAAGAGCACTGTGGCCATTGCATTTGAAATCGTACTTCAGTGAATGTGTTGACAGGTCTAAAGAAGGGATGGGAGAATACTGATCTGTCACAGAAGACTGGAGAGCTATTAATATGAAGTACATATTAACAGAGTTTATCCCAACACAATCCCATGGTAAGAAAATATTAACCAACAGATCAAGTGTTTTCAGTCTCTTGGCAATATTACCCATACTCTGGAGATAATAATGGGAGGTACAGTCAACAAAATTCTATTATTATAATTATTGTTATTATTATTATCTCACTTGGAAAAAAATTTTTTAAGATTTTATCTATGCATACAGACCTGGGTTACAGGCCAGAAGTGCAGGGGTGGTGAGCAGATTCACCGGAGATAGAGTGGGGAGCAGAACAGGCTGACTGACTAAGTGCACTGCTGAGGGGAGCAGCGGGCAGATCAGGAGAGGTCTGCTGCGCCAAGTGAGTCACATCCCGGGGCAGCATTGAACTCTTGCTGAAGCGGCTGCAGCTAGCTTCCTAGTGCGGTGCTTTTAACCAATTGCGCCACCAGGAAGGGCCCGATTCTGATGATTAAGCTAATACTAGTTTCAACTTCAGCTGGGTGTCTATGGCTCCTGGGGCCCAGGAATATTGCCTCTCCTAAGAATGGAGCAAACTTCCTACTCTTGCTGATCTCTTGATTGCCTTACTGTTTCATTTTGGTTTTCAACATCCTCCACAACTTGCATAACCAACTTCTAATAATGTTGAATGGCTTTTGTTTTCTTATTGGAACCTGATGCTTTTTTTATTGTCAATGGCATTTAATTATATATTTGTGCTTGGAAAACAAAGAAAGACTCTATCTCCAACTTTTTGTGATAAAAGCATATCAGAACTAAAATGACATCCATGAAGGTAATTATTTCCAGAAGTTTCTGTTAGTAAACAATTCTTTGTATAACATTTTTCTAGTTATAGCTACACAAGAAACTTAATTCTGTGTTAGGTTCATCTGAAGTCAGTGACAAACATATTCAAGAGTTTCTATAATAATCTATGAACATTTCTGATGTAGTAATATATAACCTGCCCTCTGCACCTAGAGGAACTTACACTGAAAACTCATTTGAAACAAGGAGGTTTAGGGTGAAGCCAGGACACATCTAAGTGTCCAGATAAGAAGACTTTTCTCAGGAATCTCTGCTTGTTATAATTCCCTTCTAGAGAGGTAAAGATGAACTCTCAGCCACACCAGAGAAATCTCCAATTAATTAAACATAATAAGGAGTATATTTTACATATCATATACTTCATAAAACAACTCACAATTGGTTGCCTGATAGGATACATTGAGAAGAGTAGAACAGACAACATTGCTTTTGTAATATTCTTGCCAACAATGCATAATCTGAATTTAATCCCAAGAAAACATCACACAAACCCAAGTTGGGAGCCATTTTATAGAATAACCAGTTTCTATTCTTAAGGACTGTTAAAATGAAAATTAAGGAAACACTGAGAAATTGTTCCTTATTGAAGACAATATGACAACTCAATGAATAAGTGATTCTCTCATGGATGAGTGGTAGTAGGAAATCAATGTGATTGTCATGGTTGATTTAGTTATATTATGGTTATGTGAGAATATGTCCTAGCTGGAGGAAATAAATACACAATTTTGATGGATGATGCAGCTCCAGGCTAGCAACTAATTCTCAACTATTTCAGGGGGGGGGGGAAGGATTGTACACTATTTGTATTTCTTCTGAGAGTTTAGGATTCTTTTCTAGATAAATAGTGTAAAAGGGTAAACTCATTCTGTGTCGCACATAAACAAGTTCAGATTAAAATTTGGCTTCCTTTCTTTATTGTAGTTGACTACAATTTAAAATAAAATACAAAATACTTAATAAACAGAAATCCAGTACATGTGAGAAACAAATAAGAGACATGTATTAGTATTTACAACTCTTTAATCTTTTCAAAAGATAACAAGTTCAACATACACTTAGACCTTTTCCCTCTAAAAGGGGTAAATTAGCAGGCAATCCTAAAGGAAACATTGATACAAATGTTGTTTTGTATACTACTTTATAGCATAAAAACAGTGCACATTGAAAATCGCCAGTTACAAAGTGGTAGCTCTTATACACAGTAATTCCCACCCACATATCACATGCCTCTTGAGATACAGAGACTTACTTTCTCTGAGGAAACATACCTCTTTCCTTGACTAAGATAGTCTTTCCAAACTAAAGAAAGGCCCTTCCACTCAACGCCAGGATTTTTATAATCATTAGAACTTTTGTTTATACAAGAATTAATAGGGTTTTCCTTTAAGAAGAAACAATTTTCAAGAGCTAACTTATATTTTGCTTGTTACACATTAACTTATAGTGCACATAGAAGCTAGATAATTACCAAAGATCAAATGCATCTTTTAAGTATTCAATTCATTAAATATTTACCACATGTCAATCTCCCCCACGTTCCATACAAAGAGGAGAAAACAGACTTCACTAAAGTATCAGCTTTAGTTTTCAGGAGCCCCTGGTATGCAGCCATGTACATTATTATTACACATTTACTGAAGCTCAGCTATCCTGTCAAGACTACTATAGAATAAATGCAATGATTAAAAGCTATATCCAGAGGAAGAAAAGGTCTCTGAAACAAGTCATCCAAATCAAGGAAATTCAGATAAACTTCTCTCAGAAAATAGGTCTACCATGTGTTCGTCTTAGGTGTAGTTATTAAACTAGTCTTTGGTGTTACTCCATCAACACCAGAAGAGCAAAAGGACCCTCTCCCCCAACTGCCTTCACCAAAAGTGAACAAAAATATACAAAAGATAATAGATTATAATGGATAGTTAAAGTCAACTTACAAAATTCCCTATGAGGCACACTTGTAAAATGGGAAGTGGGCTTTTACTACAGCAAGTGGCTGAAAGGTTTATGGCCTGTGTGTGGATTTATGAGATTGAGGGCTGTCTTCCACCAGGTAACAAAACACTGATCTGCACAGCACTGCTGACCCAAATGAAGCCAAAACACAGGGCAAAAGCAGGCAACCCTTTCATCATCCCTTTATCACCCTGCACTGTGCCAGGTGATCTGATTGGTTCAAACCATGTTAATGCCATAAATTGGCAAGCACTGAATCTGGTCAATTATTAGCCAGACTATCATTAACATTACCTAGAGAATTAACATTACCTACAGCATGATTCATTAAAGTTTAAGTAGACTAAGGAATTCTGACCCAAAATTGCATGGCTTATTTGTGAGCTGTGGAGTTAGACACACTAAGTAGCTATATCTCACCCTATCCCTTAAGCCCTTATTGTTCATTTTATGAAAGGGATGCAGTGAGAATCAGCAACATCATCAAAATGAAAAGTCACTTTAAAAGAAAATAGTGTCTGTTTTATATGTGTTGGAAGATATAAAAACATTAAATAGGATCACCTATTTAGAAAAAGGTACCACAATCTTCCATTATAGAAATGAATGTTAGTTTTTTACCAAACATCACTGAGAGACGAGACTGATCAGTCTCTAGCACAAGGGGAAATACACTGCAAGGGTTCCCCTGCCAGCCAGGCTTTCACGCAGGCTGAAGACGCACTTTGTGGGTTTCCAGACACGGAATAATGATCCCTTCTTGAATGAACACTGGTAAGTGCGAATCTGAGATCGATGAGTTAAATGAGTGATTAAGGAGATCTGATTTTCTCTGTTGTGCTAAAACTGATAGCACAATGTTTTCATATAAATTAGGATTCCAGAAAAAGCAGTTAGTAGGGATTTTGGTATTTTGTCTTGGTTTCTTTCTTCAGATGTGTTTGGGGTGGTCCACTGGTGACCGTTAATAGAAAGAGGCTCTTACTTTCCGGCCCTTCAGAGGCTGTGGTGGACGATGATTACTCAAGAGAAAGGCTGCTGTTTCTCCTTCCGCTGTGCACAGGAGGCTGCGGAATGTGGCCAGCTGTTGAAGAACAGAGGGGTAGTTGCAGTATTCTGAGTCACACAAATGTTAATGAAATGATCTGCACAGAAATTTTCATTCATTCATTCATTCATTCATTCACAATGTTTGCTTACTTTTCTCAGGTATATACCCCATGGATTTCCACCACCAATTCATCTGTGCACCATCACCATAGTCCCTTGTGTTCTTCCTGCCCTTGCCCTGGCCTCTTTCCTTCTCCCTTCCCCTGCAGAATATTTTTGATTTGTTGCTTGGTTTTGTTGTGTCTTCTATTTTTATTATTATCTTTCCCCCGGTCCCTCATTCAGTTCCACTATATTCCTCTCATAAGTGAAACCATCCGATATTTTTCTTTTTCCTTCTAACTTTTCTTACTGAGCACAATCCCTTCTAGCTCCATCTATGTTGCTGCCAATAGCTATGATAATATACATAGGAACCCCTAAAAATTCCACAGAAAAACTACTCCAAAAAATCAACCAGTTCAGTAAAGTAGCAGGATACAAAATCAACACACAAAAATTAATAGCCCTTTTATGTACAAGCAGCCATTTTGAAAAAGAAATTACGAAAACCATCCCATTTATAATTGACACCAAAAAAAATCAAATAGTTGGGAAGAAACATAATGAAAGAGATAGGGAAAGTACCTCTCCAAAGAAAATTATAAAACATTGTTAAAAGAAATTGATGAAGATAATAAAGAAATGGAGAGGCATCATCTGGTCATGGGTGGGAATAATCAACATCACAGAAAGTTTAAGAAACAGAAAAGCCTTTCCTCCATGATGAACTAAAATATTACAAATATTCTAAAATTTTACAAAATATTACAAATGTTCTAAGGTATGTGTCACACATAATAAAGCAACAATTCTACTAATTTCTCACCACTACACAAATACCTAAGGGCTTAAAATTTAAGCAGGTAGCATTTTGACTTGAAGATCAACGTTAAGTTCAAGAAACATTTAGAACATGGCTTCAGACCATTTCTACGTATGTAGAAAGCAGGATGCCACATACATAGGCAGGATAGGGTCATGGAAAGGGCGCTGCCTGGCTTTCCAGGATGGGTCCCCAGCCTTGGTGCTGTTACTGTGCAGCTGGGTGACATTGGTCAAATAGTTTATTGTCTCTACACTGCAGACTGCTCATCTATAAGTGAGTTGATGATTAGATTACTTCCAGAGTTATCTTTCAGCTCTTGGAAAACTTACAACGTCACCAATTTATATCACATGGCCCCAGTTTTTATGGGAGTCATGTGGTTTTCATCTTGTAAAATTTTATTTTCTAAGCATTATTTCCTCAGACAATAATTTTGCTCTCAACACATCTGTGCCTTGCAAATACCTGATTATGGAAAAAGCCTAGAATAATGTTGGAATCAGCCTCTGATAATGTTTAAATACTATTTAAGCACAGGCATTTTTCTTACCAAAAGGGCTTACTTTTCTTACAAATATGTACCTATCTTACAAGCTAGATGCAATGAACAAAGAAGGAAAGAGAAACTACCAGTAATCATATCACAAGATATAGCCCTATTAAGATTATATATTATTATATCCTTCCAGATGTTTTGTTTGTTTGTTTATAAACATGCAGGCCCATGCACACATGCTTTATACGTGTTTTAGTACAAAAATGAACGCAACTATACATGCTCTTCTGAAACCTTATTTTTTTGCCTAATATATACCAAGCAGCTTTACATGTCAGAAATCCACTGCTTTTTATTACTGAAAAATTTTCTATTGTAAGCATGTATTTATTATAAATTATATAGTAGCTTCTTAGTGATTTAATACTACTTATCAAGTTCAAGACTTTGCACAGGTCTGCAGTAGTAAAATGAAAACTGGGTAAATGACCTGAATAATCCTACTGTTCACCAAAAACATATTGCCAATTAATATAATTAAGTTTTAGGATTTGTTTTGCTATTTCATTTGAATGTGGACAAGTTATTAAATTGTTGATGAGAAATTCCATCTTGTAGGCTTTGCTAGTCACCTAATTAAAGAGACGAACAAATTCAGACTAGCATCCGTCAATTGAGTTCCCAGCAGCATCATTTAACTGAAGCCTAAAATAGTTTCATGCTGTATTCTTCAGGATGGGAGGTAAAGAGGATGAGCCCAGTAACAGTAAAAAGGCAACAGTGTATAACCACACTCTATGGAAATAAATTCGGGCCTCAGATATAAACAGCCATGTATTTCCACAAATGACATTTTGAGGTATATTTTTAAATGGCAAAAATATGGGAAGGATAAGACAAATATTTACAGCTCAGTTTTCTCTCAAGTGACAAACTGCTATAGCTTTAACTGCACTTAGGTAATTCCCTGGGAGAGTCACGCAGCAGAAGCTAATAAAATATAACCTGAGGAGACACACTGGAAGATACTCAGTTTCCTGCAAATCACAGTAATCCAGGCATGTCTGGAGTGGCCAGGGTTGTCTATGCAAGAATCCTGAGTCTGAAACAGGGAACTGACTCACTGGCCTCACTTGGCTTAACTAGTCTCCCAGGAAAACTGCTGACTTCTCTGGAAATCTTGGCTCTATTTCCCCCACTACTAACACCTCTGCAAGTTGCAAGGCTCCCTACTTCTGCAAACCTTAGTCTAGGACTTGCGTTTATCTAGATCTTTCTCTGAACAGCCTGTGACTGTTGGTAGGGTTCCCTAAAACTATTCTGACGTCTCATCAAGCCCCCTCCCCTTTGGCTGTGGAGCTCCCTGGCAAACACCCAACCAGGAAGTTCCTGCATCAGACAATCCTCCATTCAGATTTGCTTCTCCTGGCTCTGGAGTCCTCTACACCCACTCTGATTTCCAAATGTACCCTCTGACTGACCCCAACCAGTTTCAATCCTCCCTGGTCCCTTGGCTCCATTCAGAAAGTCTGTCCTTCTTCCCCTAAAGTTGAGTCAGCAACTTGTGGCTTCTGGCAGGAGTCTCCTCAGAGTCCCCCAGAGGCAGAAGTGGGCATGATATGTTCTGCTATTTTCTTTGGCTCTAATACTCAAATTTTAATTTGCTTGTAGAACAATCCCAGTAAGCAGAAATACACCTTTTATTGTGTCATTCTAATGCACAAATATCTTCATAAGCATTCTCTCACCTGCAAAAAGCTGAGCAGTAATAAAAATAAACTCTCTGTAATGGAATGTACTGGGCCAGGTTATATGATAAAATGATAAAGAGTATTATATATTAAGTGAAAATTAATGTTGAAATAAATGGAGTCTTTCCTCATTTAATCCCCAAACAATCCTATCAATAATACACTATTACCATCATTTGAAAGATGAAGAACTTCAGAGGTAGTTAAAAATTTTAAAGTGAGCCAGGTGGCAAGTAAGTCATTCATTAACCACACCACTATATTGCATTTCTTCTTTTTACTTCTTGCTTTTGAGCATCTCTCCCTAATATTTTCTATTTGTTTTTTACAGTAAAAATTTTTAAACATAGACAATGGTAAAAAGAGAAACATAACAAACCAACATGAACCTATCACCCAGTTTCAACAGTCATCACTATGTGGTCAGCTTTGTTTCACCTGCACTTCCAACCCATTTTTTCCCCCTCTCTACCTCCTATCCTGCCCACACTGGATTATACTGAAACAAATTTCAACTTTATCATAGCATCTTAGATGTAAATATTTCAAAATGTTTCCCTAAAAATATATTATATGTCATATGAAAAAATGTTCAACATCACTCGTAATAAGGGAGATGCAAATTAAAACCACAGTGAGATACCACCTCACCCCAGTGAGAATGGCACATCTTCAAACAACTAGCAACAAAAATATATTATATGTCTAATATTTTAAGAAGTCCCCAAAACAAACTTGTTGGCATGAGTCATTTGACCAGTTACGACTAACCTTCCTAGACCATCTCTTAATACTCCACACTCACGTCCCACTCTACACCACTTTAGTGGAGTTATCCCAAAGCAGCTCGATAACAATCTTTGGAATGATTCTGTAACATTCAGATTCTTGGATCCAGAACCTTGGCCCCAATCCCTGTGGATCAGAATTCCCAAGCCTTCCCAGGGGATTCTTGTATACACTAAAGTTTGAGAACCACAAAGTTGCCCACATATTTCTGTACTTCCCTGTCTTGCCTTTATGCTGCTGCTTCTTGAAATTCCCCTTTCTTTCACTACTCCCAGACAGCTGCCCAATGTCTGCTACTTCAGGAAGTCCTTTGTCCTTTTCCCTCTGAATTTCTCTTACCTATTTATTTTCTTATGATACCAACACAGTCACTGTATTATTTATATGCCCTCTATTTTATCCCCTCTCTAATAAGCTACCTAAAGGTTTTAAGCTACTTGAAGACGAGTTGTTTTCAACTGTTCTTTGTATCTCCTACATCACGCCTTCTAAGACTGACAGTAATTAAACAACTCAAAAATGACATGTATTGACTTCTACTTTAATTTGAAAGCAAATGATATGAGTTTTATATATTAAGTGAAAATTAATGTTGAAGCAAATGGAGTCTTTCCTCATTTCACATATAGCCTAGCTCATTATCATTGATGCAAAGTGTAGAATTTTATAATGATAAAAGAATACTAGAATTTTGGTTCCAGAGATGCTGGACCTAAAGCCTGTATGACAACCTCTCAATAGAAAATAACTCTAAAACCTAGACAAGCTACTGAAAACAACTCTGTAGTTGTGGTATATGGAGCGAACAGAAACAGACTCAGGTGGGGTTGGGGAGCTCACTGTCACTTGAAGGAGAGACAAGAGCTCACTTGTGAGTTATGTTGTCACTCACTTATGAAGTCGCTACAAGTGAGCCCTGTCTCTCCAGTTTTTCAGCTCAGTGGCATCTGCAAGGTCCACCCAGTACAATGGGACACACCTATTCTGTGAGGAAGAACCAGAGAAGGCTCCCCAATGTCTCTATCCCTGAATTATGCATTTTTTATAGCATAGAAACTACAAACACACCAGCTGAAGTGAGACTGGAGCTGCTGCACAAGAAAGAAAAGCTGCAGGTTATGTCCAGCCCAGGAAATAATCTGCTTAAAGAAATAAAATAATACTCATGGGAGAAGGGCAGAATCCAGAATTTCTAAATTTAATGTTTATAACATGTATAATGAACACATAAATTACTCACCATGTGAGGAGTCAAAAAGAAAGGGCACAGGCCCTCCCTGGTGGCGCAGCGGGTTAAAGCACAGCACTGAGAATCTAAAGCAGCTTCCGCATGAGTTCAATTCCCGCCTGCCCCGGAGGTGACCACATGGCGTGGCAGACCTCTCCTGACCCGCCCGCTGCTCCCCTCAGCAGTGTACTTCGTCGATCTGCCTGTTCTGCTCCCCACTCTGTCTCTGGTGAATCCTCTCACCCTCCGCATCTCTGGCCTGTACCCCAGTTCTGTGTGAATAAATAAATAAATCTAAAAAAAAAAAAAAAAAAAGAAAGGGCACAATGTTAAAGAAAGGAAATCAAGTCCAATCCAAGATGAGCCATCTAGGCCTCTCTCAGTTAAGTCAAATTTCAGTAAGTGAGTCTGAGAAACTGGACTTGAATCAAGAAAAAGAAAATAAAACACATCTGATTCAACTTCCTGGTCAGATAGTGATTTGGCAAGAACTATCTATATAAAAACCCAAGAAAAAAATTGGCATCAATTTACTTAAACTAGGAGTTATTCTTCATAGTGACGCTCTATGGTGAAATAAGAAAATGATTAAGTATATTTCCCAATAACTCCAAAAATAAATAGTTGTCAAAGGTGAGATAAAAATTGTCTCTTGAGGCTCTCCCGAGTGGCTCAGTGGGTTAGGACACAGCACTGCAGGCTGGACACAGCACTGCAGGCTGGCCGCTGCCTCTTCAGTGCAAGTTTGTTCCCAGGCCCCAGAAGTGACCACATGGTGCAGCAGACCTCTCCTGACCCGTCCGCTGCTCCCCTCAGCAGTGTCCATCTGCCTGTTCTGCTTCCTGCTTTGTCTCTGGTGAATCCTCTCACTGACCCTGCACATCTGACCTGTACCCCATTTCTGAATAAATAAATAAATCTTTTAAAAAAATTTTCTCTTGAAAATAAATTTTAAGTCAGTGATATAACAAAAGACATTTTCACTTTATTTTAAAAAGCTAAGGAATTGCATAATCATAACAACAGTCTCATGTTTGGAATCTTTTAAATAACCTTTTATTTCTGAACACTTTTAGGCTTACAGAATTATTGCAAAATAGTATGAACAATTCTTATACACCTCACACTCAGTTTCCCCTATTATATTAATATGCTGTTATCAGTGTGGTATATTTTTCACAATGACCCAATATTAGTATACTACCATTAACAGAGCTCCATCCTTTATTTAGAGTTCCTGTGTTTCTAATGTTGCTTTCTGTCCCAAGATCTCGCCAAAAATTGGCACTATGCTTAGTAGCTATGTATCTGGGGTATTTCTTGATTATAAAAACTTCTCAGCCTTGCTGTGATGACTTTATTTGGATGAGTACTGCTGTCTACAGCCACTGTTGCATGAGTTAGATACTCTGCCAGAGAGATAAACCCACATGGCACAGAAAATCTCTCCTGTCTCACCTGTTGCTCCCCTCAGCAGTGTATTTCAGTAAATTCACCTGCTCTGCTCCCCACTCTGTCTCTGGTGAATCCTCTGTCTCACCCCCTGTGCCTCTGACCTGGACCCCAGTTCTTGTATGCATAAATGAGAAATCTTTTAAAAAATTATCATTATTAATTGATCTCAAGTAAGACAGTAGTGAATTCATAGCTAAGCAGTTATAATTTCTAAATGCAGGAATTGATTTTTGATTGGGCTAACTGTATGCATTTTAAGTAACTAAGTTTCATTTTGATATATTCTTTTCCAAATCACAAGTGTATTTAAAAAAAAAACTTATTTTCCAAGTGCCTTTAAGGAATAAAAAATATTCTTAAAATATGTGATAAATACATGATTTTGATGTAAAAATGTATTATCTCTTTTTACTAATCTGTTCAAATTTTACAAAAGAATATCAAAGTAAACAGTTTCATACATGAAAGGGAGACAAATGAACTCCACTAATCAGGCCTTGGAATCAGTGACAAGTTATTTTTCTTACGATGCAACTCACATTATTTATTATGGAAGAAATTCACAGGAATTTCCATGTCAGTCAAGCTGTGGATTTCTATTCATACTAGAATAAAATGTTTTAATAAATGTGCCTCAGATTATGATTTGGCTTTCATCCTATAAGGCCAGGTCAACAGAAGTTGGATAAGTTTAACATACCAAGGGGAAATGTTACCTGATATGACCTTGGTAAAGCAAACCCAGCTCTAGTCTTTGGTGGGGGAAAGAGAGGTTTGGGGTATGAATGGAAAAAAGGGGGGCAAGTCCAGTCTAGAAATTACTAGATTCTGTTCTTGTTAAGACTTTGCAAAAACAAAACCCCTAAGCACATGATCCAGAACAAGCAGCTTCCACCTGCCAAATTATGTATCACATGGTTCAGGGCTCTACACAGCAACGCTGGACATCAAAGGCATCCTGAGCCTGTACCTTGTTTGCCCTGTCCTTAAGGCTCAGTAAGTACTCATCAGAAAAGCACAAGAGTAGCCAGCTTCACTGCAACAGCAAAGACAGCGACTGCCTCCAAGCTAATGTGCAAAACCTCACAGAAAACCCCACAAATATTCTGTCAACAGAAGATAGACAAAATGTTTGAGTCTTCCATTAGGTAGACATACAGGTTTCTTAGTGTGCAGTGTCTATCACTGTCCCCTCTGTGCAGGCTGTGAAGGTAAAGGCTGTCAGAGAAGCAGGTGGAGGCATTAAGGTGGAAAAGAAGAATGCTACCTTTTAAGATGATCTCAGCCCTGAGCTTCCTGTTTGTACACCAGTCTGTTTCCACTTTAGAAAATAAAAGCAGGCCCTCCCTGGCAGCTCAATGGGTTAGGACACAGCACTGTAAGCTGGCCATAGCTGTTTCAGTGCAAGTTTGACCCCCACCCGAGAGGTGACCCACATGGCACAGCAGACCTCTCCTGACCTGCACACCTCTCCCCTCAGCAGTGTAACTCATCAACCTGCCTATTCTGCTCCCCACTCTGTCTCTAGTGAATCTTTTCACCACCCCTGCACCTCTGGCCTGTACCCCAGCTCTGTATGTATAAGTAAATAAATCTTTTAAAAAAGAAAGAAAACAAAAGCAAGTGGTTATAGCCTTCAAAGGCTACAGCACTTTCTCCTGTGTATCTGGATGCTCATTATATTTTTAAGAAGTGCAAAAGAAAATATCTGATCACAGAAAGTCAACTAAGAAGACGGCAAAACTCTCTCTGTTCCAACCACCTCCCTGAAGAATGTAGAGAAACACAGGTTTCATAATGCAGCAGAAATTGGGATTTTTTTTTTAACTACTAACCTGTGTTTCTCTAATGAATTAGGATAAATCTGGATGAAGTGACTTACCTGTTGAGAGCTGATATTTATAGGATGTTTTAAAACGATCCATGTGACACTCTCTAGAAGAGGTGGGACTGTAAGAGAACCAGGATATGTCCAGTAGTCCCAGGATGGAGGAAGCAGAGATATTGGATCAAAATTTGTGAATCGGGTTTGTTTACCCTGGAAAAGAAAAAAGAATTCCCACAAATTACAAAAGGATCGCTTTATACCCACCTCAAAACAAAACAAAAAATCCAATGAAATATTGTTTTGCTGGGATTCTTTAATTCACAGAGTTACTTGGTGTCTGTCTTCAGTTTCTAAGAAGTAAAGGTTTTGCTTTACTCTAAAATTTTTAGATTAGGATCACATCATCTAGATTTAGGAAGCATGAGATTTATTTTAATGTAAGTAATCTTTAAAGTATGTTGCAGCTAAAGGCTTATTCTGTAAAACTCCAGCACCAAATACTAAATATGCATAAAAAGATTTAATAGTGATTATTCTAGACAATTAAGATTTCTTTATAATTATTAAAAGATTAGAAATAATAGTTACTTCTGTTCTACTGGTCAAATATGTTCCAAACCTTCAAAGCAGATAGGAATGTGTATCTAAGAAGGTCAGAGAAGATCTTAAAAGAAGGTAAGAGAATCTGGGAGAAAACAAGGAATGTATTAGTTATTAACAAGTAGCAATTGTTTTTACCTTTTCTTTAATGGAATCCAAAATGTCAGTAATTTTTTGCAATTGGGAATTATGCTCACCAATCTGAAAATGTGAAATTTCAAAAGAAAGGGTTACTGTAGCAGATCAGGTTCAAATCAGTATATTTTACTCACTATGTTAAATTCTTTAAAAAAAAAAAAAGTAAAGAAAAGAAAACCTAAGTCAGCCCAGAACAAACAGTGATTGTTCTATAATAAGGCTCTCTTTTACCTGCTGGTCTTATCATGCCAGGAAAATCTGAAGGAGATAATATTACAGGAATCCTTGGCTGAACGAACAGTAACAGCTTCATATTTCTTTAGCTTTATGAATGTTTGAGGTACTTGAGACAAACCTTGCTTAGCAAACTCTTACATAATAATCCATATGTGACTTTGAGACCCTACATCCAACCTGACTATTATAATATCAAAACATTTGTGGAAACATGTTTTGTTCCCCCACATGAAAGTAGGGGAATCATCTCCCACTTTCAGCCTACATGATTTGAGGTACCAACTCAAGAGGAGAATTCACCAGAATAGTTGTCACTAGAGGTATCGTGAGTCTACCCTAAGATCTTAAATCCTTCATATTAAAGTAAATTTCTTCTCCCATTTGGATTTTACTGCCACTATCAAGCTTGGTGGCTAAAGGAAGGGAATCCACACCAATCTCTGTGATGCCCCATGCTCCTCCCAACCCCCAGTCCCAGCTCCAACAGGTCTCTGAATCGCAGAGTTAATGGCATAGCAAACATGCACACCCTACAGAATGTGTTCACAATGGGAGTTGAGAGACTCAACCCACCACAGGTGAAATTACTTTTCTGATCACATGTGAAAATTAGACAAAGGAAAATACCACAAAAGTTGGCAATAACTGGCCAGTGGGTTTGGGATAACAAACCATGGTGGTCAGACTAGTGCTTCAAAAATCAGGAACTTGGCCAACACCCTCCCCTGTATCATTAAACACTGTGCAAACAGGAATAGTCAAGAATAAAGATATTCCTTTCATGATCACAGGTGTTACTTCTGCTGTAATTGTTGATGTTACTATTCACATAATAATGATCAATGGACAATAAGAGGCATCATAAGATGATACACCAAAGGGTAGTTCTGGGCCATCAAATGAACCATAAACTAAAACATAATATATTTCTTCCTCATTTTGAAAGAAAACATTAAACTAAGAACCAGTTTACTACTTAAAAAAAAATGGTCGACTGACTATTCCATGACTTAATCTCTTTATCTAACATAAGTGATTATAATTATTTAAAATGAAATCAGTGAATTCTTACCTGTAAAAATACTCCCAAGACAGCTAGTCCATCTGGCTTATGAGCTGCTTCAACAAAATTGGGGTATTTGTCTGAATTCCAGTGAACAACATGGAGCTGCAAGACAAGTACACAACATAATCTTACCGTTACTTTTTAAACGTCCTTAAAATCATAAATGCAGATAAAACATTTATACACATGGTCTGGTTCTGTGTATTCATATGGATAATGGGCTCTTCACAAGAATCTTGCAAAGAATTCTTCTTTTCATTTTTGTCCAAAGAATAAAGCAAAAGTGAAGGACTGTGGCCACCTAGCTAGTGTGTGGTGTCCTACAGTAAGGTCTTGCCACCATTTAGAATTCCCTGGAGCATCCTATGGGACAACCATAGCTCTAACCATGTGCAACCATTGCTCCCCAGGGACTAGGGCTTCCCCAAGACTTGTGTGTGGGATTGCAATCACATGGTGATAGGTCAGATCCCAACTGGCAGATACCACTGAACAAACTTAGACTAACAGAATCCACTGCATGAGAAGCCAAGTTTATTTGAAATAGAGTTTCAGAGATAATTTTAGTGCCAAGGACGATGCCAGGTGTTCCTGAAACTGTCCAGTCATATTCATCACTTCATTTCAGATATTAGAATGTGCAAAGATTCCTTAAGAATAACTATGTTAAGAAGTACTCCAACTACCTTCTATGACTATGTTCAAATCCTTTGCTAAGAGCAAGTATTAATGAGAAAAGAGAGAATTCGGGGTCAAGAGATCCTTGAGTCTGAGGTAAAAATGAAAAGCAGCTGGTGCTAATGAGGAGGGGGGAAAAGAAAGGATGGGAGTGGGTAAGAGCAAAAGGGATCTGGAATTCTAGAAGGCAGACTTCACCTACTCAATGATTTTTTTTGCAAAATTCAAAGATATTAGCTTTACCATTGTTAACATAGCAGCAGCACCAAAATGCAAGCAATTGCAAACAATTGTAGGGTAATAAGGTAGAAACCCACTCTTTCTAGTTTAACATGTTCAAATACATGTTTTTATTTCATCCTTTACATATGACTTCATATCTTATAGGCAACTAACAAAAGGAAATTTGTGGATTAAAAAAAGCTATAAACAGTGAACAACAAAACTCTAAACTAGTATACTTCCATAACAAGGTAGGAAAGCCAGGTGATATCCAGGTAGAACATAAAATACTGAACTCTGTGATGCCATATTCTAACTGGTGTGAGAGAGATGGGGGAGGAACAAAACCTGAAGACACTAGATGATGAAACAAAATTTATTTGGTTCACAGATGACAGATGAAATTCCACTGTCAGGGAGGGGCTGTAAAGAATGCTAAAGTTGTTTAAAATGGCTCTATGCCAACCCATCAGTTCATTTGGCAACAGATAACCATGAAGGGACTGAGTAGTGAAATGATATCTTCACAGTCACAACCACAGGCAACTAGAAACTGAACTGTAACTAAACAAATGTGAGTTTATACAGCCTACTAGTTACAAAACAAACATTTAGAAGTATTATGAGAACTAGAGCAAGAACATTGCTTTAAAACAAGAAAGTCCTCTCTCCCACACATCTTGCCTATCTAGGTAAAATCTTCAAGGTAATTGATAACACTTTTATTAGCATTTCTATTTGATGTAAAACTCAAAAAATAAAGAGAAACTGAAGTTACCTGATAACATTGCTCTTTCTTGCCTAAAAGACTCACAAGCCAACTTATTTTCACTTACATAGCTCTGGTTGCATCACACAATCCACTTTCATCTGTCTCACAGTAAAGTTGGATGTGAGCAATATTTAATCATATTAAAACTTATTTTAGGCTTTGTTATTCAATTAGAGGATCAGAAGTAGTATTTTTTTTTTTAATATGGAACACTTCACAAATTTGCATGTCATCCTTGTACAGGGGCCATGCTAACCTTCTCTGTATTGTTTCAATTTTAGTGTATGTGCTGCCAAAGCAAGCACTAGAAGTAGTATTCTTAATGAATCTAATTATAAAAAAAAGGAGTACACTTCCAGTGAAAAAGAAACAAGTCAATGAATTATGCTTTAACCAAAGAACTATAGCATTTAGGAGAGGCTGTGTCCTTATTTTTTCCCCCTAAAAGGAAATTTGCTATTTGCTATCACTTCTATATTTTGGACTTTACATCACATTATTGTATATTTGTATCTTGACCAAATATGTAGACAGTAGGTCCTAAATCAAATGTTTCTTTCCTCTCTTATAGGCATTTCTGGAACCATAACAGAAATTGTCAAAAGAGCTTGCAAAATGATACAGACAGATATGGACTTAAACCCACCTCAACTGCTTCCTAGCTGGCCTTAATCTTTGCAAGTCTCCAGTTTACTTATTTCTAAAATGGACCCAATAATCCTAAGCTCTTAAAGTTGCTTTAAGGCTGAGGACTGCATTTGTAGCTCTCTTATTGATAAAGTCTCGTATTGATGGACTAAAGTAATTTTAACCATGAGGTGCTTAGTTGGCTCAGGATCTATCTGGAAAACAGGGAGTTGTTTGTCTTCTGGGCTCCTGAAACCCTATTGCATAGGAAAACACTGAGTCATCACAGTCTGATGACTTACCTCAGCAGCATACCTCACTCCATCCACAATGTGTTCAGAGCCGTGATCATCCGCAGACCCCCAATGCAGGTGAAACTGTCTTAATCTGTAGCTTCCGGTCAGGGGACCCCCACACAGAACTAAATACCAATACATTTTTAAATGTTAGCAAGAAGAAAATATTTACACATGCATTCACAACTTACAACATCTCCATATGAACTCGACCTTCCTGTAATATCCTCTGTGAAAGTTTTTATAAATGTGTCCTGTATTTTGCTGACAAGAATGTAACTTTCAGGTGTAAGGAGAGCAAAACAAATGTTTTAAAAGGTTAGAGAGTTCATACTGCATATGAACATGTGGGAAGTCACAACAGACACATTGGTTAGAAAGGAGAAGAAATTAGTAGTTCTTCAAGATAAGGAGCCAGTTGTTCTGTTGAACAGAGGATATCAGGCCCTCTGACCTAGGGTGTGAAATGCAAAGGGGCCATCTTGAATTCGGTCAAGCAGTCCAGTGATGATGGTTAGAGTGTAGCCTTCAGCACTGGGAAGACCTATGCTCTTACTCTCTTTACTGACTGCTCTTACACAAATCCTTTAATGTCTTTATCTTCAAGACAGTAATGTCCCTCTTTATGCTGCAGTGAAAACAGAAAAATTAAACACAAAGTACTAATCACTGCCTAGAACCTAATCAACATACTTGAACATATTAGCTATTATTGTTCCTGCAAAAGCTATTAAATAAGCACATGTTCTGTACTTGAGATCTGTCTTCTTAGCAAAACAACATATAGGACAACTCTTCTTTAAAAATACTCATTATATATTTGTCACTCTGAGTATATAAAAATACTCATTATATATTTAGTACAAATATAATGCCCACAAATATAATCTCTAAAATTATAGCAATAAAGTCATACATTAAGTATATATAGAAAAGTTTCTTACTAGAAAACAAATCCCTTACTATCTCCTTTCAATTAATCTTGATTGGGTGGACTTCAAGGATATGGGGGGATAAGAAAGGCTTGGATGTTGAAGACACCATACAGGTTCCTAAACTCCCATCAGCATCCAACTTAGGTGTCAGGCTAGTGACGACAGCCTTAACACATACTATTCTTTCATATAACATACTCTTCAGAGGCTGTATGTACATATATTTCTCAAAATGTCAACAATAACACACTTTACATAAGAAGTAAAGGTGGTAAGAGATATCACAGGCAGTTTTCTACAAACAGCAAGAAAAGGAAAAATATTATAGACTGAGATTCATTTCTCTTTGCGCTTTACCACAGATAAGGAATTATCCAGACTATCCATATTGACCAAGCCAATTGAACTCATCTCTTCGTATGCAGTTGGACTCAGCTGAAATTGAACACCAACAATTAAGAGCTGGTGTAGTGGCTGGAATCAGCAGACCTGGGAGAAGTCCCAGCTCAGCTACTAAATAAATTATATGATCTTTCAAAACTTAAGCCTCTGTAGGCTTCATGTTTCTTGTCTATGTTTGTATTTGTTGTTCTGTCTATTTTTTAATTAGGAGATTGGATTGCATGACCCTTGTATAATTCTAAAAAACTGCTTAGGGAGAAATATTGAGCATATATAATAGAATTTTTTTAGAAAGTTGAATGGTTGGGGTCTCCTTCAGATTCATCTGGATCCTGATTTCTTTACAATAATTAATGATAGTTGTTTTCAAAGATCTCTTAAAAATAAGAGAGAACCACTTACATCAGACTCTAGAGATCATTCTTCCATTACTGTTAAAAAGAATAATTTTGGCCCCTCCCTGGTGGCACAGCGGGTTAAAGCACAGCATTGAGAATCTAAAGCCACTTCCGCATGAGTTCGATTCCCGCCTGCCCCAGAGGTGA
>NW_004567110.1:36146526-36188714 GCF_000260355.1 Condylura cristata
GCCCGCTGTTCCCCTCAGCAGTGTACTTCATCAATCTGCCTGTTCTGTTCCCCACTCTGTCTCTGGTGAAGCCTCTCACTGCCCCTGAGCCTCTGGCCTGCACCTCAGTTCTGTATGCACAAATAAATAAATCTTTAAAAAAAAAAAGAATGATTTTACTGTTTCTTCTCCCACTGGACAATGCTCATGAGGGCAAAAACTATATTATACTTGGGTCCCTGACATACCCATCACCTAGCCGGGAACTATTACAGAGAACAAGCACAGTGAATATTTGATGGATGAATGAATATTTGATTTTTCTTTAATAGTTTTGAAAATGACTCAGATTAATTTAAAAGACACATTTTCTCAATGGCTCCATTTGATGCAATAATTTCATTTGGATGCATTAGAATTACAGATGAAAAGAAATCAACAAATTGATTGTCCTTTTTTTCTTGCTGTTGTAGAATTAAGACCTGAGTTGAACTATAAAGTCATTCCTTCACAGTAAAAAGCAGATTAGAGAGCTTAACTTTGGAAGAAGATGTAAACAAGCTGGCTCTAGACAAAGAAAGTGATACCCAAACCCATACATTACTAGGGAAATATACAGGAATAACAGTGGACTCTGGAAAGGTTGCTCTGAATCCAGGATTTAAAAGTTGCAGATTAATGAAATTCTGCTTTGTGAAGCAAGAAAAACTGCATTGACCTGCATATATCTGGACTCCTCATCTGACTGTTTCAACTAAAATATTTAAAACATGACTGAGATCAGTGAGTATCTAATTGTGACTATTATTCTTTTGGAGTAGTGTTCTCCTGAGAGAACTGTGCAGGAGTCTGGGGTATGAGTCCAAAAATATCAAGGTTAAGTTATCTCTGACATTGACTTCAAGAAAGTCTATTATAAAACAGTTAACCTATGATATAAAGTGAATATGGCAACAAAATTATTTTTAATGAGAAGGATTTAGTGTTTTCAAGGATCAAATTCTCCATCTTACGTTTCAACTAAGGTGAGTAAATAAATATTATTGTCTCCATCTTATGTTGAAAAAAGAGTAATCATTTCCCTAAACTCTTGTACAAATACAGTGCATTTTCCCTCATTAAGATTTTTTTTTTAAGATTTATTTGTTCATACAGAACTGGGGTACAGGCCAGAGGCTCAGGGGCAGCGAGAGGATTCACCAGAGACAGAGTGGGGAGCAGAATGGGCAGATCTTCAAAGTACATTGCTGAGGGGAGCAGCGGATGGGTCAGGAGAGGTCTGCTACGCCATGTGGTCACCTCCGGGGCACGTGGGGATCGAACTCATGTGATAGTGGCTTTAGCTTCTTAGTGCTGTGTTTTAACCCACTGAGCCACCAGGGAGGGCGCTGATTCAACACTTTCTAAGAGCTTACTGTGGACCAGCCACTGCATTCTTTGCTAAATATACAGTGAAGAACAAGGCCATCCCTGTTCTCAAGGAATTTATAGTCTACTAGGGGAACCATGATTACAACAGAGTTTTATGATATAAAATTTCAGATTACTGCTTCAATTCCCTAGCTCTTATTTTGCCTCTTGGCAGGAAAACTACAAATGAGGTATCCGTTTCTACCAGCATCTTTTTCTGTCGTTTATATATAATTAAGGATCTTGTATATTTGGTTGACTTCAGACAGTTACTTAAAACTAGACTGCTAGAAATCAAAAAAGACAAACACATGCCTTTTGCAGCAACATGGAGGGAGCTGGAAGGGATCATGCTTAGTGAAATAAGGCAGAAAGGAAAGGAAAAATACCAGATGGTTTCACTCATAGCAGGAGCACAAAGGACCAGGGGAGAAAATAATAATAATAGTAATAAAGAACAACTATATACCAGAGACATTTTATGGGGGTGGAGTGGGGAATGGGGTCAAAAATGGGAGGGAGGAAGTGCACTGGACTATGGTGATGGCACACCGATGATTTGGTGATGGGAAGCCCACAGGGATTACAACTGAGATGGAAAAAGTCACAAAATGATGTAAAAAGAAACTACTATATTATTTAAAAAAAAAAAAAAACGAGATTGCTAGAGCCTAGATAACTGAGTTGTAACTGAGAAACTGACAATTTCTCCTCATGAAAATTAAATAACAACCACTGAATTCATCCAGTCACTGTTATTTCTAAGAGGCCTCTCTTAGCAAGAAATCATTTTTTCCTCCTTTTGAAATCTGTCCGAAATGCAGCATAACTTAGCCACAGAAAGAACACACATTATTATTATTTTAACTATTTTAACTATTATTACTATTAATAGATATTGATAGTTACTGAGTATAAAGACTCAGTTACAATGCAGTGGGGTTTGTCTGTGACCTCAAAAGCCAGGGAGTCTATAGGGTCACATTGAGGGTGGCAGCAGCAGAGCTGGTAGAGTGCGTTCTCAGAGGATGAGATACTATCTGTTTGCAGAAAGGCCAGTAGTTGGGGTAAGAACACCCTGCCTTTCTTTATGAGATTACCTTTTCCGCTCTTCTATGACAAACAGGGATTCTTTCTGAAGAATTTCACATTCACCTGCCCCCACTTGAAAGGACTATTAAAAATATGAGGACTGACTCCCCATAATACAGAGATACAGCATCACAGCTAAAGCCCTCCTAGGGCTACAGGGAAGTGTTTATACTTGTGGTTCACTGACTGGTGAGATTCAGAATTCACTTTGGTTAAAAGTAATTTCTCGGGCCCTCCCTGGTGGCGCAGTGGGTTAAGCACAGCACTAAGAAGCTAAAGCCACTTCTGCATGAGTTCGATTCCCGCCTGCCTGGGAAGGGACCACATGACGCTGCAGACCTCTCCTGACCCGCCCGCTGCTCCCCTCAGCACTGTACTTCGTTGATCTGCCTGTTCTGCTCCCCACTCTGTCTCTGGTGAATCTTCTCGCCATCCCTAGACCTCTGGCCTGAACCCCAGCTCTGTATGCATAAATAAATAAATCTTTAAAAAAATAATAATAATTTCTCAACAAATGAATACTTTTTAATTCAAGTTAAAGGTTTTCTATTTCAGAAATTATTTTTTAGAAGGTAACAAAGAGAAAGAAAAAAAATCAACATTTTGTTTAACTACAGTGGTTCTTTTTTTTAATTGACATCCCCTCCTTCCGTCACCATAAAACATCCTGTTCATTTACCGTGAGGAAAAAGATTGAGAATCATGACCCATATTTTGTATTTTCTTTCTCAGCGGGATGCAGAGTACTTTGTAATTTTCATTTGCAATTAACCCTGATAACTTCAATGTGATCTAGACAGGAAAGAAAGACCTTCACTTATGCGAGAGGCACATACCTCACAGAAATGTCAATGTGATTCCCCTGACAGACAGGAGGTAGAGGAAAAATGAGAAGGCAGAAAGAGAGGATGAGAAGGCTAGAAGATGCTGGGAAGGATGGAGGAGCAGAGTGGGGACCACAGGAAGCCCTGGATCACCTTTGAGCAAATTAGAGGAGCAATTTATGACTAAAGGTGGTGACATTTACAAAGTATAAAATTTTAGGTGATGCACAAAATAATTAATTATTTCTTAGTCTAAAACTAGGAATGGGTAACCTTAGGTTTTGTATGTTTAAGAATCAATATAAAAAGAATCAAACTACAATTATGTTATAAACTTTGAACTTAGGTGCCTTGGACAACCTTTACAATGTACTCATTACATCAACCATAGTCGTTAACATAAAGAATCACACCACCACTGGGCTTAAAGGAAAGAAAACTGAATATGCATACAAATAAATACATATGTGTAAACATACATGTAAAGCAAAATTTGAAAATACCATGTATTAATCATTTGCATGCACTTCTGCTCTGATGAAAATGCATCTGTCAAATATGAAGAAGCAATTGTATGGGCTTATAATTTTTACTCACAAAATTATTAACATCACATAAATACAGAATATTATCACTAAACTAAACCTGAGCTTAATGAGTAAGTTCCAGTTCTTCTTTCTTCCAGTTAAGGACTTTTTTAAAATTTAGATATATTTTCCATTCATAGAGCAACATCTTATTAGACTAAAAGTAAAAGTAATTTGTCAGAAGCCATAAAAATGTTCCAAAAATGTGATTCTATCCAATCTTCTCTCACATCTTACCTTTAAACTTGATACCACCTATTCCTTTGGCAGCTTGAAGATGAATTAAATGTTCATTTTAAGGAAATACTTTTTTCCTTCTTCATTTAGTTTACAAATTAGCAAGTAAAACACAATTTTATTTTGTTGCCAATTATTTATTCATATTGTGGAAGATACTCTCCAGTGCAATTACTGAACAGAACTTTTATTCTAAGCTCTAGCAAAATACTAACAAAAAATTACAGTGCACATGTGTTACAAGCATGAATATTAATAGTCCAGTCATCTAAGCCCTTTACTCCCCACCAAAAAGTAAAGCCAACCTGATTTGTCCTCTGTATCATCAAAGTCAACGTTGAAGGAATGGCCACTGTTACTGATGATTTTAGCTGAGCTTGCGTCATACTTGATACTAAGAGGTTGAAGGCTAGAGTCATATTTCACTTCTTTGGTTTTAATCTCAATTGGAGATTGCTGATCCCCATCAGCAATAGGGAAAAATTCACTCCAATGAATAGGACCTTAAATATATAAGTCAACAGAAAAGGAATAAATAAGTTATTCACTCAACAAATATTGATTGTGTACAATGCACTGGTCTTGAGCTTGAAGAAAACACCAAAACAAATAAAATAGGACTTCATCCACAGGATTTTAGTGTAATTGCCTTTTATTTATTTATTTATTTTTAAGATTAGTTGTTTTCCACCCTAGGTATGGAAACCTACTGGTTTGTTTTAGTTTATTTTTGTTTTGTTTTAGTTTAATTCATTTTCAGAATTAAACTAAATCTTGTAGACAAAAGATCCTGAAAGTTTTATAAACTTCTTTGCAAAGATACCCTTTTACCAAACTAAAAACAACAGTACAATTCATCATTGAAAACAATGAGATACAGTCTCAGCTCCAAGAATGAGCTGTGATAGGTCAGAAGTCAACAAGTTTACAGCCTAGAAAAATCAACTGTGTAGTAAAGAAAGATGTGTTTCTTAAAGATGCTGTCCTGGTTTCTTCCACTACTAAATGATAACTTTAACTATCACCAGGACTCAACTCAGTTACCTGTGAATTTCCATAATCATACTAAGAAAATACACACATTTTCCACATAAGATAATCCAATAAAATGGCTATACCTTGTCAGAAAACCTAAAATTGTTGAATATCCCCAGGGGAACAGATGGCAATGAATATCTCTTTCTACAAGTTGGTAGGTCCTTCTGTAGTGATTTTGCCAATGCTACATCTGAATTCTTTTTTTTTGCTTTTTACTTATTTGCTACATCTGAATTCTTACACAGGAACAATGGTCAACCTTGTCATCTATTGAAAATGTCAAAATTACAGCAAGTTATCAAACAGGATACCTGTTTGGTAACTGAAGTGAACCAATAAACTGGCAATTCATTTCTTCATTTCTCTGGAGGACACTTTTCAAGTTCTGACTCTCAAAATCAGCATCAAGGTTGCAACTTCGAGTAAGTGCCAAGAGATTCTAAAAATGTGACTCACTTTATAGGTTAGAGGCTCTTATTACCTCTACTATACCTGCAATTTAAACAGCTACCACCAGGTAAGTAGAGCATAGGGTCAATGAGTAAGTTTCTCCCAACTTCACTAATAAACTAACTAGATTTCTCTAAAACTCAAGTACTAATTAAAATGACACAGTCTGACAGTTGACCAAATGTTTGTTACAAACACATCTCTTTAAAAGATAAAATTTTAAAAGAAAACTCAAGAAAGACATTTACATCAAGTTATCAACAGCCTCTATGACTCTTCATTTTTGCAACAGAAAAAGCATAAACTTTTTCCATTTGCTTTAGATGACAACAAATCAAATAGTCATAGCATTAATACATGACCATAGGTTGACTTAAAAGTAGTTCTCTCATGAATTTCACACTTTGGACTGCAAAGCAATTTGAGTATAAGAAGTTCTTACTTAAAACTTATTATCGAAAAGGGATTACATTTCCCTTTTATTAAGTAGTCTCATTTACCTTTCTAGCACTTGTTTTTGCATATAATATAATTTTTTGGTGAAAATTTTTTTCTATTTCACTACTACCAAGTAAGAATTAACCTATTGAGAATTAGATTTCAAGTATATAATGCATATAACCCAACATGTTGTTGACTTCCTTGCAATAAAGTTTCTCTTTCCAATCCTTTTATTCTCTACTTAGACTTTTAAAACCAGAATTATTTGTATAATCCAACATAAGCCTAAAGAATACAAAATATTACCACTTTATATCAATTTTCAACATTATCTATTAACCACTATGGTAGGATCACTTCTTGCCTCTAAAAGGCCTGCCTTAAACTTCTTAAACTTCCCAACACATTCAACTTTAAACCCACATAAACGTGTTTTTTAAGTAGAAATATATGGTTGGAGTGCCAGTGTTGCAATCGGTTAATGCGTGGTACTTATACGATAGAAATATATGGTGGTTCTTGATGGATTCAGGAACTTGTGGATATCCATAGTGATATACAATTTTCAACAACTGTCACATGCCTTAAATTAAGCAATAAAAACTAGACTATAAGAATTAAACTATACAAACTAAACTTTATAATAGAACTATAAAGGGCTGTGGAAGAGTTATAAATTGACTGTGAAACCATTCTTCCTATCCTTCACCTCTATATGTTCCATTTTATCATTTCTGCTATTCCCAACTTAAGTTTTCTTCTATCTGCTCATTCACTGTTTTTGCCAATATCTAAGAGAAAAGAACAAGAAAACCTGTCCAGTCAAGACACAACATATTTCCAGGAGAAATTTGCCCAAGTTGATCTACTTGAAGGTGTGGCCCTCAGTAAGTGATGGCATCTAAAAGAAGAGACAGGCCCTACAATTCCCAGCAGAAGTCCAGACTCGCTCTTTTCTAAGTGGATTTTTCTTTAAGTTTCTGAAAGTTAGCTTCATCAGAACCAATATTTTCTAATATATTAAAGAGAAGTCAATGCACATTCACTGAAAAGACTCGTCTTCCACCATAATGAAGACACTGTTGGCGCCCACTAGCTAATAAACAAACATAAAGTGAAAATTAGCAAAATGTAAGATTATAAATATGTCTCAGTCAAAATGAAATCCTCTCAAATTATACCTCTCATTTACAAAGTTATAAACTTACCCTTTTTCAACTGGTAAATTAATTAGAATCTCAAAATGTTACAATAAAAATTAAAATTTACTTCTTGGTGAAAGCAAGCTACCTGTAAAATGCAACTCTCTAGTAGTGGTCAATAATATGCATGTGAATCCAAGGACAGTGTTACTAACTACTGTTGTTGCTATTATTATTTACAGATCTAATTTTGACAGTGATTCATTTTCTTTTTTTACTTTCTTGGTGACACTTTGCAATTATATTAAATAATGATTATTTTATTATTTATAAAAGCAAGTAAATTCATTTACCTATGATAATTTAAGGATGTGCAAGAAAAGAGTATACAGCTTGCTATTACTGTCACCTCATCAACAGACACATTTTGCCAATAGGTTCAAATTTCTATAAGCATTTGCTAATCCTCAATTTCTGCAAGGGAGTCTGAAAGGACAGGGAGAGTGGAGAATTAGAGGTAACCCAAAGTAAACTTCATTTCCCCAAAAGAACCCAAGTCAACAGTAGCATTCAAATGTAAACTGCTGTGGAAATGTTTAGTGTACAGTTATTAAGAAATGTGCAGTATTTTGGTTGCCAAAAAGAAATTAAATCTTCCATGCAATTCAGTTATTACGATTTTTTAATATATTTTCAAGAATTTTCCATGATGTGGTTCCCTTAAGTGAATAATGAGTTTAAAAGACTGAAAGGGAACTTGTCCTCAATTCATTAAAGTATGTCATCAGACATCTGATCTCCATGCCTCTAACTGATAAGTAGCTGTTATTAGAGAAAGTTCTCAGCTTTGCAAATGAAAATGAATGGGCATACATGAAGACTGTGGGTGGGGGAGACTCTAACAGGGCTCACACACCCCGACTCGCCCCCAATGTCACCCTTACCTGAACACCCTCCAAAAGACACTTTCTCAATCTACACTAGGCTAAGCCTTGCCTCTGCTTCCTGCTTAGGCTTGGGGAGCACAGCTCAAATTAAAGAGGAACCGAAAAGTTTTCCGCAAGTATGATATCAGCAGCGTGCTGTCGTCAGGCTCTCGGGCATCCGGCTGTCCCCTCAATCACCCACTGCCCACAGTAACACCCCCGCTTCTAATCAGCAGAAGACACTCACCGTTGTGTTCGTCGTATCCCCAACTGAGTCGCGACATGGTCCCTGCGAGAGGAAGGCAGAGGAAGAAGTGGCAGAGCAGGAACAGGAGGGAGGGAGCCAGGCGGGCGCGCCTGCGGGCGGACGGGCTGGGGCGGGGACCGCGGGTTGCAACCAAGCAGAAGCGGGAACCCTGGAACCCCGGGGCCAGGGCGTCTCGCCTTTGTCCGCCAGGGGGCAGTGGCGTGCGAGGACGTGGACCCTCGTCTAAGGCCAACGACGTGGGGCTAAGCCTGCGGTGCCAGTCGCTCTTACTCTTTCCGAGTTTGAGCTCAAGAAAGAAAACTGGAGCTTGAGAGGAAAGAAATGGGGGGGGGGGGGGTTAAGTTAAAAAAAAAAGGACACGGGGATTTTCTGGATTCTGGGAAGCAGTCACTCTGGAGGAAAAGTGTTGCCTAAGGGCTGCGCTGGGAATAAATGAATCACCCAGGTCGATGTGGGAGATGGGGCGCTGGTGGCAGTGTGGGGAGGAGGGCCATGGTGTGGTCGTGGTGGTGACTAATACAGGGAAACGATGGCAACGGCAATCGCCAGAAAGAAAAAAAAAAAAAAACTTAGCTGATGTTTACCAGGGGTCAGTGTTTTAGCTAAGCCGGTTTCCCATTCACAATGTTCCTTGGAGGAAGATAATATAAGTGTCCCATAGTTCGTAGAAGAGGAAATGAGGTTAAGCACAGCTAAGTAACTTGGTCACCCAGCTTAAAGGGGCCGAGAGATCCTCTTCACCCGGAGAGATCTGCCCCAGTCAGGCTCTGCCAGCCCAGTTAGCCAGGTCCCTTCTCACTTTCATCTAGCGAGCCAGTGGCTTCGAGAGGGAGAGCCCCATGCTTGGCAATTGATGCTGCTCCCCAAATTCCGTGGCCCCTTTGGGGGGCAGGGAGAACTATATTAAGACCATCTTTTCCTAGATCCTGGCTGCCCTCAGACTGAAACTGGAACTGACAGTAGAAATTCTTCCCTTGAGTGGTGAGTGGTTTGGGCAGGGAGCAGAAACTTGAGAGAACTGTGTGACCCGGCAGGATTATTAGTACTATTCCTGCTGCCTATGGGTTGGAGCTGGGTCCATTTGAACCTTCAGATATCTGTGCAGCATTATTTATGGACAAAGCAAGGCAGACTTCATAATGGACATCTCCCTAAAAGAAGAAAGAGTGACTGTTTAACATCTTTCATTTTCTCTCATCATCCCACATCAGCGGCATAATGTGGTAATTGCAAGGCCCAGAAGGTACCTCTTTTGGTAACCACAGCATTGTTGATGGACCACTAAGTAAGGATTGATTTAACTTCATTTTTAGTCCTGATCTAACTGCCCAACAGTGATTTTGTAGCTCTTTCTGTTCTGAAGTTCTTAATGAAGTGAAAAGCAAAAGGAAAAAAAAGTTCATACAACATCAGTACAATAAACTTTATGCTCATCTTGCATCTAGGGGAATGTCTGGGTTTTTTCTTTTATAGTTGCAGTCATAGTTGGTTCATTTCAGCTAATGTAATAGCCGTCTAAATTTTAAGAATAGGTCTGATATATCCACGGACATCACCACAGGAGACAATATACTTATTTCTATTTATATGTATACATATAATAAAGACCTTTTTTTGTATGGATAAAAAAAAACTCTCAAAATTTAACAATATAAAAACAACCTAACTGAAAACATCAGTCAAAGATTTTAACAACCCTATCCCAAAGAAGATAGACAGATTGAAGGCTAGCACATAAAAGATGTTGCACATTATATTGTAATAGTGTGGTCCCCAGGAAAAAGGAAGATTTCAGGCTCCCTGCTCCACCCAAAGGAGGGTGGATCTGAGCAGGGCGAAGGAGAACCCAAGAGGAGACTGAAGAGGAAAGAAGCAGAATTGAGAGCCAGAAGGTAACCTGAGGGAGGCACGTGGAGCAGAGACATGAGAAGCGGCTCTTGTTTTTTGCCCTGGACTGGTTGAAACAGATGTGGGTGAGAGACCCGTGGGGAGGTTAACAGTGGCAGCATTTAGCCTGATTTTGATTTTGCTCTTTCTCCCAGACTTGTCTGGCCATTTCTGACCCTTTTATGTGTCCTTGCTGAAAGATGCTTTAGACTTGTGGAAGATTTTGGACCTTACTTTGGGCCAATCCCTTTCTGGTAGACTTTTATCCATAAAGTAATGGGTAACTTTGAGTGTTTGACTTAGAAACTGTATTCTTTGTCATTTCTGTATTGCACACAAACTGTATTAAGGTACTTATATGTTTTGTTCTGATGCGGCAGATGTAAGAATCTATTTAGAGAGGGCAGGTTTGGGAGTCCTGGCATGGCCCTCTCCTTGCTCTGTAACTGTGTATCTCAGAGAAATACAAATCAAAACAATAGGATATCACATACACAAATTGGTGAAAATCCAGAATACTAACATCAAAAGCTGGTGAGGATGTGGAATGATCCTTACATTGCTGATGGAAATGAAAAATGATATAGCCACTAAAAAAGTTTAACAGTTGTTGTAAAATGGTAAACATACTCCAAACATACATTCCAGCTACATATTTCTTGAAATGTATTTGCCCATGAGTTAAAAACATGCCTATACAAAAACCTGCACATTAATGGTATGGCAGCTTTATTTATAATTTCCAAAACTTAGAAAATACCAAGATGTCCTTCAGTAGATAATGGATAAACTATCCGACATCCGGCCCTCCTTGGTGGCGCAGCAGGTTCAAGCACTGCACTAAGAAGCTAAAGCCACTTGCGCATGAGTTCGAGTCCCGCCTGCCCCGGAGGTGACCACATGACACAGCAGACCTCTCCTGGCCCGCCCGCTGCTCCCCTCAGCAGTGTACTTCATTGATCTGCCTGTTCTGCTCCCCACTCTGTCTCTGGTGAAGCCTCTCACTGCCCCTGAGCCTCTGGCCTGTACCCCAGTTCTGTATGCACAAATAAATAAATCTTTATTAAAAAAAAAAACTATCAGACATCCAAACAATTGAATATTATTTAGTACTTTTAAAAAAATGAACTATCAAGACATGAAAGGACAAGGAGGAAACAAATGCACCTTGCTAAGTGAGCACACTGTATGATTCCAGTTATGTGACATTCTAAAAACGACAAAACTGCAGGGACACTAAAAAGATCAGTGCTTGAGGGTGGAGGGCTAAAGAGGCAGAGTACAGAGAATTTTTTTTTTTTAAGATTTATTTTTATTTATATATGCATATAAGAACTGGCATGTAGGCCAGAGGTGTGGCTTTGACAAGATTTAACAGAGAACCAGTGGGAAGCAGAACAGGCAGATCTACTGAACTACACTGCTGAAGGGAGCAGGGGATGAGACAGGAGAGGTCTGCTCTACCATGTGGGTTAGCTCCATGGCTGGCGATTGAACTCATGCTGCAGTGGCTGGAGCGAGCCTAGGCCACCAGGGAGGCCCAACACAGAAAAGTTTTAAGGCAATGAAAATACTCTGTATGATGCTAGCATGATGGATTTATACCATTATGCATTTTGTCCAAATATACATAATGTAAAACATCAAGAGTCAATCCTAAGGCAAACTAAGGACTTTGAGTGATTATGATGTGTCAACATAGGATCATCATTGTAAAAAATGTACCTTCTAAAAAAAAAAATGTACCTTCTGGTAGAGGGTGTTGATTGATAATAGGAGAGGCTCTCTCTCTCTATGTATATGGAAAGAGGAAATATGAGATTCTCCATATCTTTCAATTCTGCAGTGATGCTAAAATTGCTCCCTCAGAATGAAGTCTTTGAAAAATAAAATAATGCCACAAAAAAAGGTAATGGAAAATATATATATATATATAATTAAAAAAAAAGGTAATGGAGTCATTAAAGTACACCCACAAACATATACACACCACATACAGGAGATAGCTTGTAAGAGGTCACGCTGACAAATTTAAGACAGTTTGGATACGAAACAGAAAAACGACAGCAATAAATTATCAACTCATCTAAAATATCCAAAAGAGAGGATGAATGACTGCTTTTATGAGAGAATGCCAGCTATTAAGCACAGATAAAATGAGATAATGTGAAACGGCCATGGGACTAAAACTGCAGAGTGCAAGGTGCTTTGGGAACTATGGGGAAGTGTAAACATGGACAGCGTAAAGATGGTCGTGAATTAATGTACATTTTTCTAAGTGTGATGATTGTTCTGAGTGCACTTGGGGAAAGAAATGCCGAAGTCACAGTGGGGAAGCATCTTGCAACTGACTTTTGATGTCTTAGTCAATCATTGGTGAATCTAGTTGAAAGGTGTCTGGGTGTTTTTGATACTATTTCTACAATTTTTCTGCAGGTTTTAGATTCTTTCAAAACAAAATTGAGAGCTCAAAAATTTTCTACTTTCTCAAATCAATAAAGCCATTAACTTGCTAAGTAATCTTTTGTAACTGTATGGATATTTTCTCCTAAACAAAGGGCCTCTTTCTCTAAGTTCACAATTACCAAGTGTAAGCAAGGGAAGTAGGAATGCTGACCCAAGAACCCAGGAAATCTGCCTTAAGATCTGGTCATCAGATTCTACTCCAGTAGAACTGGTCATCAGTTCTATTCCAGTCCAGATCCAATTTAATCCAGTTCAAGCTTCTTTTGCAACAAACATAACATGCTTAAATCAGTGAGCTCTCCTCTTCAGAGAGTCAGACACTGTATGTTATGAGCAACAGATGCAAATTATAACTCTTGCTATAAAAAGCATTTGTGTAGTAGCAGATTAAAAAATATCAAAGTATGAATTAATGCTATTTTTTTTTATTGGAGTACATACAAAGATTCTCTGAGATGTACATTTTTCCCAGGACTCTACAGAAACTCAAAATGTGAATCTACCTGGCTATTTTCACTTAACTTCAACCAACCGGGAAGCTGAAATGAGCAATGTTCCTCAGTTACCCAGAGACAAGCCACACAGTTGGGGACATAGCCCCAATCTGCAGTCCCAAGTCCAAGGTGCTCTCTAGTTTGTGCCCATTTCCGCCATTTGTCAAGTCTGTGATTTGAGCAGTTAGGACTTATTAACCACAGGAATGTCTTATCATTTGATATCTTGCACAGAGTGTTGATTTATGGAGCTGTTATTATATAAGCTTTCGATTTCTTTTATTTCCCATCCCTAGAGTTCTCCTAAGGTAAAGATTGCATAGTGCAATCTTCCAGAGACTGCTGTAAGGCACAAAGGGGTTAAAAAAACTTGTTAAAATGTTCTAGCTTTCATGCCAGAAAGAGAATTCTCAGACCAGTACTGACAAGTTAACTTTAATGAATCATTTCTCAGGTCACTTCTCAGATTATTTCTTCTGAAACTAGAGTTAGACCTTTTGTCCTTTATTGTCAGGCAAGAACACATTGCTACAAGCCTCCATTCTGCATTATTTGTTTTGTTTAGTCTCATGTCATTTTTTAATAGAAATCTATCCACACCCTGTTTTATAGTATTTCAGATCTCATTTGAGCCTATCATAAAAGTAGATAAAGTTTGAAAGAGAAAAGGGTAGAGCTAAAATTTTTTTTAAAGGGAAATGAAGTTGTACAGATATCAGATGAATGTTGAAAAATCTGATAATTCAGGCCAAAATAATTCAGTTATCAAAGAACTTAATAGTTTCTTGATTAGGAATTCGTAAGTCAATGTTACTCTATGGCAGTCGGTCGATGCTTGGAATATAGTGACAGAGTACAGGGGTACTAACAGGCAATTTTCTCATCAGTAAATATAAGGAAAGGAATAGTCTGTTGTATAAAGGGCATTACCAACAGCCCATCTCACCACCAAACATCAAAATTTCAACTGACAAGCTAAATCATTGCTGAGATTCCAACAGCTGGAGGGTTTATATTATCAACTAAACTTGATGATTACAAAGTAAGCATCCTTGCTTTGTGTGTGTGTGTTAATAAGCACTGTTAAATTTGGAGTGTCAAATTGAAATTGAATAGCACTTCCCTGCCTTTGTTAATTTTCTGAGTTTTAAACATGCACCTGCTAAATATTTCATGGTTCTTCTCATTTTTAAACATTACTTGCATTTTAACTAAACAACATTTTAAAAATGTGAAAGGAATTAATACATCCTTGGAATGTTTTTATTGTCTCATGATAGTATTTGACCATTCTTAACTTCCAAATATTTCATATTGCAAACCTCCTTTGTGACTCTAATTAGTTTAGGTTCAGGAATTCTGGGCATTTGGCCAGGAGATTACTCTGGATAAAAACTGTTTAAGTTAAAAACATTTTTGTTGCATGCCATTCACTTCCAAGGAACAGTACTACTAGAAGACAGCAAAAAGTGTTCTTCTAGGTATTGTTACAGGGCAGTGAGAGGGGCACCCCTGAACCCCCAAACCTGCCCACTCTAAAATGGTTCTGCCATCTGCCGCATCAAGACAAAACATATAAGATATTTTATGGAAAGGAACTTTAATGCAATTAGTGTACAATATAGGAAATACAAAGAATATATAGTTTCTAAATCACCCAAAGTTACCCATCCCCTCGTGGGTAATGTCTACCCAGAAGGGATTGGCCCAAAGCAAGGTCTGAAAGCCCTCCACAAGCCTAAGCACCTTCTGACGGAAAAGGGTCAGACATGATCAGACGAAGTCTGGGAGGAAAAGAACAAAATCAAAATCAAGATAAACGCTGCTGTAGTTAACCTCCACATGGGTCTTTTGCCAACATCTGTTTCAACCAGCCCAGGGCTAAGAAATAAGAGCCGCTTTTTCACATGTCTCTGCTTTCTGTGCCTCCCTCAGGTCTCCTTCTGGCTCTCCATCCTGCTTACTTCCTCCTCAGTACACTCCAGATTCTTCTCTTTCTCAGCTCTACCCCCTCCTTTTGGGTGGGGTAGGGAATCTGGAACCTCCCCTTTTCCTGGGAACCATCCTGGTACAATCCCTTCTTTTGATTTTTATACTACTATATCTATGGTAGCACAGATTTTAGGGTGCAGTCTTAAGAGACAGTCTTCTTAAGGTTTCCAGTGTATATGAAAGAAGCAGCAGTCATTCACCAGCATTGTCCATGATGCCCAGTATATGTGTGTGTGTATGTGAAAACTGCAGGAACAAAAATCTTTAAAAACTGGTTTCACTTTTCTAAAAAACAAGTTTTCTCAACCTTTATCCCAACTTTATCTAACAATTTGCAAACAATTTGCAAACTCAAGCTACTTTTTTTTAAAAACCATTTTCTATTTTTGCCTAAAATCACCGGGCAGAATAACCAAACAACAATTTTTAGTTGACCCTGTTGGAGTACTCCATATAGAATCAGAGAAAACTGTCGATGTCCAGTCCATGTAGGTTTCAGGAGCAATGTTGGTCTCAGCAGACCCCACCAGGGGTTTCCTCTTCTGGAGGTTACCAAGACGTATTATTTTTCCATGTTGTTGAGTCCTGCCAATGGAGGAAAGCTTCCTCATCTTCTTTGGAGGTCTCTAGAACTCTACAAAGAAAAGCAGGAGGTTCTTCTCAGTTCAGCTCTATTTGAACTTCTTGGAGAATGCGAATTAAAGCCACACAATGAAACACATTTCTAATTTCTTTAGTTTAAGCAGACAAAATTCCCTATTGAAGTTATGAAAAAATACTCATGAATAGTAAAAAGTACTACCACAATTTTTATACTGTGTTGCTATCAAAGAAAGAGAAAAATGGAAACACAAGTTAGCTCTGCTAGAAATAAAAAAAAAAAAGGCAACATTATTGAAGATCTTGGTCATTCAGAACAAGAAAACTTTCTTTGAATCAAACAAAATGGGGGGGGAAATACCAGTATTATTTGAAACAAAACTTAGTAAAAATCAGTCTGTTCTGTTCTTTGTAGAAAAAAAAAATTTCCCCACTGTTAAAAGTTCCATCAATTAGAATCAGTTGAGGTCTTTTTCCAGAAACAATTTTTTTCCAGAAACAATTTCTGCAAATACCAACAAACCATTGAATATAATACTGCAGGACAACAATCAAAATTTACAATTTACATACATATCAAGTAGTGAAAGGTTTTTTTTTTTCTGAAAGGTTTTTATGCACATTTCAGGAAACCAGTGTTAACATTTGTGTCATGCCAAAGTTCTTCCTTTTTCCTAGATGACAATACTTTCTGTCCCGTTTTATTTTAATACATAAACCAAATAGGACAAATTGATCTAAATGCCTTTTCTAGTGTTAGGGAGAAGGATGTCCTAAAAGAACTCTGCAGAGTCTTGTGGACTCCACCACCCCTACGCCACAGCTTTCTGAATTCCACCCCTTACTTCAGTGATTAGAAAACTACAACTCCCAGCAGTACCAAGGAGAGAACTGCGAGGACCTAAGGGCGGAGCTAAGCAGGAATTCTGGGACTTTGGGGGATAAAAATAGTAAGTGGTTTTCCAACTGTGACTCTAGAGAGGTAATGGTTCTCTCTCTCTGGAGCAACTGCTTTCAGACCCTGTGACTCGGGGCTAGCAGCCTGAGTTTGGGACTTAGGGCTCCAAGTTAGCTGCGCTGGTAAAGTATTCCAGCTACTTTGTATCCCTCTTTCTTTCCCTGGGTTGTTTCCTTTTCCTTTCCCCTTTTTGTAAATAAACTCATATTGACCCTTTTGTCTGTGTCTGCAGAGTAACTGGATTTTGAGTGCACTGGTGAGGCCCCACAGACAGGCAGCCCAAGTCCACTCTGGGCTACCTTGTAACACTAGGCGGGAAGAGAGAAATTTTATGGCATGTCTCAGGAGCTCTACTGAGGTTCCATAAAATTTCCTTCCATCAACCAAATGAAAGACTACCAAATTTTACTTGAATTTAGAACTCTGGGAGGTTCTGCCATAAATATGAAAAAACAATAGCAATGACAATCTCAGTCTTTATGAGAGCTCCAGCTCAGTTCAGTAGTATAATGTTGACTGTCAAACCATAACCTCCTAGTTTTTTTCTCTTCATAACTACTTTTTTCTCAAAAACCTTGAATTTTCCAAACTTCTATTTTACTGACATTAAAAGACATTATATATCCAACATTATTAACCCAAGCAGAGAAAAAATTATGCCCAATATAACCTTAGAAGTACCCATTTCAAAACAACCCATTAGATTACAAATTAGCATGAATAAAAAATTATCCAAAACCTCATATTCTCAAAACATGTAACAGTTTTTATTATATTTTTTGTTGTTGTTTTACTGTATCTATAGCACCATTTAAACCAATTTTATAACACCTGGTGGCCAAGACAATTAAGCACAAGAAAAAGAAATACAGGCATACAACACATAGACACAGACAGTTTTCTTAGTTATGCCACTTGTAATATCTTATGTAACTGCAGTTTCACTCATATAGACCAAAATGATTTTTTTAAAAAAGCAAAAGTAATTTTAAAAATCCTCAGCATGGGCCCTCCCTGGTGGCACAGCGGGTTAAAGCACTGCACTGAGAAGCTAAAGCCACTTCCGCATGAGTTCGATTCCCCCCTGCCCCGGAGGTGACCACATGGCGTGGCAGACCTCTCCTGACCCGCCCGCTGCTCCCTTCAGCAGTGTACTTCCTCAATCTTTCTGTTCTGCTCCCCACTCTGTCTCTGATGAAGCCTCTCGCCGCCCCTGAGCCTTTGGCCTGTACCCCAGTTCTGTATGCACAAATAAATCTTTAAATAAAAAAAAATATTGTCAGCATAATTGCATGATGTTATTGTTATGTACCTAAATTTTTCAAAGGAAAAAGATTGGTTAGAGCATGTTTGTCATTTCAGAGTTTCTTCAGAAAGTGAATTTTTGGAGTATCTTACTACATAGCTAGGAAAGAAGAAAAGTTACTACCAGTTAAATTTTTCTCTTTTTCTTGAGTAAGTATCTCAGGTCTTCAATGGGGTTGCAAAACCAATGGGGATTTGTCTCTGGATCAGTTCTATCTGCGGCTTAACTCTGGATTGATGTACCCAGGGTTTTATGTCCACATGTTTCAAAGTAGTATGTGTGCTCAGTAAAACTTCATGCGGACTATTCCATTTCTCTGACAGTTGGCTTTGGGCATCTCTGCTCTACTAACTTTTGAGTAAGATCTGATCTCCAGGTCTGAAGGGATATAATGGTTGATCAGGAGACATAGAGCTCCTCAAAACTGCAAAGTTGTGGGTTACTGCCAGAACCTCCTGGGTGTGTTTTACATATTGTGTGGTCCTACAATCTTTCACTGCCCTGTAAGAGTACCTTTAAGTCACGCTAAAGACAAGAACTTTATAATCATTTTCAGGATACTGTTGCTATTTTTGAAAATTCAGGAAATTTTATTTCATTTAGTAAATGTTTATGTCACATTTCCATGCATTGAAAATACAGAATCTTTAGATGAGGACACAAAGGTGATTGAGAAACAGTACTCACCCCTAAAGAATATATGGACTAGGCCCTCCCTGGTGGCGCAACGGGTTAAAGCACAGCACTGAGAAGCTTAAGCCCTTCCACATGAGTTCGACCCCCAGAGGTGACCACATGGCGCGGCAGACCTCTCCTGACTGCCCGCTGCTCCCCTCAGCAGTGTATTTCTTCGATCTGCCTGTTCTGCTCCCCACTCTGTCTCTGGTATGCACAAATAAATAAATCTTAAAAAAAAAAGAATATACGGACTATATTGAGAAGCAAACATACAAACAGTAATATGGTATTTGTACTGTAGAAAATATAGTATGAAAATCTAAAGCCTGTAACCTACCTCCTAAGCAAGTCATATTCCTTCATCACAAAGGGTTAATCATGTCTTTTTATATACTTGTTTTTACCCTCCAGGTATTTTTAGGAATTTGACTTAGATGGAAAGGTGGAAGATCCTGTCTGTTTTGTTCCACTTTAGTACCGATAATATGTTATAGGCATTTATTCTGAGTCTAAAAAATAAATGCTTATGCCACTGAGGGTTTAAAGGAAAAGAAAGACACCATTTCCATAATTAATTGTGAACATTTTTATGATCCAATTTGGCTCTAATTTGTCTGACATGGGGGGGGGGAGGAGAGAATAATTTTTGCCTGGAGAATAAATTTCCAAAGTCTGCTGTATGCTTGTTTTCCTGCAGTCTTTCCCTCCCACCCCATCTTCCCTAGGTCCCCTCCTTTCCTTCCTTTTTTCTAAGGTAAGATGTTAATTCTTAGTGGAGGAAGGGGAGATGACCACGACTTGAGGAAGGTCAGAGCCTGGATGGTCTAAAGAAAACATCTCCGCAGGGAGCTGCAGCTTGAGTGGAAGATGTTACCCAGTGCTGGCGAGGCAGGCAACTGCATGGGGTTGGGTGGCAAGGGAGGTAGAAACTCTGAATGCAGAATGGTTATAAACAGGAAGGTAAATCAAATTGTTAAGGGGAAGGATGCTCGAAAGGAACTCTGTAGCGTTTTGTGGATTCCACCCCCTATTCCTGCTTTCTGGACTCTATCCCCTACTCCAGTGATTGGAAACTACAACTCCCAGGAGTACCAGGGAGAGAACTGCAAGGACCCAAGGGCGGAGCTAAGAAGGCATTTCTGGGGGTCTGGGGGATAAATAGGGAGCCATTTTCTATGGCACTCTGTCGCTTGGGCAATGGCTTTCAGGACGGCATGACTGGGTGCTATCAGTTAGTTTGTTACTAGAGCTCCAAGTCAGCCAGCCTCACTAGTAAGGTATTCTAGTTAACTTGTATCTCTCTTTCTTTCCCTGGGTTGTGTCGTTCCTTTTCCTTTCCTCTTTTGTAAATAAACCCATTATTGACCTTTTGTGTGTGTCTGCAATACAACTAAATTTTAGGTGCACAGGTGAGGACCCACATGTAGGCAGCCCAGTTCACACTGGGGTGCTCTGTAACAAAATGAGTAGATATATTTAAAATGATGGGAATCAGTTTAGTCACTAATGGAGAGCAAATTATAAATCAGGAAAGAAAGACAGAAAATGAAAATAAACTCGATGGTACTTAGTTGGGAGGGCAATATTGACATGGATTCACTGTATCTACAGAAATAAATTCAATTGGTGAGATGTATGAATCTGTATTGACAGGTAGATAATGTATACATACATGTACAGACATGAGTTTATGGCTTAGCTCTGTCCACTTAGAAAGCCTATAATCATCAATATCATAGATCTTGGTATCTAAATATCATTTTCCACTAAAAATAACCAAAGTTCCATAGAGAAATCACTGATTCTAGGACTTAGCAGGCACAGTAATCTTTAGAGATTGGTTGCATAGAAAAGAGTAGAATTAAGATATGTAAATATATTCAGATAAAAGTGATTTTAAAAAAATAAAATAAAGAAACCCAAGACAGAGTAAGTGGGGGGAAAAAAGCACAAATATTTTAGTGCAGCTAACTAAGAACTCCAAGGATGGATCTTTCTTCCACCTATCAAAGGACTCAATGATATGCTGTCTGTGTTCCATTATTCATTGTGTGTGCGTGTGTGTGTGTGTGTGTGTGTGTGTGTGTGTGATTTTCACAGCAGCCAGGGTTCCTGCAAATTCCTGGAGGAGATGGCTACTAGTAACCTCAACTTCATATCCCAGGACAAAGTCAAAAATGCAAGAGACAGCATTCTCTAACTGGAAAATCTTTATAGGAAAACTGTTGTCAGCTCAACTTGGACCACATTATTAACAGCTCACACAGAGGGTTCCCCATAATGGGATGCTGAGCCCCTAGAAGAAGGTATATATGCCCTGAATGAGAAGAGGATTAAAGAAATGAACTTTTCCTTGGTCACATTTTTTGTTGATGGCAAAGGTAAAACAGAATTCAATTCCTCCTCTCTCATATCTCATATAATGAACAATATTTGCTCATGCCTTTATAAACATGCTATTTCTTTGGTGTATGTTTACCATTTCATAAAAAAAAAAAAGAAAAAAAAAGTAGGCCCAGACCTTTTCCACAGTCTAATAGCATTCCTTCTACTTCTTTGTCTTTGTCACATACATACATTCTAGGAGCCTTAATTGCACCTATCTGATTTGCTTCAGTTTTCAGGGATAATTCTGACAAAAGAATATGATGATTTCCTATGACTTTGGTTTTGGTTTTCTGCTCCCAACATTTTGGGTATTTTATACTAGGGTTGTAAGGTGTTTTTAAAATGTTACTCTTTCAAAAGAATACAAAGTCTGAATGAATATTCATTGATAGGTAATTGTTTCTCATAAAATGTCTCCTATTTTTTTGTGATGAATAAAAGCATACTAAAATGATTTACTGTTAAAGTGGCTTGTTTGTTTTACAAGACAGCGGATAGCTGATTTATTAGAAAGAGAACTGGAGGATGGCCCAATCTACATAGATTCTAATTTGACTTCGTTTTGTCCCTCGAGCAAACAACACTGAACCTTAGTGGTATTAAGGTTGCACTTGCAAAAGAGGTAGTAGTATCATATATGACCTTATGTTGATACGCGGGTTAAATTTTTTAAGTTAACAAATCACATACACATATCAGTACCTCTACATTTGTTTAAAATCTGACTTTTCCTATGAAATTAACAAAATACAGAAATGTGAGTATTTACTTTCATGGAGTGGTTTTCTTGAAAAAATTGAATCAGTTTTCCAGAAAATGAACCTAGACGATCCTGAGAAACATACACACAAGGCTACATAACCAAAAGGTAACAATATTTCTGAGTTCCCTGCTAATTGTTGGATTTTTGGTTTTTTTCTTGTGCTTTTTCCATGCTGTCAGAAATTCTCTTTTTTGAAGCAAGCAAACTACAGTGAGAAAAATATTTCATTCCAGATTTTCCTGAGATGATAGGTCCAGATCAGTTCCGCGGCGGCAGAAGCCTTAACACTACCCGAAGGTGAGCAGCGCCACCTCCTGGAGACATGGGGAGAGCTAGTCAGGAGTCCGCGGCGGAGGGACAACTACTTGGCCGACGGTGTTCACAGCCCAAAAGATTTAGAAACATTTCCGGTAGCTTCCAGACACATAACCCACCCCGGGAAGCCGAGACTTGCCTTTGTGTTTAACGCCTCTCGTTAGGTGGACTCGCGTCCAAGTCTCTCCTAAAGCAAGAGATGCTCAAGGTTGGGACTTCTCACAATGGGTGGAACTTTGCTCCGAGGCCTCGGCTTCGCTGGGTACAGACCCTGCTTTTCGGGGCTGACAGTGGGATCTGTAGGCCAACGAAATGTTTGGTGAGTGGGAACATAATCTGAATGGAACTACTTTCAGCGACTGGGTGTGTATTCGCTATCCTTAAGGATAGTACTCGGTGGGTGGTGCTCCCCTCGGTGGGCGGGGTTACGACGCATGGGCGGGGCTTAGCGCTGACGGGCCTTGCTCGGTGGAAAGGCCTCCCCTCGGTGGGTGGGGTTATGATGCGTGGGCGGGGCTTAAGATCGGTCTCGAGGATGCTTTGTTGGGGGCGGGGCTTACCTTGGCGGGCGGGACTATAATCTGAGAAGACTCGTAACTGGACCACTCCCAACCGGAACTTCCTGTATCCTGGGCGTCAGATGGCGTAGCCTAGAATTTGAGTGCACGAGGGTACCGGAGGTCAGGTGAGTGGCTAATAAAATTTCCTGGCAGCCAAGAGTGAGGTTTCTAAGGGTGGGCACTGCGATTGGGAGCCTCGGTTCAATGGAGCATGGTCCCTGGCAGCTCAGCCAGGATGCAGGTCTGCTGGCCCAGGCCGGAAACTCAGTTGGGCTTTACCCCCCACAACATGGTAGCAGTTTTCGCTTGTCTGCTGTCTTACCAGTTTTCACGTGGTTACCAGAGGTTTCCCCCAACTAGTATTACCTTCTCCACTAGCCTTCAAGCCCCCCTCTCTAATGGATCTTTTTGTCCCCACTTGCATGCCGCCTGTAACACCTTTCGTGGCAGTTTCACATTGTATGTATGTGGCAGTAGTAATTGATTATTGAATACTAGATGGATTGGATTCTGGTTACTATTAAAAGGCTTTTAAGTTAGCGTGGAGGGGACCAGTTGTTTGTATTTCCTTCTATAATAATGTCTTCTGTGTCTTTTTTTAAGTAGGAGTGCTGTTGAGTTTCAAAAGTGTGCCTGTCCCTATTAAAGGAGTATTTAATTTCAGTTGAAGAGATACCAGTGTGAGCAAAGAGGAGAAAGAATGAATGTGCAGGTTGTCCTCAGAAAACATTTGGCAGACTATGCTACCTGTCTGGAGAGGTAGCTTAAGATATATTTAACCATAAGATATATTTGACAGATTTATGCTAGATTCAGGTTTCCAGTAATGTGCCAGGACAAAACATTGTCCCTTATGCATTGGAAGAGTCACTGAAAATTTTTAACATTGGAAAGTTACATTATAGTGTAATCTATGCCAAACAAATTAGAATGCTGATGATTTAGTTGACAGTTTTCTACAAAGGGCCAGATAGTAAATATTTTAGGTTTAGGAACCATAGTCATAGCAGGTTCTCGTTACCATAGAGAATACATAATCACATGGTCACAGCTGTGTTCCAGGAAAACTATCTGCAAAGATTAGATTCATGGACAATTTTCCAACTGATGGACAGAGCATCTGTGACCAGGTTCTGAACTAGGCAGTTTTCCTTCTTCTTTTGTACTTTCTTTTAATGGAAGGAAAGCCACATTATATAATGTGAACTCTGCCTGGTCTTGAATCCTGGCCTTCCTTGACTATTAGTAGTATAGTAGCAAATTCTGTCTGTAAAGTGGCATCTAGTACATCTCCCAGTGTTCTTAGGAGTAAGTTAAAGGAGGAAAATGTTAGCTGTGCTTGTACACATAATAAAAGTTAAACAAATCTTAGTATTTTAAAAATATTTCAAAGACAGTTTTGAGAAATGTTTCTAAGTTTGGTGAATAGTTACAAAGAAAATATTTAAAACTTCAAAGCAAGTGTCATTCACAATAGGGGTAACATGTTTAAGTTCAGAAAGTAATTTAAGCAAGTGAGGAAGGTAGGAAGTACAGGAAAATGTTGTAGGATTTTTATTTTGAAGGGGTACACACAGGAGTAGGACAAGTAGAAAGGAATGAAAAGAGTGTGATAGGATCCTGAATGCTGTGTTGTTGGGAGGGGGCAGAACAGGCGAGGTCTTAAGGTAGGAGCGGCGTTGGCAAGTGGAGAGTCCTAAAAGGGGGAAAAGAGGAGCGGGCGCAGGGAAGACATGGGAATCGGAGTTGGGTGCAGGTCTTCCTGTTCTGCTGTCAGTTTATTTTATACATTTCAGATAAGCAGTTAGCATATGAATTGGGCTGAGATCACAATCTTTTTCTGAGAGCGTTATTATAACATTATTCTTAAAATTGATCTATTAAAATTAAGGTAGGGGGCCCTCCCTGATGGTGCAACGGATTAAAGCACTGCACTAAGAAGCTTAAGCCACTTCAGCATGAGTTCGATTCCCGCCTGCCCCGGAGGTGACCACATGGCAGGCAGACCTCTCCTGACCCGCCCACTGCTCCCCTCAGCAGTGTACTTTGTCAATCTGCCTGTTCTGCTCCCCACTCTGTCACTGGTGAATCCTCTCACCCTCCCCATCTCTGGCCTGTACCCTGGTTCTGTATGAATAAATAAATCTTTTTTTAAAAAAAATTAAGGTAGGTACATAAATTCATAAAATTTAAAGCTAACATTATTGTAGTTATCACAGTAATGATTGGCTAAAATAAAGTCCTTAGTAGAGATTTGTATTCTCATCCGGGCAGTAAAAGAATTCTGACTATCTTTTAACTTGTTCCAGTACTGCCTTGTTTTACAATACTGATTTTGTTAAAATTGTTTTTATTAATCAGCCAGTTGTAGTATTTTTTATTTCAAAAGGACTTTCCCATCCTGGGGCAGTGCTTGCTTCCCTGAGCCAGGCAGGGGAGACTACACCAGTCCAATAGAAAACTGATGGTTGCTTAGAGTATTTTGATGATTATACAAAAAAGGGAGGTCATAACATGAGCTAGTGTGGGAATTCTGATTTTTCAGAGCATTTCCCCTCCATCCATATACCGTATCTGACTGTAACAGGGTGGTCCCCAGGAACAGGGTAAGTTCCAGGTTCCCTGCCTCACCCAGGAGGGTAGAGCTGCACAGAGGAAAAAAGGGAAGGTATCTTAAGAGAAAAAAGAAGGAAGCAGGATGGAGAGCCAGAAGGAGACCTGAGGAAGCCACATGGAACAACAAGCATGTGATGAAGAAACCATGCTTGCTTCCTGGCCCTGGACTGGTTAAGGCAGATGTGGGTGAGATACCTGTAGGGAGGTGACTATGGCAGTGTTTATCTTGATTTTGATTTTGCTCTTTTCCTCCCAGACTTGCCTGGCCATTTCTGATCCTTTTCGATGAGTCCTGGCCAGAAGGTGCTTTAGTCTTGTGGTGGGTTTTAAGGCCTTGCTTTGGACCAATCCCTTTTGGGTGGACTTTTGCCCACGAGGGGATGGGTAACTTCAGGTGTTTTAGACATTATATTCTTTGTGTTCCGTATTGTATACTCACTGTATTAAAGTCCCTTTTCATTAAAAGTTTTATATGTTTTGTCTTGATGCAGCAGATGGCAGAACCGATTTGGAGCAGGCACGTTAGGGGGTTCATTGGTGCCCCTCGCTCTGTCCTGTAACATAACAGAAGTTGCATAGCTTGTGTCAGTGTGTAAACTAGCAGAATGGGTAGTAGTGGTTAATACTGTCAGAGCTGAAAACAGTTGTGTTGACAATAGTGTATTCAACAAGCGGGGATTTATGTGGAACTTCCTGTGGGCCAGATACTTAGATACTTAACACAGCAGGAAATCTAGGAGGGACAGATGTGGAAATAGTTTAGTGATGCAGCAAAAAGAATCAGGAAGAGGGCAATTCTTAGACTTTATTGGTACCTTTACTTAAAAAACTTGACTTACTGTTTATAATTGTGCACAGTTTAATTGAAGTCCTTCTTATTCTTTCCTAGACAATGGCCAAGAATAAAGTAAGAGGACCGAAGTCTAGGAATGTATTTCACATAGCCAGTCAGAAAAATTTTAAGGCTAAAAACAAAGCAAAACCAGTGATGACTAATCTGAAGAAGGTGAGTTTTAATTAAGCACTTGACTATTTACAAAGTACATTTGTACTAAAGGCATTGAAAAACTGAAATTTATTATTTAATATAGGTTCTTAGCCTTTTTTTTACAAAGGTAAGATGGTTTTAAACATTTTTTTAAAGGTAAAGGAAAATAATCCCCCTTTGAATTCAGTTGTGCAGAAGAAAAAAATATTAACTGCAAGTGAGGATCCAATTAACAGTTTAATGGCATTAAATGAGAACATAGAAATTATAAAAAAACATGGTCTGAGAAATGTTAATGGCTCAGTTGTAACACACTGGTGATCTCTGAGCTCAAATCTTAAGTCAAGAGCCTCTTAATAGAGAGTGTCAGTGAGCAATTTTTCTCCTCAGTAATTTTTCTCTTTGAAGATGTCTACAAACCAAATTAAAAAAATCTGTAAAATAATTTTTAAAATGTAAAATTTGAAAAGGAGTAATCTTGCATTTAAAAATATTTGGGGGAAGGGAGAATTACAATTTAAGTGATTGCTTGGGATTATATAAATTGTAAGTTGATAGAATGTAGTTTGTGCCAGTCAGCTAGTCATAATTTACTCCAACTTTAGTTTTAGGCTAGGAAAAGGCTGGTTTTTTATGTAAGTTACCAGTCAAGACCGACTAAAAGAAATAAGAGAAGCTGATGGAAAAGTGATACAAAAATTTGAAAAATAGTAATTACAGGAAGATTCCAGTGTACTAGCATGACAAGTGGTACAATTATGGGTAATGACTCATCTAAGGAAAAATAAGAGAATGGGTGGCTAATGTAAAAAGTGGGTAAGATTCCTGGAGATGAGGCCCTGAAGAGATTAATAACAGGCCATGAGATTAGAATTTTATAAGTCTACAAAACCATAGCACTGGGCTTGAGGTCACTAAGCCAGGGTTTAAGATGTTTTCTTGGTATTGGTAGGTGTCAGTAGTGAGGAAAAGGGGTTTCAGAGTGTTCTGAAATATGGAGTGCAGAGGAGCTGATAATTTTTAAGAAAAAAATGGTTTGGGAACAAGTGTAAGTAAAACAAGACTACTATCCTCCACCTCATAGATTCTAGAGGACTGCAGAGAAAACTTGTCCTCAGGAGACTGCCAGGGACTTCCATTAAGGCAAGAAAGTCAAGGAAGGATTCAGGGATGTGCCATTAGGACATTTCTCATTTTCCAGATGAAAGATTGATGCCCTATATTTTAGATAATGGTCACATATTTTGGCCTGTTATATCACTAAAGCCTAAATGTGAGGAACACCTGCCTAATTGTTTTTTAAAATAACAACATTCTAAAATCTCATGGTAAGACTAAGGATTTTAGTGCGTTAACAGTTTTTAGATTTAAGAAGGTTAAATTGAGTATCTTTTTAAGGATCTTTTTTTTTTTTCTTAAGATAAACATTGTTAATGATGAAAAAGTTCACAGAGTGAATAAAGCTTTTGTAGATATACAAAAGGAACTTCTACATTTCTCAAAAGGCCTTTCTCTTGAACCTCTGCAGAAACAGCTGGTAAGTAGAAATCATTTCCTTTTGTTGTAGCTAGTAAATTAAGACCAGGGAACTGAACTTTGAATGTCCAAAGCCTCTAAGCTTTGTAATATGTATAGCATTCAGACGCTTAAATTTTGCTCCCAAAGGTATGAAACTAAAGGTAGGAGAAACTAAGTCAGATAATATATTATAAACAAATGATTTTTCTTGATATTTTCAAAATTTTTAAATACGATGTTTTTCTTCTTCAGACTCCTCCTCAGCAGTGTCATGAAAATGAACCAGTTAATGTTGACGAAGCTACAAGATTAATGGCTCAGTTGTAATATACTGGTAATGCATTAAATTTAAAAAAAAGAAAGAAAGAAATGCTTTATACAATTTTATTTTAAAAATCTTGTTAATGTACAGACATTGGCACATTTCAAAGACAAACTACATCAACAGGTCTTTCCTATAATCTAGGAAAGTGGAATGTCAGAAGTCAACAAAGTGTGATAAACTTAAAGTGCTAAAACAGAAGGCACTTCACAAAATCTGTTCACTGAAAACAGTTAACATCTATCCTAGTTTACAACCTTCAAATTACAAGTGGCAGTGAGTGTCTGTGCAGATAGGAGGGGACACAATTTTGTGGCAGTAGAAATAGAAGACAAACAAGTGATGAGCCCTTGGCCAACTATTTGTTTTTGATGACCTTAACTCTACAATTTCCCTCTTACAAAATAAAAAGAAGAATTCAGAAGTAAAGAAAATATTGAAGTCTTAAAATATAATTACTTGGAAGAGGGACTTTTGGATATTAAGTCACATATACCCCTGAAGCAATCAGAGCCCTTTGTTTTTATGTTGAAGTTTTGTGAAGTAGAAAAGAAAGTATTAGGGAGGAATACTTCAGAATCAGTGAACTACAAAGATGTTACATTCATTATTTTAAATACTTAGTTATTAAGTATGCTAAAATGTTACGCAGTTAGAGGTAGATAGCAGTCCCAAGTTTCTGTGGAATCTAATAATTTAGTATCTGGACATCAAACAGATCACAGACACCTTCATTATCATCTAAATTAAAGTTGTAGTCATCTGCTGGGGTAGGAGAAAGCCGTAAGAGAGGAAACACTGCAAGCAAAACACAAAACCAGTATTAAAGGTGGTTTCTTCATATGGCAATGATATGTAACATAAAATACTCTCAATTACACTTCTGAATTAAATTACGCTTCCTATGTCATGAAGAATTTTAAGATACATTTAACAGGTAAAGTAATGATCAATTTAATGATTTGTATTTTATGTGTATTTTGGAAAATTCTCATTTAAAGACAACTTATGTGCTGATTATAGAATTACACTTGAGAAATAGCGCTTACAATTAGTGTCACTAAAATGATTCAGAAACATTGGTCAAATATTTTTCTCTGATTTGCTAAATATGCTGCAACTCTGAAACAGAAGTATGAACTGGATTTAATAAGTTTTCTGATGCTTAACAAATTTAAGTGGTTTAACTGTGACTTCCTATGGCTTAACTGTTATTTGTTAGGAACCAGGATTCTGAATCTAAGAACTTACGGAATGGTAAAGCCAAGAGAGAAACTATTAAAGTAATTATAAACTAGTGGCAGCTAAATTGATTTTTATTAGATGACATGATTAATGTTAGTAACAGTTCAGAATTTCACACTGGCAGCTTGAAACTGCATGGTGATATTTACAAAACTGGGTTTTCATACTATCTGTTGACATAGGTATGTTTTGCTTTTTTTTGGCCAAATTCTTCAAAAGTGAAAAGAGCTAATGTGCAACAAGTTAAAAGTCAGTGGAGGTATTAAGTGTCCCTTAATATATTCTTTTCACTCAAAATGAAAGCAAAAAAAAATTTCTGACTGTTAAAGTATTAAAGGATACCTGAGCCAGCACAATATATTAAAAAGCTAAAAAAAATGTTAAGTTCTTAACTTTTTCAAAATCATGTGACACTTATAATCTCTCAAAAAGCAGTACTGATGTGTAAGGTGCTAAGATTTAAAAAATTCTTACCATCAGAAGACATTAACTCATCAATGATATCTGCACTAATAGATCCTGCTGGAAACAAATGTGACAGTTCTGTTACATTCTGTTTGTATTTTTAGCAGTAAAGCCATCTAAAGCATGTTGTATTTACATGCTACATAGATTTAACAGTGTTTTACCATGTTCATTAAACATTTAAATTTTAGCAGCTGGATGAGCAGTACAAAATTCAAGTACTTCATGAAACAGTATCATTTTCATGAGTATGGAACTGCCAGGTTTAACTTCTAAACTTCCAACTTCAAACTGGCTAAATCACAAGCTCACTTAAAACACATACTGTATTGTACAGGATCACATAAAATTATAAACTGGCATATACAATATAGCTTTTAATGATATGCAATACAACATTTAGGTTGGCACGACTAAGTTGTTTATTCACCCCTGAATTTGGTTTAGCACTTTATCTGGAATCACTAAGAAGTAGTGAAATACTCAGGCATGTAACCAGGGGAAAGACTGAGTGCCAAGAACATTTTCATAAATTTAGGAGTTGTGGTCCCTACTCCTGGTGCTATTTTTAGTTATTTATTATTTAACAGAAGAAACTAGGAGGCAAGTGCTCCTAATTAATTGGAGTTGAAACCATTATAATCCTAAAACTAAGCTTACCAAACAAAAAGTATAATATGGAAAAACTATAGGTATTAGTCACTATATTCTACACAAGTTTGATTTTTCTTACAGGTAGAACATTTTCAACAATTTTTCCTAGACTTACTAAAAAAGAACCTTACCAATTACTAATCTCAGATAAGAAACTGACATGTAAATAGTAAAAGGAGAAAAAGGAACTCCCCTGAAGAAAACTTAACACACTGGCCCATTAAATTTTTCTTTTATTCAGTATTCATATTTCTGTACACTCTTAAACACATTGTATTATAACTAGCAATGTATGTACACATACATACACACAACTGCATCTATCTGCTGCCAATGAAATCTATAATGCAGTCAAGGACAGGATCTTTTTCCAATTCTGAGTGCACAGGAGACACTAAATACTTGCTCCTAAATTAAAGCTATTATGCTTCCTATATTAAAAAATAGAATGTCATAACCAACACATTCAGGAAAACTGTTTAATTCAGTGTTCATATTTCTCTCTATTTTTTGAAACAAAGGCTCTGAACCCACCTGAAGTTAAGTCTGTGGCTGGTGTCTGCTGAAGATTTTGGCTTTTCTCAGAGACCTGTTGATCAGGCAGATTCTGAGTTGTCGTGTTGGATTTCTGTGGAGTCACTGGAGTTGAGGGTTCAGAGGAAGGTTGTGTGAGGTCATCAGGTGGAGGAACAGGAAAAACCACAGGCTTAGAAGAACCAGACTCTTTATTTATTAGCAGCACGTGGATAGGACCTGAGTGGCTCTTTAGATTGATCTGGTATTTCTTTTGTCCATTCTGACCCTTCGGAGTTATTGGATATAAACAAATGGAATAAATATTAACATTTCTAGCTACTCTGAAACAATAAAAAAGTGAGACGGGCAAAAGCTGTTAGGAACTAACTAAATTCATACAACAAAATAGTTGTTAAGTCAAAACAGGTAAAGAGTAAGAGTAGGACAGGATACTGGGGCCTCTAAAGGTAAGCTTTTCTCAAATACTGGTCATCAAAAGCTCTGCTGCAGTTACCTGGCAACCACCCACTTTACTGTCATTCTACATATCAGTATTCCAAGCCACATGGATCCCGTCTTCTGCTTTAGCCCCATGGAACTGGTGCCATCAATGACAACTATTTACAAGTCACAACTTTTTTTCCATTTTGCAATCAGAAAACTGACTTCTTAGAGATATAAAATCTGTACATTCTCAAAAAGGTAATTTATATCCTGAGTCATTAGAATCCAGTTATATGAATGTAAATACAAACTTCCGGAATAGTAAAGGGATCAAGGAATGACAGAATTACAATCATTCTATTCACTTTTCTGATTTTTATAATTTCTAAATCTATCTTAGGAAATCAAAATGTGAAAACCAAAATCACGAAACAGTAGGTCTGTAGCATAGTTAACAAATGTCTTTACGACTTAATAAAGCAGAATAATTTTTTCAAAGATGTAATATAATTCCTTATTTAAACTTCTTTAGAACTTTTAGATCTGTTAGTCATTTTGACTTATTTTTCAAGGTTATGACATTATAGCAATTCTTAGATATACATACTGTACCTCAAAATCAAATTAAAATAAAATATTAAATGATTCACTCAGTGACTTATAATTTATTGAAATATTGAAGACATTGAAATTCTGGCATCACTGCCTTCAAATAGGTAAATTATAGTGTTTACATACAATTAGCTCATGATCAACTAAAGAAAATACATTTGTCTTGAAATTAATAGGTCCATTTCAACAAAAGTTATCCTACATACCATTTCTGGAATAGGGACCTCCAGCTGTGTACCAGAAGGTGCTTGAATGGCCAAGAGCGTATCACCTGGTCAAAAAAATATACAACTTAAAAACAGTATTAACCACGAACTACATGGGCAGATTGGAGTCAGAACTCTTGGATCTGAATCCCAGAGTTAGGCTTTAGTTCTTAATTCTGTAAATGGAGGAAATTTATCTTAACGTATAGGTTGACATTAAGTGAGGTAATACATGTGCTGGCAAATCTTACAAAAGGGTAAGTAATGTCAGCTCTTATTTTCACAATAACAAATTCAAGTTAATTAAACTTCCAGTATTGTGTGGTCACATTTTTTAATTGTATTTTTTATTGAGGTAACAATGGTTTACTGAGATTCTGAAAACTTTCTAATCTCAATAAAATAACACTTTACTTGAAATATATAAGCTGCTTAAATGCCTGAGGATCCTAGAGATTAGGCAATAGTGAACTCAAGCTTGCTTTTGAAGTCAAATTTGAAGCAGTCTGTGCTGTGCTGAAGATGAAGAATACCTTCCTCAAACTTTACTTAAGAGTGCTCAGGAGATACAGTGCAAGCAGAGACAGACATTCTGCCAATACAACCTTAGATTTAGAGTGAGATTCCACCTGGCCAGGTGTTTGACAGGTCTTTATTTTTTGTATTTGCATTATAATATAAATGTGTACACAAAATTTTGTTTTACTTGTAATACACAACTACAGGAATACAGGTATCTAATCCCCCACTTTTATTGTTGATACTATATTGTCATTTTAAGGGGAAAACATAGAAGCAGGTGGTTTAGGAGTAAGACTAAGTTCCCTGAATATGAAATGGTTTTACCTGATTCTGTTTACAGGCTTTCTCTGGCTTCTGTTTGTATATGCAGCACATTTGCTACAGATTTTTATAAACAATGCCAATGAGAACAGTGTTAGAGTTCAAATTCAGTTATTAACTGTGAGATTCTGTGACTCTTGAAACTGGTCTGTTAATTTTTCTCTGACTTAAGCTATCCCTTCCGCACACAGCTGATACTAACCCATGCAGCAATAAAGGGAAAACTGAAAAGCAGTTGTCATGAGAACAGAAACAAAAGCCCATCTCTACACAGCACTGTAGAGTGAAACAAAACATCCACAACTTTTGAAAATAATGACTTGGAATGAATGCATAAACCAAGGAAAAGTTTAAGAAAAATTTACTAACTTTACTTACCATTAAAGCAATTACAGATGTCTTCATGGGTTACATAGGAAAATGTACTGTCACAGGAGTTAAGGAACAATGTTCTTATCAAACTATAATTAATTTTATATTAAATTTTTAAAAATCTTAAAAGTCAAAAAAACACAATAACCAGATACATAAAGACTTTGTCATATATGATCAGGTAAAAGAGGACAGAAGTCATTAGTCTGAAAAAGCAAAGACAAATAAAGGTCCATAAGAGGAATGTAAATCCTTTGCTCTTAAGCAGCAGCTATTTGTTGATTTCTGGGACATCTGAGGATCCTTGGGAGAGATGGGAAACATTCTTTTGAGGGACAGGATTCTTGGGGAAGGATCTCATTGAGGGAAAGGATTCTAATACAGTAGTCAAGAGAAATGACATAAGCTTCTACATCGAAAATCTCCTTGGGTTGTGGCTAAAGAATTGGGAGCAGTTTAAATCTTACAAAGCACTGTAGCAGTGTCCCAGATCAACTAGCCATGTTTTTTAATTCTGGGGGTACCAAAGGGCAGTTGGAATTCCTCCATTACTACCAAACTCTTAAGGAGTCCTTCACTAACACAAAGTAACATTGGTCAAAAGTTCATGAGAGAGTGTACAGAATGAAGTAAAAATGTTCAATAAAAATATAGGTAAGTTCACAAATGAGAAAAACAGTAATTTTTAAAAAACATGGAGTATCACTAATATTCCCTCCCTCCCCCAATATATTATGTAGATGCCAGGTCTTAGAAGCCTACCCTCTAGAAGGTATCTCTGGGTTAATATTAGCTAGAAAGTATCCTGAATTGACTACAGGCCCAGTTATATTTCATTTTCAATCCCAATATTTGTTTTTCTCTCACAACATGGGAATAATATTAACAGTTGCACTATGTAACCTAAAAAAGGTAAAACAGATTTAAGTATTAGTTAGTATAAATTTAATTAGACTTATGAAATTAAAATATTATATTCGTTTGCAAAACTTATCTCCAAACTCTAAAATAAGGTTAGTGATCTTCAAATTAGAAGAACATTATAGAAACAACATTCTGTAGCATTATGTATATGCATAACTTATTTTTAAAGGATATCTATTATTAACAGAGTCGTCCATCACATTTTTGATGCTCTGCTGTAGCCACAACTTCTGCTGATCAAGTTCTCTTTCCTTCAGTTCTAGATCTTCAATTTCAGCTTTAAGATATTTTAATCTATCTATGACTTCTTTAGTATTACAGCCAGCACCTACACCTCTTAAAAACATAGGAAAATATCACCAGTATCAAACTCAACATCACTTATTTTTAATTTAATAAAACTGTATAATATATTCTAGATAAAAATCTTTAGGTACTTCTAAAAAAAAAGCATTAAGCTGTTAGAAAATTTAAATACTACCTCTGAATGTTTGCTTAAAAGTTAATTAACAAGAACAATCAAATTACAAATATTCTTAATTTGTAGAATGGTTCATTATTGGATGGCCAGCAGATGACTGAGAAACTAAAATGATTTCAAAGCTAAATTGTCACACCCAGAAGTCTCATAATGTAGATACAATGGCAAAATAAATCAGATTGTTTAATATTTTGGCTAGAGCAAAAAAAAAAAAACCTACTAAGGCTAATGGGCATAAATTTGCAAAACATTCTACTGTATAACCAGTTAACAATAAATGACAACATTCATTTCAATCAATTTTTTAAAATATTTATTCATACAAGGTTGTAGGCCAGAGGTGTCGAGAGTGAGTGGATTCAGAGGTAAGCAGCAGGCGAGACAGGAAAGGTCTGCTACACCATCGGGTCACCTCCCTGGCCGGGGAGCAAACTTGTGCCACAGTAGCTGGTGATAGCTTTATACTGCTGTGTCTTTAACCTCTGAGCCACCGGGGAGGCCCCTAAATATTATTATAAGGTACACATTCCCATATATAAAATATAGCTCATGTTTTCAAGTATACTGCAACAATATACTGTAAAAAGTTATATAATGGTGGTTGTTCTTACTCTCAACTCACTTGCAGGGCAAGCTGATAGCAGATAACTGAAATCTGAGAAAGTAAACCCACAGATAAAGAAGGATTACTGTACAGAGACCAAAAAAAGGAAAAATGAGGGGCGAGGTATGATTAGGACTTAACTAGAGAATGTAGGAAAGATTTTAGAAAGATTTTGTAGGGTTATGGGGCAGAAAAATAAAGGTTGTAGAACAGGGTAGTGGTTTGTAACTTACTTCCACTGGATACTATTTTTTGACTTTTTTTCAATCAGGTCAATTCCTTCCAAGACATTGGTGATATCATAAATTCTTCTTTTTTGCCTTACAGCCAAAGTGTCTGCAGCCTGTTTTTAAAAATGGGGGGTATGTGTGTGGGGGGAAACAAAAGACCAATGAAATAAAGGACAATTCTTATTTTAGAACTAAAATGGCTTTATTATTAAGCTGACAGCTTAAGAAACTAGTTCCAAATTTGATCTGGTTAGCAGTTTAGGAACAATAGCTGGATATGTTGAAAGCATCTTTCAAACATTACAAATACCAAAGAAATTATTCCATAAAAGCCAGCAGATGTTGCAATGGGGAAAAAAATTAAAAGGTCATGACACAAATGCACAAAGATAAAAGAACACAGTAAGAATACTCAATGCCATCTCCTAAGGCAAACTACTAATTATCTACTTAATGTCACTTCCTATCTTCTCTACTGATAAAATAGTCTTGTCTAAAGACAGTTTTAAGCCTTTTTGAAACCTTCAAAAGTTATGTTTCTGAATTTTTGTTTAATGAAGTCAAGATCTTTGGGAAGAAATTCTGAATTACATACTTGTAATGCCTTGCAATATATAATTTCTCTCTAACTTGCAAGAAAATTGAGCTTTATGTTTATCCCAACATAAGAAAATCCGTAAGAAATTAAGTACAAGCTTGTAGGTGCCATAGTTACTATACAAAAGCTCAGTGGTTTCACTCACAGCATAGGACTGACAAAAGTACTTCATGTTACCAGTAGGGGTGGGTGGCAAAAGGTGAAGGGGTTAATTATGGTTCAAAGGCTAGGGTGCAATACTCACGTCTGAGAGTACCAAAGCAAGCAATGTGGCAAGGATGCTGGACCCCACCATTAGCCCTTCTGATGCTCGGGGTCAGCAACTTAAGGTGAGATCCAGCAGCACTGTACATTTTCTTCAGTTCTGGAGAAGTCCCTGGTACTGAAGGCAGGGACGAGCAGGGTACACTTCATCCCATAATGCCACTATCGCTGCTAAGCACCTACGTGCGTGGTACATTTCGCTTGACATACATTTCGCTATGATAGGATTTGACCTACAAAGCCATAAAGGAATTATCTAATTGTACTATACCAAAAACAAAACTTTCTGAAAGAAAAAGCTCCTCTCAAATATTCAATCATTTCTAAAAATGTCACCAATTATAAACAATGTGATATCTGTTTTGTTGAGCAAGAATTAAAACTGTTTTTAAGAGATAGGCAAAGAATTCAGGAGAGCTGACAGATCACACAGAAGTGCTAAAAAGGGCTAAGTATTTTCTGGTTTTACCCTCCTGTTCCATTCTCTCTAAAAAATGAGTTCACCAGGATCCAATATTAACTCTGGGAGGGAGAGAGATTATGTGTTAAGTTTATTTGAGTTAGGATTAGTTGTAGCTAGTTTGCTCAAGCATGTTCTTCTGTTGGAGCATGATGCTGCATTCAAAAGCGCTAACATACAAACAGTAACTATAGGAATCATCCTGTCTTTCAGGTTTTCCATCTGCAAAGCAGATACTTTACTTTTTTCCAGGGCCATAACTGTCAATACTTGTGCATTCCATGTTTCAGAATACACTATTTCAGAAACAACACTACAATGAGGAGAGACAGAATTCTAAAAGTCACAGTGTGTTAAGGAAACACTGTATGAAGTTAGTTTTCAGCAGGCACACAAATGCACAAGTGATAAGATCTTGGAAAAAAGGCTGGATGCGCCTGACTTGACAGACTAAGACAGCCTACTAAATATACTGATGAGAATTTAAAAAAGTGAACTCACGTTCATCTGTGCCACGTGTTATTTTTTGTTGATGCATCTCATGATGAGGCTTAGGATGATTATCAGTTAATTCCAAACACTATTAAGATAATTAATATGTAGAATGCTTGATTTCAACTCACTTAAGAAGAACCATTAAAAGTCAGTAATGAGATTATTGTGTCATGGGATCTTTTGCAGATATTATCTAATTCAATGCTTGCAACCACTTTATAAAGTAGGTTATCTCTTCCCTGTTTTAAAGGAAACAGATTTTCAGAAAGGTAATGAATAATCAGCTGGAATTTGGCATTCATTACAAATAGTAAAATAAACGTTTGGCAAAACATTTTCAAATGGGCTTCTTTAATTTTAAAAGACTTGAAACAATTTTGGTGCATAGCCCAAAGTTACTGAACTCTGTAACTGCACTGAAAAAGCCATTGAAAAGCCATTTGTCTAAAGGTGGTTTCATAGCGAATGCATGAAGCCATCTAAGGGAGAAAGATCTTTGTTTCCACCTATTCTAGTAAGCAGTAACAAAAACTGAACACAGAGGTAGGCTTTGGGACTGTGACATCTATTTGAATGAAGTTTTTAAAGGTGCAACAGTCCCAAAAAGTAGTTGAAAAACAGATTACGTAAGGTGGGGGCAAAAAAAAAAAGAAAAAAGCATTCCTGGAGAAGGCCAAAGTGTGCTTTCAATAATCTCAGGGGGCATTAAGTCAATAAGGAAATTAAATACCAAAGCATAATAAGAATACAAAAGACTCCCTTCAGAAGCAGGATTGTGTTTTAATTTCCAATCTTAAAAGAATCTTTCCTACAAAAATCTCCACCAGGTTCACTGTCCCAAACTACTACTGCATTCAACATCTTTTTTAATCCATATGCTTTACCTTTGATCTTATTTTTGCTTTTTAATAATCACCACATACACTTTGAAAAAAATTTCAGTTTCACTTAAGTTGCCATTTATTACTCAGAAAAAAAAAATGGAGATACAAATTTTAAACTGGAAAGTCTGCTGAAACTCTGAAATTAAGAAATTGCAAATTCCAGAGACTGTCTGCCTAAGTCCCAAACTGCAAGTTTTAGAGATTCTTTTCTAATAAGCACTGACCTTTTACAACATGAGCAACATAAGCCTGCTTCTCTGCCACTGGGACTGACATGTGCTCATTTCATGCCCACAGAGTGGGTGCAGCCCAGCAGTCAGGACAGGGGCCCTGCACAAGTTATGCTCTCGCTGTACCTAAACAATTTCCTTATCTCTAGGCAGCAAGGTGTTGTTAAGGAGTAAATGAGTATAATATCTAAAACAGAAGGCTGTCTGATGTTTGCTTAAGCATTACATCTGTGTTAGCTATTATCACTATTATTGATTCAGTTTCTCATTATAGTAGTAAAGAAACACACTGGTTCACTTAATGTTGTAGAGGAGTGTAACAGAGCAACCCTACAGCTCTGAATAACACTACAGAAAAAAAGTCCAGCAAAATTAGGTATAAAAAGGTCTATTTTACTATTCCAAGAGGCCATCCCATTTGGATCCTAATTACTTCTTTTTAAAACATGATTCTTGTTAAGCTATTATATTTTATGGTGCACAGAACACTGGAAGTACCATCTGGGATACACCCAGCCAACTTTTTTTTTAAGATTTATTTATTTATGCATACATGAATTGGGGTGCAAACAAGAGGTTCAGGGGGATGAGAGGATTCAGGAGACACAGAGTGAGTAGCAGAAGAGGTGGACTGACTGAAATTCACTAATGAGGGGAGCAGTGATTAAGATAAGCAAGGTCTGCTGTGCCTGTGGGTCATCCCTGGCCTGGGTGGCTGCAAATAGCTTCAGAGTACAGGGACTTAACTCCTTGCTCCACCAGGGAAACCCCAGGCAACTTTTAAGTAATGAAAAATTTAAAAGCTAAGAACATGGCAGTAAGACACACATAGAAAAGCTTTGAGGAGATCACTTATAAAACACACACTCTATTCATTGAAACAATATTGAGTTAACAATAGAAGTAAAAAGTCAAAAGTTTTCTTTACTGGGAACTTTTCAATGTTAAAATTTATAGAAGAAGGCGCTCCCTAGTGGCGCTGCGGGTTAAAGCACAGCACTAAGAAGCTAAAGCCACTTCAGCATGAGTTCAAGTCCGCCCAGGAGGTGATCCCACAGATCACCATTCCTGACCCAGAACTCCCCTGACTGCCCACTGCTTTCCTCAGCAGTGTATTTCATCAGTCTGCTTGTTCTGCTCCCCACACTCTGTCTCTGGTGAATCTTCTCACCACCCCTGCACCTCTGGTCTGTACCCCAGCTCTGTATGCATAAAATAAATAAATCTTAAAAAAAAAAACTTTATAGAGGAAATTAAAAAGATAAAGATTTGACTATCTCAATAATTGAAACCATAAAAGCAAGCATAAAAACCCACATTAAAACATGGGCAAAAGACAGAATTCATACCAAAAGACAGAATTCATTCACAGCAGTCTTGAAAGGTTTCAAGAAAAATCAAATTTCACCCCTACTTTCTTTTCTTTCCTTTTGCCTGGTATACTTTAAACTTTTACTTGTTGATATGCTTTCATCCAAACAACTTTATTAAAAAGGACAGAAAACTAATACATTGCAATTTTATAATTGATTGTATAATTATATAAACTAATACACTGCATTTGATGTTTTCTCTGCATTATGCTTTCATGTTGTTACCATCTTTTTCTTTTTAAAGATTTGTGAAGCTGCGTTATTTTACACCTTTTAAGTTGGCAGTTCAAAGTGTAAATATTTCTAGCTTGTTAACAGTTACCTTTAAAGTTTTAGTAACATTTGTAAAAATAAAATGTCTAAAGCCATAAAACCTAGCTAAAATATCTAGACACTTTAGTAAATACAACCTCCATTAACTCAAGGACTTAATTAGAAACTCATTCCTACCTTAATGAGATTATGCCCCAAATGTCTATATAGTTTTCTCTTAAAAAAAGCATCTTCCGCAACAGCTAAGGCCCTTACATCATCTCATACATTTGAACACCATCAGACCTCAAGAACACAAATGATAGATTCAGCTATGGTTGTTCTGATCTTCCTCTTTTTAACAATTAAATCCAACATTTCAAAATCTTGTAATTTTCATATTCTCCAAAAAAAAAGAGTATAATGATATTTTACTGTAAGTATAGATTTCAATTTATTATTTAAAAAATAAAAAAGTCCCAGAGCTACCAAAATTCAGCTCCTGGCTCAGTAATGTAGATTAATTTAGTCATCTTCTGCAATGCAAAGACAGGAGCAAAGGTCTATAACAGAGCCTATCAAACAGGATTTTTTTTTTCAATCCCTAACTTCTAACATTTTTCCAAGAGCAGCTTGCTTGTCAATTGTAGCTCCTCAAAGGTCAGTTCTAGCCAGCATTAACTACTATTACTAACACAGCAGTTACATCTGATCGGAATAAGACTGGAAACTGAAAGGCAGGACTCATTACATGCTGCCAAGAGCAACAGGCATCAAAAGTTACCTGTCCACTCCCAGGGTCTAAAGAAGGATTTCTCAGTTACCGTTTTAACAAACATCCAGAATTTGAAGTATTCTATTTTTGATATACACATTGAGAAACACTGTCATAACATCTTTTAGGCCGCTGCCTTTATTGAAATTCATTTCAATTAAAAAAATAAAACTTGCCTGGCACTTTTTGGTTGACAAAATACTATCACCAGTTATGATGTCTCATCCTTTCTTCCAGCTCAGAGCAACTATATTCAAGTTGCACATTTATTTTAATGATAAAATATACAGAACACAGACACAGGGGGTCCCAAAGATGTGTTACTGGGAAGTGGCATAACCAGGACCAGGAATTCAGAACTACTCTTTTAGCTATAAACCCATTATTCTGTCCAAATACTGGAAAATAAGATGCTGGCTTCTTCACCTTCATTGTTGTTTTTATTTTTATGATTTGCCAGTAAAGAGCTTTTCAAATTATACCAAAACCTTGGAGGTAGTTTGCTTAACATGGTAGTTGTTCAGGGCATCAATTCTGATATCAGACTATCCAGGTTCATACTTCGTTTCCTCACAAAATCACTTAACAGCAATAAGCCTCAATTTCCTAACCAGCAAAATGGAGATATAGCTCTCATTTAGCATCTTGTTACAGGGATTATATGAGCTAACGTAAGGAAAGCATTTGCTACAGTGATATCAATGGTAACCATTATGATTGGTTTCCTGAAAATGTTCTTCCAGTTAGCCAAGCATCACGTATTTAATAATTCTTTAGTAATTATACCCTAGAGTAGATGTATTAAACAGCTTTATATGTGCATTTTAATAGACTTTTTTTTTACATTTTTTTATTACAAAAGTTTATTTTTACATCATTTTGTACATTTTTTTTTCCATCTCAATTGTAATCCCCGCGGGTTTCCCATCACCAAGTCACCCGTGTGCCATCACCATAATCCCGTGCATTTCCCTCCCCCGACTCCACACCCACAAAATGTCTCTGGTATATGGCTG
>NW_004567110.1:36189329-36193966 GCF_000260355.1 Condylura cristata
TCGCCATGTGGTCTCCTCCGGGGCAGGCGGCAGGCGGGAATCGAACTCATGCGGAAGCGGCTTCAGATTCTCAGTGTTGTGCTTTAACCCGCTGCGCCACCAGGGAGGGCCAAATAGACTTTATTTTTTAGGGCAGTTTTAGATTCCCAGCAAAAAGCAGTTATCATGTGCTCCCTATCCCCATCCATGTGTAGCCTCTTACCACTATCAACAGGCTCACCATAGTAGTACATCTCTTAAAATTCAATTGACACCACACTACTGTGATGGCACATGGATGAACTGGTGATGGGAAGTCCACAAGGATTCAACTGAGATGGAAAAAGGCACAAAATGATGTAAAAATAAACTATTATAAAAAAAAGTCAAAGAAACCACAATGACACATCATTATTTGGGGTTCACTCATGATATTAAACATTCTCTGGGTTTTAGCAAATATTGGTAACATTTATCCACCATTGCGGTAGCATACAGAATAGTGTCACACTAAAAAAGCCTCTGTACTCCACCTATTTATCCCTCCTAACCCTTGATAACCACTGACCTTTTCCTATCTCCATACTTTCCCCCCCACTTCCAGTCAGAATTACACAGTATGTAGCCTTTTCAGAATGGCTCCTTTCCTTTAGTAAAGCACATTTAATGCCCCTCCATTTTTTCATGGCTTGAGAGATCATTTCTTTTAGTGCTGAATAGTATTTCACTGTCTGCACAATGTGTCCATTTACCGACCAAAAGATAGCTGGTTACTTCCAAGTGTTGAAAAATAATAAAGCTGCTATAAAAAACCATGGGGTGATTTTTATGTGGACTTGGGTAAATACCAAGTACGTAGGTCATATAACCACAGGTTTAGTTTTGTAAGACATTACCAGGTTATCTCCAAAATGGCTGTAACATCCTACATTCCCACCAGCAACAAATAAGAGTTCTGTGACTCCACATCCTCACCAGCACTTGGTGGTATTAAGTGTTTTTGAAGTTTTGCCATTCCAACAGGTATGCAATAGTAGCTTATTGTTTTATATCATTTTTAAAATTGTACTAAAATAAAAATAACAAAATATGCTATCATGACCATTTCAAGTGTGTAACTCAGTAGTCTTAAATACTTTCACACCCTAAGTTCCTGGGAACTTCCACAACACAGATTTTGAATGACAATTTGGCCCAGAGTACCAGCAAACAACAATTTCATTCTCCCCTCCCTTATTACCTTACAACATAGTTAAGTCCCTAGGTACTTCATACAAATGAAATCACGCAGCATCTGACTTTTTGTGATGAATATGTCTTCAAGGTTCATCTATATTGTAAATATGTCAGAATGTCCTGCTTATCTAGGGTTGAATAATATTCCTTTGCACTCTATTTTGTTTACACATTAATCTTTCAACACTTTTGTTGCTTCTACCTTTTTGGCTGTGTAATAATGCTGATATAAGCCACATGTTCAAATATCTGTTCAAGGCTCCCTTTTCAATTCTTTATACTCTTGGAAGTGAATTGTCCTGAAAAATTTTAAGCATACACTAATGGTCTAAGGGTCCTACATATCATCTGTCCTTAAACTAATTGTCCATTTAGTGATAGCAATCTTTGCCTGGCATTACAAACTAAAAGCCTTCAATTAAACTGTTTCTCCACAGTGTGTATTCATCAGCTTATGAATGGAAATGATTCAGGAACCTGAGATAAGAAACACCATAACACCTTAATCACTCAAGCAATTTGTAACTTAAACAAATATAATAAAAGAGATTGACGATCTGGATCATACTTTTAAATTAAAATTCAAGGTGGCACCAAAATGACAATACAAAAACTCAGTTATAAATTATATTTAATAGGACTCCTCAAAACAAATTACAGACTATCACAGCTAGCCTAACAATTCTTAGTTTTGGAAAAATAAAACCGCAGTTTAATTTTTGAAATAATGTAAAATGTGCCACTAATACTCTCATTTCGATTGCAGGAGCATCCCTCTAGCTCCAACCATGGGTAGAGGGGTAAAAATAATCATGCACTTTTCTTCACAAAGGTCTATCTTCCCTCATAAATGAAACACTTAAGAAGCTAAATTTTTAAAAAGGAATAAAGGATAGAAAATGCAACAATATAAAACAGAAAATATAACAGACTATTTCAAATTTTAATGCTGTCACTTTCTACTGCAGAACATTAGGCAAGTTGCTTAATTTGACTTGGCCAGCCAAACCCATCAGCTTTTGAAGCTATAAAATGGAGATGTTAAGCTCAAACTTCCACTTCTTTGAAAAGGGTAAAATTCATCAACATATGCAAAATGCCTGGTATATAGTAAACTCTCAGTAAATGTTAGCTATTAACAGCATAAATAACAACTTTAAAAGACAATGCTGTAACTTCTGATTTCACCGGAATAAAAGGGTAGTAATTGCCCTACCCTAGAATTGTTAAATAAGATTATAGAGTGGGAGAGTAGGAAGGTTCGAAGATTATCTCCCAACTATTTGCAAGGTCTCTCTATTCCTCCTAGTTGCTAAGTTATACCAGAATGACTTTATTAGAATTTATTTGTTAAGCTAGCTAAAAAGAAATGTATCACTAAAAGACAGCATTAGCTCTCACTCTTCAGTAGTGTATGTCAAAGTTTAGAACAGAATTAGCATCTATAAAGTCTTGCATATTTTATGGATATCCACAATATTTATTTGTAAATATTGATGTAATTTTTAATATTTACAAAAGTTACGATTCATCAACTGCTTCTTTCAAAAAATGGCAAGTGTATAACTCAAAAATGTCAGTAATTTATGCTGAAATATACCCCCACAAAGAAAGAATATAAGAAAAAACTGTGATTTTGTAATTTCAAATTAGGGAAAATTTGTAATTATCAGGGTTAATCCTTCAAGTTTGCTCAAACTGACTTCATTACCTTTTACTGTACAGCACAATGAGAAACACTACAGGAAAAAACCCAAGGTAAGCCTTATACAGTTATGCAGTGTTGCACATATGTACGTAAATAAATGAAATCCATATTTTTCATATATGTGGAAAACAACAACAAACTATTCAGCTCATTAATATAAAAATAACTCATACTTTTAGAAGAGGTTGCAGGATAAAACTCCACTTTCTACTCACTGCTTGTGACTGCTGATCATCAATTAGATGACCACAGATGGAAAGAATTTAAAAGCCATCAAAGTAAAGTTCCATCACTCTGAGGCATACTGAGGAGAAGCCCTCGAAGTCAGTGCTCCAAGTTCAGCTTTATCTGGACAATCCCAAACTTTTCGAAAGTCACAGGCTACAGCTGAATTTCTACATTTTCAGCAGCTATTGGCAAGTTGTGTATTGTAACATCCCTGGCTTTCTCTGATGATCTCATGACTACCTGTTCACACCTAATTAAATATTGCACCCACCGGAAAGCACTTTTAGCGAGGGAGAGAAGTTGTAGGGAAAAAAATTGAACAAGGAATGACCAAAGAGAGTGAGAAAATTCCAGCAGTCAACATTCTAAAAAAGTTAGGTGGAATTACTTTTCAAAAGCAAAACACGGTATCCTACCTCTTTTGTATAAAGTAGCACAATTCAGGCAATTCAACAAATACAAAAAAAAAAAAAAAGCACACACACACCCAACCCAGTGGACAGAGTTCACTCAGGGCTACATTCAACGGTCCTCTAGCAGAGGACACAAAGTTGATTCCTGAATCGTCTTTCCTACACTCAGGGAGTACTAGAGAATGCTGCCCTTCTCACAAGCTGATTCCAGTCAAATCAATGGTGATGGCAACAGTGGCATGGCCATGCCAGATAACTGGCAGAGTGCTGGGACCCATCCTCCGTTTAAGACCACATTTAGCAGCCACGCCTCATTAGTAAATCTTGAATGTCTGTAAAGCAAACTCGAGATCCTGTTTGAATTTTACTTGCTCCTCACCTCTGGGCACTCCTTCCAAATCCTGCCTGCAACCGTTAAGTCACTTTGTTTAAACGCATAGCTTTGGATACGTTATTTGAAAAAAATCTTAAGTGCAGGAAACAAGGAAGTTCTTTCACTGAGCGCTTCCACTTCTTTTGGCGAAAAGTTAAAAAAAAAATTCCCTTTTCGTATAATGACAAATCTCTCTTCAAGAAATCTATTTAAAAAATACCAAAACAAATGACAAATCAATATTCCTCTTCCTATCAGGACAACGAACTTAAGTGTACAAGAGTTTGGCTTTTTAATATGTATATACACACACACACATATATTAACAGGGAGGGGTGTGGAAAGTTCATTTTTTTTTTCACTCCAGAAAAAAGGTGGCAAAATCGGGTTCCCCTTCAGTACCCCCTCGCCCCAACTTCGGACACACGTTCGCAACTAGAATCGCCTATAAAAACCACCCATTCCCAACAGCAAGCACAACCCACCCTTCGGCGCGCCAGGTATCCTCTGAGCCTCTGCCACAGGTGGACGCATGGCAGCAAAGGCACCGTCGAGTCCTGCGCCCGGACACAGAAGCCACGAGGGCACGCTCGGGCTCCTGGGCTCTTTGTCGGGAGCCAGGCTCGGAGCTGGGCCCCATTGGTTCCGCGGCCCGCCGAAGCCACCCAGCCCTTCACCCGCCCCCACCCCCAACCCAGCG
>NW_004567110.1:36194357-36242173 GCF_000260355.1 Condylura cristata
GGTGGTCTGGACCCCGCGCACGGCCCGCTCGCCGGCCGCTGCCTGTAGGCACCTGCCCGAGAGGCTCCGCAGCGAAAGCCGGACGAAGGGTCGCAGGCTCCGGCGACAACAGGTGCGCGGGGCCCACCTGCCTGCGGGCCGCTGGGCGCGCCGGGCCTCCGCCCCCTCCCCTAGCCCGGGAAGCGTACGCGGAGCCCACTGCGAGGGGAGGGGGAGCAGGAGCCAGGAGAAGGGGCAGGGCGGGGTGGAGACCCGAGTTTAAATGGCAGGAAGTGACGCCGCGGCCCGCCGTTGCCTGGAGACGCATTTTTCAGAGGGAAGGCGGAGCCAGCTGGGGACAGGAGGGCGTGGGTGAGCACGGCGTGCGCTCTCCCTCCCCAGGAATGGTGCCCGCCCCCTCGGATACCGGGAGAGGAGGACTTCTCGGGGGCAGAAAGTCTCTGGGCGCACTCGCCATCCTTCTGCGCTGTGCAGTGGGTTAGCGTCTCGCTTGTGGAGCCACGCGAGATCCGGCCTCGGGGTCCCTGAGCCGTTTCTGCTCTCCTTGCTCGTTTCGAGCTTTAGAACTCTGCACCCCTTAAAGTGACCGAGACCAAGTGCAAGTTTTGATCCCCCAGGCTCATCTTTTTGTAGATAAGGAATACAGTATAAACAGCTTTGTGGTGTTTTAGGGCTTTTTGTTTATTAGCAATCATTTCCAAAATCGCTATTTTGGAAAGAAACTCGGGTATAGGCTGTGAGTTGCCTGTTAGATGAAGAGGCACGCACCAGTTCTTGCACTTGGTTGATTCCTCCAAAAGGTTGATGGTAAATTAAATCGAATATAGAACTGAACAGATGAAAGATTTTTTCTCCTTTGACATAACTGTTATGAGTCAAGACTAAATTTTAAATGACTTGGAACCATACATTTTGAATATAGTATATGCTCACGAAGTGTAGGTGAATGAAAATTCCACATGACAATAATTTGAATTAGCTTTATGTAAGAAAGATTTTGCTTAATTCAAAACAATAAACTAGCAAAAAGTGTGACTGAAATGAAATGAAATACTCAGACCATTCTTGTTTCACAGAACCTTATTGATAATCACAGAGCTGTAAAAACAAAATCTGATTTCAATATGTTGTAAAAATGCACTGAAGATCTTTAAACATATTTTGGGCAGACAATGCTTGTAGATGTACTTTATAAAAATGATTTTGGTAATCTTGAAAATAGTTTTTTTAATCAAGTTTTATTGAATTACTTTTTTTTTTTTAAGATTTATTTATTTGTGCATACAGAACTGGGGTGCAGGCCAGAGGTTCAGGGGCACTGAGAGGATTCACCAGAGACAAAGTGGGGAGCAGAACAGGAGGACTGATGAGGTGCACTGCTGAGGGGGGCAGGGGGTCTGCCTGCCTTGTGGGTCACCTCAGGGGCAGGCAGGGATGGAACTCTTGCTGAAGTGGCCTTAGCTTCTCAGTGCTGTGCTTTAACCCGCTGCGCCACAAGGAAAGGTCCACTTTTTTTTTTTTAAACAAAACTGTACATTGCAGAAGTATAGCTCACACCTCAATATGTGCACACATACTTCACTCACCACCAAAGCTCCAATGCCAATACCATATCACATTTTTGCCTCTCTCTCCATCCTCCCCTTTTCTCTCTGGTAACCACTATATATTTTCTCGGAACCGAATGTTCCTTTTGTAGTATTTTGCCAATTTAGGTTTTGGTTATTTATATTCTGCAAATGAGTGAAATTACCGGGAAACTGTCTTTCACTTCTTCACTTTTTTCACTTACCATAAAGTGAAAAATCACCAGTATCCATAGTGTCACAGAGGCATGATTTTTTTTTTAAACTAGATTAGTAGTATTCCACTGAATATATATGCCATAGTTTCTTTATTTCCATTTTCGGTATTTTTCCATAGAGGCTGCTATAGAAAATGAGTATTTCTTTTCCCCTACACTCTCACCAATGCTTGTCAATTCAAATCTTTGATGATGAAGGCTGGTCTCACAAGGATGAGGTGATAATTGTATTATAGTTTGATTTGTATTTCCTTATGAGCATTTTTTGTTATTGTTTTTTTTATTATAATAGTTTATGTTTACATCATTTTGTGACTTTTTCCATCTTAGTTGTAATCCCCGTGGACTTCCCATCACCAAATCACCCGTGTGCTTTCACCATAGTCCAGTGCACTCCCTCCTCCCATTTTTAATCCATTTCCCCACTCCACCACCCTAAAATGTCTCTGGTATATAGTTCATTATTTCCGCCCACTCCCATCCCCTTTATGCTCCTGCTATGAGTGAAACCATCTGGTATTTTTCTTTTTCTTTCTGGCTTATTTCACTAACCATGATCCCTTCCAGCTCCATCCATGTTTCTGCAAAAGGCATGAATGAGTAATATTCCATTGTATATATGTACCACATCTTTTTAATCCAGTCATCCACTTTTAGGCATTTGAGTTGATTCCACGTATTCCCTATTGTAAATAGAGCGCAATAAACATGGGGGTGCAGGTATCTTTTTTAATCAGTGTGTTTGTGTCTTGTGGGTAGATACCTAGGGGTGGGATTGCTGGGTCATATGGAAGCTCCATGTTTAGCAGTTTGAGGAGCCTCCAAACAGTTTTCCATAGTGGTACTAGTTTGCATTCCCCCCAGCAGTGCAGGAGAGTTCCTTTTTCTCCACATCCTCACCAATCTTTGCTGTTGCTTGCTAGTTGTTTGAAGATGTGCCATTCTCACTGGGGTGAGGTGGTATCTCATTGTGGTTTTAGTTTGCATCTCCCTTATTACAAGTGATGTTGAACATTTTTTCATATGTTTGTTGGCCATCTGCATTTCCTCTTTGGAGAAGTGTCTTTTTTTAGCTCTTTTGCCCATTTTTTGATGGGGTTGTTTATTTTTGTTGAGTTTCGTCAGTTCTTTGTATATCTTTGTGATCAATTATTTATTGTTAGTATTGTGTGAGAAATTTTTTTTCCCCAATCAGTGGGATGTCTGTTTTTTGTAATGACTCTTTTGTGGTACAGAAGCTCTTTTAACTTTATGTGGTCTCATCCGTTTATCCTTTCCTTCACTATTATTGTGTTGGGTGCTGTATCTTTAAAGATGTTACTGAGGTGTATATCGTGTAGTGTTTTGCCCATCTTTGCTTCCAGGTTTTCATTCTTATGTCTAGATCTTTAATGAACTTCGAGTTGGTTTTTGTGCATAGCATGGGGTGTTGTTAGTTATTTTTTCATATGACTGTGGCTATTGTATATCTGCTGTGGAGAAGTGTCTTTTTAGGTGTTTTGCCCATTTTTGATTGGTTATTTGCTGTTGTTGAGTTATATGAGTTCTTTGTTGGATGTGTGATGTACAAATACCTTTTTCCAATTTATAGGGAATAATGGTGAGAGTGGACATCTTTGTTTCTTTCCTGCTATCAGGGAAAGTGTTCTTAACCATTTAGTATGATGTTTGATACAAGTTTGTTATATGACTTTTGCTATGTTAAGATAATGTTTCTTTTTATTCCAATTTATGGAGAGTTTATAATAAATGGATGTACCTTGTCAAATATTTTCTCAGTTTCTATTGATATGATAAGGTAATTTTTATCTTTTTTGTTGACATTGTGAGTGACACTGATTAGTTTGTGTCTGTGGAACCATTCTTACATCCCTGAAATAAATACCACTTGATCATAAATTATGGTTCTCGTAATGTATTGATGGACTCAGTTTGCCAAGATTTTGTTGAAGATCTTGTCTAAGTTCATCAGAAATATTTGTTGTTTTCCTTTGTGTGGGTGTGCTCTGTCTGTTTTTGTTGGAATTATGATATTGTTGGCTTTGTAAAGTGTGTTTGGGAGTTTTCCTTCTTCATTTTTTTTCAGAGTTTGAGAAAGGTAGGTATTAGATCTGCATCAACAGTTTAAGAGAAATCATTTATGAAGTTATCTGTCCTGGGCTTTGTTCTTAAAGAAATTTTTTATCCCTGTTTTAACTTCTGTGTTTGTGATCACTAAGTTCAAGCTATCTGTTTCATACTTGGAAGATTGTATGATTCCAAAAATTTATTGTTTCTTCTGTCATTATTCAATTTTTAAAAATACAGATGTTCATGTAGTCTCTTTTGGTCGTTTGTGATTTTTACTGTTTTGTTTTTTTTTCCCCACCACCACTCCTATATTCTCTTGTCTCCATTGCATTTTTGCAATAGCATTGTAATTTCATTTTATTCATATCTGACTCATCTTTTTTCAGTAACACAATAAAAATATTGAAATTATTCATTTTCATAAAGCATATTGATAACACAAAAGTTTTTCAATACTGCTTACTGGAATTTCTGCTAGTAAATTACTTTAGAAAATGATTTTAAAAATTATAACACAAATAATCTTTGAGAAAATATTGTTCACAGCTTTAAAATGTTAATCTGATTTTGATTTCTGTACACTTTTGACTATGAAGGAGACAACTTTCTTAAGGCCAATAATTACTACAATAGTTTTTTGTCCATTTCTGACAAGACATACAATTTTGCCCATCAAAGGAATTCATACTATGTCAACAAGATATGGGCAAGATTTTTTTTATACTATAATATTTTGGCTCAGCTAAACTCTATTGTACTGACCCATAGAAAAATAAATGTATGACAGTACTCCTTTGTTAAATTCGGGGTAGTTACACAGGATTAATTGGGCAAATACTATGTTCTATTATAATACTGTTTATACCTGGATTATATTTTCTGTATCTTTATGCATTTGGAAACAGAGCAGCTTAGCCATTTCAGGGGTAGGAGGGAAGACTTAAAATATTCTGAACTTGACAGAATGATTTATTAGTCCATTGTTCCTTGAACTAGCAGGTGTAGCAAATATTTGTGGAATTCCACATAGACATTTTCACAGAAATCAGTATCAATTAAAAATAGATATAGTTGTGTCATACTAATAGTAGTTAAATATTGAAGAAGATGCAACTACATTTTATTTGCTTACAGATTATGGCATACTTCCTTTTTATAATGAGATCATTTCATGGTCATGATCAGTTAGTTTCCAACTGTCAGGTCTCTGAGCTAACAAACTTCTGTCAAAAGTCTTTCTCCATCAGCTTTAGTACTATCTTGTTTAAACTATTCTAAATTACTGAAAACAAACTTGGCTTTCTATTTTTCCTATCCAAGCCTTACAAAATAAATTCTTCTGTACTTCCTAGGTTAAAAACTTTATTGAAAATATGTATTTTGAGGATTAGTAATTGTTCATTAAGAAAAACATTATTCTTTGAGCAAATAATCTACATGGTACAACGATGTGACTGGTAATGCTAAAACCTTGCCTTCATAAATTTAATGCCTTATAAGTAGAAATGGGAGATTCACATTAACTCAAACATATATAGAAATTTAATTCACATACATGACAGCAATTTTAAATTTATATAGCAACTATATTCTACCATATCACCCTCTCACAGTAGATTACAGAAAGAGGACATGTATCAAAAATATGGTGTGATATTAAAGTAACAAAAATATAGTTGCTTCTAAAAATTCTTAAGAAGTGGTATTAATATTTTAAATTATAATTCTATTCTCATTTTCATTAAGTTAATGCTTATGACTTTATATGTGGACTCTTACTTTCAACCAGAAATGTTCAAAAGACTAAGAGACCCAGTTTTTATAACAGAAAATAATTCAACTAGTATACCCTGGAACCTTCTATTTACTTGTGCATGTAACTATTCTTTTAGATTAACAAGGAAAGGTTAATATGATCAAACATTTACTGAAACTGCATGTCCTTTAGACCTTCCTGAAAAAACAGAGTTACTCAGCAACTCTCCCACTAGAAACACTGTTGATAACACCAATTCTTTGAAATTTTTGTAAGACAAAAGTGCTTATCACTAAGCCACCAAAGCATAAGGTGAAAGCTTATCCAAATATTGGGCCATTACATAAAGACCTTCAGTTCAAATTTAGAAACAAACTTAGACATGGTACCTTCAGATACAAACCCTTTGGCAACTGAGACCTATGTCAACAGTGCTGAAATTTTCTTTTTTGGAGATAGTGAGGCTAAACTTCATTTAGGTTTAATTTTCACATAACATGTTAATTTAGCCATAGTAATATACACCCCATTTTGAGTCCACAGTTTGAGGAGTCATGATAAGAATATAAAGTCCTGTCTGGGCCCTCCCTGATGGCGCAATGGGTTAAAGCACTGCCGCAGCCACTTTAGGAATTCGATTTCCACCAGGGAGGTATACAAGTTTGATCCCTGTCAGGGAGGTGATCCACATGGCACAGCAGGCTTCTCCTGTCTGCCTGCTGCTCCCCTCATCAGTGTACTTTATCAATCTGCCTGTTCTGTACCCCCACTTGGTCTCTGGTGAATCCTCTCACTGCAGCTGCACCCTTTGGTCTGTATGCCAGTTCTGTATGCATAAATAAATAAATAAATAAATCTTTAAAAATAAAATAAAACCCTATCTATAACCACTGCCTCAATCAAGATGTATACTTTTCATCACCCCACCTTTTTGTCCAACTTTTTGGTCAAACCCCCTTTTCTTTATTAAAATTGTGTGTGTGTGTGTATACATTTGTACATTTGTCATCTCAGTTGTAATCCCCATAGACTTTTCACCACCACTTCACCATGTGCCATCACCATAATCCCATGTGAGTGCCTAACTTTTTTGGATTAATCACTGAGAGAGAAATCTAAATCAGAAGCATTGTAGTAAAAAAAATGATTTCTCAGCAAAAAATATTTCCCACATCTTTCAGTTTCTTGTGCAGTGCCAGATCTTTTCCGTGGAACAAAAAATAAAGCACTCTAAATGAATGAGTGGATGAATGCCCAAGAATTACCCAACGTTAACAAATGCACCATTTTATCTTGCACTACAATATTTTTTTTTAAGATTTATTTTATTTGTACATACGGAATGGGGTGCAGGCCAGAGGCTCAGGGGCAGTGAAAGGCTTCACCAGAGACAGAGTGGGGAGCAGGACAGGCAGATCGACGAAGTACACTGCTGAGGGGAGCAGCGGGCGGGTCAGGAGAGGTCTGCCACGCCATGTGGTCACCTCCGGGGCAGGCGGGAATCGAACTCATGCGGAGGTGGCTTTAGCTTCTCAGTGCAATGCTTTAACCCGCTGCGCCACCAGGGAGGGCCCTCACTGTAATATTTGACTTCTAAAAATATAGCAGAAAATCTTTTCTCTGTAGTCTTTAGTTAATTATGTATTATTACATGAATCACAAAGTTCAGAATCATTTTGTGGGTTATATCATTAAAGAGAGCAGGTATACAGCTTTCCTAGTTCCATAATGCCCTCATGGCGGCGCAACGGGTTAAGCGCAGCACTATGAAGCTAGTAACAGCCGCCTTAGCGTGAGTTTGATCCCTGGCTAGGGAGGTGTCCCACATAGTGCAGCAGACCTCTCCTGATTTGATTAATCTACCTGTTCTGCTCCCCACTGTCTCTGGTGAGTGCTCTTAACGCCCCTGCACCTCTGTCCTGTACCCCAGTTCTGTATGCATAAATTAAAAAATCTTAAACAAAAAAAAAGAATTGGAAAGGCGTTCAGGAGTGGGAAGTACAATCAATATTCTCTTCACCAGTGAAGACAGGTAAATGTCTGTAAATCAAAAAACCCTACCTTCTCACTACCAGTCCTACAGAGGCTTAAAAATAATGGGAAGAGGTGGTTATGGATGCCCCCAAACTCCCATTTTACCCTGATTCTCAATGAGTCATTATTTCCTGAGAAAACAGACTCTAAAATCAAAATATGTACATTGCCACCAAAGATGGCAGTGTATAAAAGAAAGTTAAAAAAATTTAGACTAAGATTATTAATTGAAAGCTGTGGCACTTACAAGGGCAGCTTATGGCAGAGTGGTACTAGGGAATGGTGTCACTGTATGAGAACTATGACCTGGCTATATCGGTTGAAAGGAATTAACCAGTAGGACAATATTACCAGACAGTAATCAAAATCCTAGAAAGATTTCAAAGAGTCTTAGGATACTGAAACTAGCTCCAGCCCTTCAAGGCTGTAAAAACAACCATTTCTTTAGATTTAATCCCACAAGTTTGATAAAATAAAGAAAAATCCAATTTCATTTATAAATCATCTGCTTAGGTTTTGTGTATATGAGGAGACTCGTTATACACCTCTTGAAGGGAAATAAGGTACAATTCCGTCTAATTACATGTGCAACAACTCTTAAGTTGCACTCTTCCAAAACATGGTAAGAAAGATGATGCAATTGTACAGCAGCTCTTAGGGGGAAAAAAAAGTTCAGAAAAGAATGATTTGATTTGACACTACTAAATTACCATAGGTACAAGCCGAGAGCAACAACAACAAAAACTTACAAGAAGAGGATTTCATATCAGATTGCTACAGTATATTTCCTAAAAAATACTGTGAAGTTTCACCTAAAGAAATATGAGACATGAATAGATTTTCAAGAAGATACACAAATGGCCAACAAGTGCACAGAAAGATCCCCTATCCGGCACTTCATATGTATAAGGGTGCAGGATTCCCTGCTCTGCTGCATACATTAAACCAAGGACAAATCTTTTTTCCCTTTACAAGACTACACACAGATTCAGATATTTGGAAAATGGACTGGGATTTATAAAACTTATGAAAATTCATGACCATAATATTTCCAATTGGACAATAGTACCTCTCTTGCAAAGGGTAAAAATTTCTCAATACCATTGGTTTGATTCTCCCTTTGGGCTTTTATATGGGTACTTGGGTGTGTTGAACTGCTAATACTGTACCAAAATAAGAGTCATGAAAGCAATGCAGTTAAGTATCATGAAAGGCCTTGAAGGATAATATTGCAGTAGAATTGCCTAGTACTACAGAGAAGATTCTAAAATTGGATGTTAGAGGAATTGATGCACAAATATGCCTGCTGCCCTCTGCAATACCAGGAGGCCTGGGTCAGGGTGGTTGTCATAGGAGAACAATCTTTATAAAACAATAAAACTTTAAAATATTTGCTAGTGATAGTCTGTGGGAGAGCAGTGTCAGACCTTCAGAAAAGACTAAAAGGCAATGAGTATTCCCGAGACAGATAGTCAAGCAGTAGTTGTCTAACATGAAAGTACTTCCTGCTTTCACACTAATTGTTGTTGAGGGCAAAGATTTATTCTTAGTCCAGGAAAGTTTCAATGAATTAAATGTATCTGGGTATAAATCACAACTTTGAAACAGATGCCAGGTGAAGGGAAGAACACTTTAGTTATGTATTGAAGCTTAGGTAAACAAAAATGTTTGTAACATATATAGATCATTAGATACCAAGTTGATATTCTCTTTGGATCATCACTCTGAAGAAAGAATGGATGGACTGTATTGCTAGTTGGCTATTTTGAAACTGATAAAAAAGCAAGCCATGAGTTTGGCCAAATATAGTTGGCCGTCATATAACCTTACGGCTAGAAGGTAACCACCGTGACAGTCACAGGGGCACATCAGACGTCAAGGTCACTCTGATAATTAGCTTGACAGTGCCTGCTATAGACAGGGGACTATCAAAGAGAGAAAGCCATCACAATGGCCACTTACCAACAACAATGTGGTAAAAGGTGAGATCACAAATATTTTGGTGCTCAAAGAGGAACTCCAGGCTGATGTGACCATCAATGGCAACCCTTAATATTGACAGTCAACACAAGTGGCACAGATTGGTAAATGTTAGCAGAATCAGCCATTATCAGCACATCAGTAGTTAGGTAGTTCAGCTGGTAAATGCCCCTTATCATCTATTTTCTGAACTTGGTTAGGCTAGGATTGGTTTCATTTGTTCTTTAAATATTTTATTGCATTCACTGATGAAACAATTCAAAACTCAGCTTTTCTTTGTGGGAATTATTTCCTTATGCTAGATTGCTTCAGATGTGAGAATTATGATTTCATTGTTATTTTGAATTACATTTCTCTAGGAACATCTTTTCAAGTACTTACTGATCATTTCTAATTCTTACTCAAATAAATGTATATTCACAGCCTTTGCTCAGCTTTTTACTTATTTTTTTTTGAGCTTACTAATTTCTAAAAGATTGTTTTTGTGATAGAATACACACAACAAAATTTAGTATCTTAATTTAAAATATACAGTTCTGTGGTATTAAATAGATTCACAATGTTAGGCATCTATCCCACAGTGCAGCTGAACAACCCTTTCCAGTTTGCAAAACTGAAACACTGCATCCACTTAACTAATTCCCCATCACCCGCCCTGAGCACTGTGCAAACACCATTCTGTTAGTTATTTCATCAAACATAATGTCCTAAAGGTTCATCTGTGTTCCAGAATCTCCATCCTTCTTGAAGATTGGTAATCTTCCATTACATACACATAGCCCATGCTGTTTAGCCATTTGTCAATGGACGGTTGGGCTGTTTTCACCGTTGCGTAATGCTGCTGTGAGCAGCGGTATCAAGTATGTTAGGCACATACCTACTTTGAATTCTTTTGGATATAGACCAAGCTGCAGAAATGCTGAACCACATAATTCCATTTTAAATTTTGTTAAGAACGCTCCTATGTTTTCCACAGTTGATAAAACATGTTGCATTCCCACCAGCAGGGCACAAGTGTTTCAGTTTTTCCACATTCTCATTGGTAGTCTCCCTCCCCCCATAGTTGTTACCCTAGTATATTTTTGATTTGCATTGAGCAAATTCTTTATGTCCTTGTTGACCATTTGTGTATCTTCTTGGAAGTCTAGGCATGCCTCATAATTTCTTTAGTTGAAACCTAACAATATATTTTAAGGAATATATTCTAACAATTTGGCATGAGACCCTCTACTTGTGAGGCTGGTTTTAGTTGCTATCTGCTTGTCTTTGTAGTAAGTACACTAGTTAGTGTACTAGTTAGTACACCAGTTTAGCAAACATAGTACACTAGTTTAGCAAAATTTATCTCCCTTTGATATTACCTTTGATATTTATCAATAAGTAATTATCATTACCTTTCTGTTATTTTTGTCTATTATGTCTGCTGACAGAGCACACTGTTGTTTCAAAATCACCTGGCATCAATTGCTTCAAGTAATTCAATTCTTGTTGTAGTATAGGAGATGCCCTTGAGGTTTTTCCAACCCCTGAAAGTTCTTTTCTCTTTCACTGGTTCTGATTGGTAAACCAAGTTTTAGTTTGTTGCCCTCATAGAACTACCTCTTCTTAATTCCATTCCCACTGTCTCCATTATTTTTCAGAAGTTCATTTTGGTTCAATGAAGTAATTGCCTTTGGGAAATTTGGATCTCAATGTTCTCTCAACATCCTGATCCAAATCTGAGCCACTACTGTAGAAGCTGGGTAAGAGGGTACCTACTAGGTTTGCCTCTCCTAGTACTAAACTTTTACTTTATGAGTAGGTTGGGGTAAAGGAAAATGGCTTCCCAGCTCTGCCTGTGGAAAAGCTTTTGCGCTGTATGGATGCTGTGAAGAGAGTCTGTGCAACAGGAACTTAGCCTGTGCAATGAGGCTGGACTCAGAAATGCTGTAAATCTGCCCACCATGATTTTTTCTTTCTTTTCTTTTTTTTTTTTTTTTGGTAAAGACTTTATTTATGCATACATAACTGGAATACAGGCTAGAGGTGCAGGGGATGAGAGGATACACTAGAGACAGAATGGGGAGCAGAACAGCTGATCTACTGAAACATAGTGGGGAGCAGCAGGTGAGACAGGAGAGGTCTGCTGCACCATGTGGGTGGGGATCAAACTCCTGCTGCAGTGGCTGCATAGCTGATTCATAGTGCTGTGCGTTAACCACTGCTCCACCAGGGATGGCCCCACCATGGTTAGCCTTTGCCTGAGAGCAAAAAGGGGAGGAAATCTTATTTTCTTGACCACAAACTATCATGAAAGACCACAATCCATCATGGAAGTCCCGTCATGTCTAGCTAAAGTTGGTGAAAGATGATGGTCTCAGTGCCACAGACTTTTGCTGTTTTTACAAAGATTTAATAAATTTTCTTAAATGTTTCTTTATATGTTGTATCTTAAGTCAACTTTCACATTTTAAATGGATGTTTTAATATAGTCTTCACCACTAATGGGTGAGTGGCTGGAAAACAGGTCCTTAAAATAGTGCCTTTCTGGCCCTCCCTGGTGGTGCAGCGGGTTAAAGCACTGCACTGAGAATCTAAAGCCGCTTCCGCACGAGTTCGATTCCCACCTGCCCGGAAGGTGACCACATGGCGCGGCAGACCTCTCCTGACCCGCCTGCTGCTCCCCTCAGCAGTGTACTTCGTCGATCTGCCTGTCCTGCTCCCCACTCTGTCTCTGGTGAAGCCTTTCACTGCCCCTGAGCCTCTGGCCTGCACCCCAAGTTCTGTATGCACAAATAAATAAATCTTTAAAAAAAAAAAATAGTGCCTTTCTACTTCCATTCCAAAGGTGGAACCTGTTATTTTTAACTATATTTTCTTAATGCTGTAGTAAAGGTTACAATATGAACTTCATCATAGTTTGAAGATTTGTATTTATCTGGTAAAATACATAAACATACAACAGCTACAATACAGCTACTTCCCCCCAATTTCACGCCATAACTACACCTGCTATAATTCAACAATACTCTACTACTAGCAGAAAAAAAACATTAGCTTATATAAAAAAAAAGTCTCCAGTTATTTTTTTCCAGATTTGAGTTACTATCTGGTTTCACTTTCAACGTTTAGTATTTGAACATTTAAGGCTGACTGGAAAAACATTTTCTACTTGTCTGGGAATGCCTTTGTTTTGCAGGATTAGAAATTTTTTTACTACTTTAAATATGTCATTTATTGTCTTCTGATACCCATTTTTTTCTATGAGAAATCAACTGTTAGTTATGTATTGTTCCTCTCAAAATTTTCTCAATTGTTAGATTGTAAATTGTCTAGGTATCGCTTTCTTTGCATATATCCTGGGTTTTATTGAAATTCTTGATCTACAGATTAATCTTTTTCATCAATTTAAGAAGTCCTGGGTATTATTTTTCCAGTATTCCTTATAATTCTCTCACCCTCCAATTTCCATTACACTGGCATGCTTGATAGTGTCACAGATTTCAGTATGAAATTTGCTTATAAGGAAACGGAGCCCTCTTCTTTAGAAACATTTATACTTTTCTGATTTCATTTAATCTTTACAACTTAGTTCAAGTTATTTCTTTTAGAAACAGCAAAAAGAATAGAATTTATTTTTGTTATAGGAACTTAAGAAATGATAAAAATGAAACAATAATTAATGACTTGATGTGAAGTGAAAGAAAACTATTTCCAATGTAGAATAAGAAATATCTTCAAAAAGAGTGATCAAAAGAGAAGATGACGGTGCAATGCTAGTGTTTCTCTTTAGGAACAATGTTTATGAAACCTTAAATGTAATCTTTAATTACATTTATACATTTATATGCATTATAAAAAAGGGAACATTGTGCATGATACCGAGAGGGCTATACATGTGTCAGATAGTAAATACTTCTTGGCTACAGTTATCGTGATTTTAAAATTAAAGGGCAAACAGTACAGATAATTAATTCTTCACCACAATAAGGTAACAGCAGTGATTGTTTCTCCTCATATATTTAAAATCTTAATTTTCATTTAATTTTGTAGCAAATGTGTAATGAACAATGGATAGCATAGAAACAAGAAAGTGTCTTAAATCTAGTTATTTTGAGAGGCCTTTCTAATACACACAGTATCAACAATTTATTATAAAAACCTATATATACAATTGATCAAGTCTTTTAAAATATAATCAAAATGAAATGTGTAGAAAGAGACATTTGAAAGTCATAGCAGTTACTACTATTACAATATTTAATCATTTTTACAATAGATTTGCTGATCCATTTCAATTAAAATCATTAATAGAACCATCACATTTCTTGCTGAATTTCTTTTAGAGCGCAAACAAGTTGCTTAATTTTAATTTCCATTGCTTTTTTGTTCTTGAATGTTTCTTCCAGAAGTCCACGCATTTCTTCTTCAACTTGACAAACCTAAATCAACATACAAATTTTAAATTTCTAAAAATATTTTCAAATGCATTCTGAAAAAATACTCATTCTTATACACCTAGCTTGTGATATTCATTAAAAACAGATATAATAAAATATAACTTGTCCAATACTGAAAGAAAACAGTGTTTAAATTATAACCATTATAATATAATGTAAACATTATAATGTAAAAATTAATTATATAAAAATTAAATTATATATGACTCCCAATAGCAGTGCTATCAACATGACCATCCCTTTGTATCAGAGAAAGTACTGATACTCTCATTTTTTTCTTTAGAAAAGTAGAATTTCTTTTGATCTAAATTATCTATGTGGTATCTCAAAATTTTTTTTTATGATTATTACATTTAACTTTGGGTACCATTTCTCTAGCTCTCTGACACATACTTCCAATACCAATATTGGCAGGTGGTCCAAAGTTCAACAAAGTATTTCCCCTTCAATCAGCGTTTTCTTATGCTTTATTTAGCATTACCTAATGTACGTTGGTTAAACACTCAATAGATTTAAATAACTGAATTTGGAAGAAGTTGTACTTCTTTACTTACTGTGATTATTTCAAAGACCTTATTGCCACTTTTCCTAGACTTCCAACAGTAATGTGACTTAAACATATAGCACTCACTATAATTATACGGTGTATTACTTTGTCTTTCTGTTACTGAACTCTTCTGGTTGTGATGATTAAATCTCCAGTCTTACAGATACCTCAGCTTTTTATAACCACTTCAAAATCAGAGGAAAATATTAATTCACAATTGTCCTCTTACCTAGTGTCTATTAACAGGGATCACATTAGTATCACCCATGAAGTTTTAAAAAATAGTAAATGAAAGTGTTAGGGAGGAAGTACATGCATAGGGTATTATTAAAAAGTCACATAAGTGATACTGATGTTTGCATCTGATTTAGCATCACCCTACCCATACTCCTTTGTCAATGATGTTAAAATAATAAACTTAACAGCCTTGAATCCTAATTTATAATAAAACATTCCCTGAGGACTTTTTCCAAAGTAGTGATGGATAGTGATTGATTATATTTAACACATTCACATTCTTACCCTGCTTTTGACAGAATATATAGCAGGTACATACATATCAGGATCACAATAACAATTTTGGTTGGTCTCACTAGAATTATACACTTCAACTAATTTAAGTATTACCAGTATTTTGTCCTAGCTTTATGATAGCTTTGGGAATATTCTTCACATTTGTTTGATCATTCAGGTAAGCTGCCCCTTATATAAGTCTCAAAGATTCCATTTAGTTATTTATCAAAGTGAGTATTACTTACAGTACCTTTAAATTTGCATTATCAATATATTTCTGCTTTTCACTTGTCAGATGTATTATTTCAGCTTGATGAGCTTCAACAATTGTGTCAACTTTTTTTTTAAAGGCATCATTCATACAATGAAGCTTTTCTATTGCATCCCTTAAAAACAAAACAAAACCCACATATCTACCTGTGTGTCTAAAAATTAGGAATTACTTTCTTTTTATCTGCCATCTCTTCGTTCATATATTAATGGAAGCCTAACTCCACCAAGTAGCAAAAGGCTATTGTGGATAACTGAAGATATAAGTAGACAACTACCCAGCAGAATCATTTAATAACAGAATAGGATAGAATAACATCAGTGGAACTTTGTAATGCTTTTACTATCTGAAAGTTAGAGAACTCTGGCTTTCATTCATTTTGGATTTATGGATATAGTTTATAAGCACTTTTACAGATGACTACTACCAGTTGTCTTGTCTCCATGTATTTGCAATGTGGTAATAAATTGAGATGCATGTAACACACTTTAAGCTTATAAACATGTTGCTTGACTTCTTTGTGCTAACTTTGTTAATAAGCACATCAAAAAGAATTTTAGTGCTAAAAGTTGCTTAGAATTTCATTCCATTGTATATGAATAATTAAAAAAAATGAAGTCCATAATGACATAGGAAAATAATGGAATCTGTAACGACACATTTTCTGGCTTTGAAACAACCCATAGTAGTAGTGAACTGAAAGCTAGGCCCATAAATTAAAAGTCCTTCTTTTATTCCTAGTTGTAACAGTCATAAACTATACTCAAGTTTTTCAATATGAAACAGGATAATCCTATCTATACTGTCAATCTCACAAAATTATTAGTGAGTTCAAAAACCAAATTAAAGAAAAAAAATCAATTTATACATTATAAAAAAACTATACAAATTAAATGTTTTTATTAATATCCCTTTAAATTAAAAATTATATATACTAGTCTTAGTCATAAAGACGCTAATTTATAAACCAAGCCTTTATTATTTTGTTATTAATCACACAATAAACAATGCAATATAAGAAATTATGAAATTGTCAAGCTTTAAGGTTTTTATTAAGCTTAGGAATTACTATTTATAGGAAATGATTGTTTCCTTAAGGACCTAAAGGACTCCAGGTTACAAAGTTGTGACTGGCAAGAAAGAAAATCACAACAGGTTCCAAGCCAAGGTCTCTATATTGGTGCTTGGATGAAAGCAAAGCAGAACAGGTCAGTTAGCAGACAAACAAGAACTGCACTTATCAGTCAAAACTTTCTGTGAAGTATAATAGTAAAAGTTCTCATTTTATGTTGATGACAGGTTCTTGGAAATTGCATCCTTATGTGAAACAACATACAACGAAAGCAGGTCCTTGAATAAGGTAATTTTGTTCAATGTTGACTGGATTGTTTTTTCTCATCAAGGTTATAATGAAACGTTATTTGAGGACCTGTTGTATAAGAAATCAAATTCCAGGTTCTATTAGATTTGATATAAATCCTATCTGTATATGAGATTTGTGGGCTATTTAAATGCCACGTTATCTAGAATACTATATAGCCTGACACAAGAACTGAATATGCTATCTACTCTTCAAGGCAGCCAAATTCATAAACCATATTAACAAATCTAGTGATGTTAGTTTAAGAGATAAGACTTATTACCCCTAGAAATTTTTATAAAATCCATAAACAGTGGCATCCAAGTACATATTTTCCTCCCTTTAAAATCAATTCTTATTCTCAGTGTGTATAGGCCAATGCTATCTACATCTTCTCTAGTTTTCAGCTAACTGCCCCTGGTAAGTCAAGTGACTTCTTTCTCTATATTGTACATAGAATATCCAAATATATTACTAGCTGCTTTCATTCAAACATAGTTTGAAAACAATAACCAGTAATAACCAGTAATACAAACAATATTCATAGAGAAATTACTATTTGTCAGGCACTGTTTAAGTACTAAATAATTCGCACAAGCTTATATATACATAAAAATAGGTAAACACAACTTCATGTCAAAATTTCAGGTTGGCACTGTCTTCCATTTTATAAATGGGATGAAAATAAAGTACTTGGCAATAACTATGTCTAACATGTTTTTAGCTCTTTTCTTTTCTATGTATTTCACCTATCCTAATTCAATATTTACATTTAAAAATATCCCATCTATTTTAGTACTTAATGCTTACTTTTGTAGTTCAATACTTTTGTCTCTTTCTGCTTTAAGTTTCTTTTCCTTGTTTTCAAAATTTTCTTTTACTTCTTTTACTTGCATTTCAAGATGACTCAGAAGTTCTCCTTTGTCATGCCACTTCTGATTAAGTGCACTTGTAGGAAAAAGATAATTTTAAAGATAAAATTGGTTATATGAAATTGTTAAAACATATTTTACTTCCCAACAGGAAATACTATATAGTACCTGTAAGCTTTTCTAATTTCTTCAAGTTCTAATTCTTTTACTTTCAACTGCTGTTTTAGTTTTTCTTTTCTTTCATTGTGTCTTTGTAGTCTCTCAAGTATGTCATCCAGCTGTGAAGATTTTTCATCAAGTTGTTCTTGAGCACATTTTTGTATTTCACTGATCTTTTCTTGTAGTACTTTTATTTCTTCCTCTCTTTCCTGCAAACACTTCAAGAAAAAAAAATTAGTATTGGTATTAGTCCTACAAGTCTTATTTTCTAATTAATTAAAATATGGCTTAATGCTCCTCTCTGGTATTTAAAGGGTTAAGTCTCAGCACTGTGTATCTATCTTCTGCTTCTGCAGCACTAGTTGGATCCCATAATCCATATTTTAAAAATTATTTTATCTATGCATAGAACTGGGGTGCAGGCCAGAGGTTCAGGGCGTGAGAGGACTCACCAGAGACAGAGTGGGGAACCGAACATGTGGACTGACTGAAATACACTGCTGAGGGGAGCAGAAGACAAGACAGGAGAGGGATCAAACTTGTACACAGTGGCTCATGATAGCTTAATAGTGCTGAGGCTTAACTCCTTGCACCAAGAGTGGGCAATTTTGTGCATAGTAACAGGAATCCTCCAAAGCTATAAAAGAATCGTATAAAACAACCCTATTAAAAAAAGAACAATAAAAACAACATGTATCAGAGTCTTCTGATGCATGATAATGAAAAGTACCAATAAAGCATGGGGAGGAAAAAGAACTAAAAAAAAATTATTTTTGCTCTCCATGGTTAGAAGCTAACTATAGAATCTACTAAACTGAAAACAGAAATGCAAATTTTGCAGATTTGGTTGGAATTCTTTTTAGGTATTACCAATAATGAATTTACCACTGAAAGAAATTAGTAATAACTATATCTATACAATATGTAATTAGCTGGAAACACCATTACTGCTCATATTTTTGAGGCTGACAAAGTTTTTAAGTAAATGTAATAAAATATGAAAGAATTTGAAATTATGAAAGAATTTTGAGAACCTAAGTCTAAAATTGAATGTTTCCTGTTTTTCGATTCTACTGACATTCATTAGTAGTCATTTCCTTCAAAAATTGCTTAGAGATCGATAAGGAGTCAATGGCCTACTGTATAAGCAGTTATTTCAACAGCACCATACTAGATGGAAAGTATCAGCTGAGCTGTCTTGTGAAATTTAAATGAAAATCACAAATCTTTCTGCTTCATATTTGGCTTAATTCAAAGGAAAATATACTTGACTAGATTTTTATAATACAAAAAATATTTAATGCTACAAAATTTTATGAATAATTTTCAAGTCAGTTTGACATATATGATAGATATATTTGAAATTTTGGCAATACTGAAACTAAAATTTCAATTTAGTGAACACCAATATAATTGTTTAGAATTCAACATGAGTTCGATCCCCGCCTGTCCCGGCGGTGACCCACATGGCGCAGCAGACCTCTCCTGACCCACCTGCTGCTCCCCTCAGCAGTGTATTTTAGTACATCTGTCTGTTCTTGCTTGCCACTCTGAATCTGGTAAATCCTCTCACCCCCCACACCTCTGGCTTCTAACCTGGTTCCTGGCCTATACCCCAGTTCTGTATGCATAAATAAATAAATCTTTTTAAAAAATAAAAATTATTATTAAAGAAAAGGTACAAAGGTTTCCTGGGGAACTAGCATGAATCTTTATAACCTATTGATATACTTTTAAATATAGGATAGTAGATCTTGTAATTTTTAGAAGTGAGTTAGCAATAATGGAAGATACAATGCTTTAAGTGCATATATTAAACACAAAACATTAATTCTCTTATGATTCCTAACCCTTTATCAATAATATTTCCTGTAATCACAATACTTTTCATAAAGTTCTGAAAGGTAATTTCAAGCTAATAAATGCCACACACAACTTTTAAAAGCCAGGTATGAAGGAAACACTTGATAATCTAAACTTTATTACAGTTGAGAATCATTGAGACAAATATTTACTGGACATTTTGAGTCACTTAGTTTTAAACTTGTCATAGGTTCTTTTCCAAAAATGTAAAACTTACTTCTTTTAATTTTCCAATAGTTTCAGTTTGATCTTCAATGATTTTGCACTTAATTCTTAATGCATCATTATCACGCTCACTTGCCTTTCGCAAAGAATCATTCTCTCTACACAAGGTTTCGATTTCTGCCTCAAGTTTCCCACGATTTTGGGCTAGAGAAGATCCTAAGTAGCAAACATTGTCAGCAATAAACTTAAAAAGGCCTTGAGTAATTTGTACTTTAATGTATAACATTATAAAAACTGAATAAGAAAACATAAAGAGTAGATAGTAGACAGATATAGTAGACTATATGAAGAAAGAAACAGAACAAAAAGGCCCTCTTAAACAACTGTGGCTACTTAAAAACCTAAACCCACAAAGCAAGATTAAGTAATTTGGGATTGTAATACTTAAATGGTCATGTTTGGCATTCAAACAAATAAAATTAAAGATTTCTATATGGGATGGACTAACAAGCAGTGACTCATTAAGAAAAACATCTTTATTTTTAATTTATAATGTACTTATGAATGCCTATGTATATCTCTTGCTTTATACTGACTGAATGGAAAGGAAATGAGACAAGGGTTTAGCTAAACCTAAAATGGTTTTCATTCATATACTATTTCACCTTTCTCCATGCAGAGCAGGATAAAGTTACCAATGTTAGAAGAAGGAACCACTTTTAGGGAAAAAAATAAATGCTGCATATAGTACAAATAATTTAAAAGTACTGTACAAAATTTTTTTCAATGACTTACTCAGTTATAGAGATACATAGTTGCTTAGAAAAGTAACCAAATTATATTGGGAAGAAAACAAACAAAATTAGAACTATAATTTCATAATTGGTGTAATACCCTTTCCTTCCCAGTTCCTAAAAGATACTTCATTACTGTTGTGCTCACAACTGCCTATGTAGCTGTTCATATAAAGCGCCATCTTCTTTCTTGGGATAGCTAGGTAGAGTTAAGCCCTTCCTTTTCTCAGCAATACCGAGCTTTGTTGGTTTAGAAGAATAGGCTATTATTTCTTTGAAATTTTAATAATTTTACCCTGTAGTGCCAGTTCTTGTCCCCATACTTTTCTTTCTGTCCTTAAACCATAAATTAGTGATTCCTTGGCTGCTAGTTCAGAAATAAGTTGGACTTTTTCATGCTTGAGAAGTTCTATTTGAATACTTTTCTGCTTGTCATCTTCAATCAGAATTTCAAGGGTGTTGATTTGATTCTGTACACCCCCAAGAAACATGAAGAAAAAAAAAGCAATTATGTTTAAGTGCTTCTTTATTTTTTGCATTTTTAAGGAGAAAAATGTTATTTAATACAAGTAAATATTGCTAAATTTTCTATTTAAAAAGTTTCAGTTGTATTAATTAAGTCATCTCATATAAAGTAAATTTTAAAAGGCTAATCATTTAAACCCTCTGAATTACAGTCTAATATATTAAAAGAACTGACCGATGCAATACTCAAAATTTCTAATTAGAAATTTTTTTATTAGTACTCTAAAGGTCACATTTAGGAATAAAGTTCTTTTTGGGGCAAAATAGCAGTAATGGTTAAAACTGAGACAATAGCAACAAAGATATTAGAAATTATAGCGAGGTATATCTAAAAACCACTGCAACAGCACAATTAATATAAGTGAGTCACACTGTCTTACCTCAATTAGTATCACTGCCACAATTTTTGTTACACTATGGTGTAACTGGAACATTTTAGTAGACTTTTAAAGTTCACTTTTTACTTAATACTTTGTTGTTAGCACTACAATCTGTAAAACAATGGTTTAAGATTCTACTTACATTAATTTTGTTATTCATGTCAAGTGCATACTTAAAAGTTCTCAGTTGTATGATCCTAAATTATCATAACACACTTGAGAAAATATAAAAATTAAAAAGGAAATACAATGTCACAATATCTTACCTGTAAATTTGCTGATGTTTCTTGTTTCATTTTGGAAACCTCTGCAAGTTTTGTTTTTTGCTCTTTCACCATACATGTCAGATCTTTAATTAAAGAGGAAGACTCATTCTCTTTTCGTTGAGCCCAAATAAGAGCATGCTTGCTCTTTGCTAACTCAGTTGCAACATTTTCAAAACCATCTTTAACCTGTATTTCAAAATCGCATCATAAGTTAATTCCCTGAGTATTTAGAAGTTACCTGTTTCTGGAAACAGCTTACTTCTTTCCTTTTTTAGAATCCCAGTTTTAGCAAAAGAATGAAATTGTTGACAGAGACGATTTGTTTTAATCTATTAACTTCCAGCTAATGAAACAGAGACCCATGGAGGTTTATTATTTACCCACAATCACCCAGAAAGTTAGTGTCAGAACTAAATTCAGAATTCATTCACTCAATGAAGATTTACTGAGGACCAATCAGTTATATGCCAGCCATTAAGCACAGATTAAAACCTCTCCTTTTGCAAAGCTTATTTCTTAGTACACAGAGATGAAAAATATATTAAGCATAATAAATTATACATCATGGTAGATGATACTATATGCTTAGATTAAATAAAGCAGAGTCAGAGAACTCTGAAGATAACTATGCAGGAAGGTAAGAGAATTCTAGGAGTGAAATGTAGGGGAGGTAGCAGGAGATGAAATCAGAGGGGTAACAGAGGGCAAAACTGTGGAGAGTTTTAATAGAACTGAATAAAATGGAGACAGTGGAAGTATTTGAGCAGCGAAGTCGTATGATCCAACGACATTTAAAAAGAAATTTCTAGTTTCCATATGTTAAGCATAAACGGAAATGGGCCAAGTATGGAAGGGCTACTAAATAGGAATCTCTACGAGTAAGGGGAAGACTAAATGGCAATAATAGAGGCAGTGAGAAATAAGATGTGTTTTTAAAATAATGGCGAGTGAATCTAAGGAGTCATGGTAAGTGATTATTCTTAAGCAAATCTGTTAAGGAATCTGGAACATGAGATAAATAAGAGTCAATATTGTTATGATTTTGACCTCAGCACCAGAAGGAGGGAGTTAAATAGGAGCTTTGGGGTCAAGTCAGTGTTAAGATAAAAAGTAAGTGGTTTAGATACGTGTGGTGTCCAGGGTAGAGTTAGATACTATGTAAAATTATGTTAGTGGAGGAGTGTACCAGGAATTTAAGGAATGAAATTTGGGTATTTCAATAATGAAACAAATTGGAGAAAAATAACTGAACCTAACTAACAAAACTGACAAAAAAATAAAAAGCCAAGAAAATCAAGCGATGTAGTATAATTAAAGAAAAAGTCTAGAGAATGAGGACGAGTTCAACTCTGTCAGTGCTGCTCAAAAGTCAAATATGAGGCCTAAACTGACTGAAGCTTTCAGAGTTAATATTGCTGGTGGCCGTGACTAAAGCAACAAATATGAAAAGTCTGACTGAAGAAGGTTAACAGATGAGGGAAACTGAATTTAGAAAGTTCTATTGAAACTGGAGGCAGAGATACAGGTGGTAGACAGAGGGGAAAATGGGATCAAGACAGTTGCCTAAAGGTGAGAGCAATTAAAACAGGTTTGTAATGAAAGAAACATCCAATATAGAAGGAATATGTTGTGAGAGAATCTGACACAGAGCAATATCTTTAAGTAGTCGAGCGGAAATGGAATCCAACGTATATGTGGAGCACTGGCCTTAGGAGCAACATTATTCCTCTACAGAAAAAGTTGCCAACTTCTTTCTGTGGAGTGAGATAGTAAATAGGTTTTGTAAACCAGGCCATACATTGTGTTCTAAGTATTTAAATCTACTCCTGTAACATAAAAGCAGCACAGATAATATGTACACATGATTTACTACAATAAAACTTTATTTACAAAAATGGGCCCACCAGTTTTTAGTTTGTTGACCCCTGCTCTATAGCAATAGGAAAGAATAAGGTTTCCCAAGTCCTATTCCAGTGTTCTCTTTATAATCTCTTTTAGTTTTTGCAACACCATTGAAGAGTGGTATTATTTACATAAAGAAATAAAGGTGCTACCAAGAATTTCAATAATTTTCTTAAGACCATTTAGCCAGCATGTAAACAGAGCTAGAATGCTAAAAAGTATTCCTTTCATCACATCATATCTTGTTGATTTTGTTTTCAATAAAGAATTAGATGCCAATGCTTACATCTTTAAATCTCCTGGCTTCAACAGTTAAGGCAATACGGAATTCATTTTCTAAATCTGCATACTGTTGATTTAAGGCATCAATTTTTTCTTGGTATTCTTTTATTTCTTGCTCATGTTTTCTCTCTTCGTTAGCTATTTCTTTAGCTAGGGCATCCTGGAACTCAGCATTACTAATAAATTCCTTTGTCTGAAGTTCTTTCCTGGAATGAAAAACAAAAGTAACAGGATTCTATTCACTTGGGGAAAAAAAACTTTAAATAATTTAAAATATATTATATACCTATTACTAATTTGAGACCAGCTTCTCAAATACAAACAAAGAAACTGGGCATAGGAAGGTAGATAAAGAAGATAAGCCTTAGCTGATTGTACATTCAGTAGTGATGGGGATAGAGGAATTTGCCAAATTGTTACTTTATTGAGATAGTTCAGAAATCATTCTATGATGTCTAAAATTCTTGACATGCATTTGTAGAAGTAAAGTTTCAGTATCTTCTACTTGGCTGAATCTTTAACTTAGAATAAATACAGTCCTATAGGTACTGGTGATTACTTAAAAAAACAAAGTCAGGCCCTCCCTGGTGGCGCAGCTGAACTAAGAAGCTAAAGCCACTTCTGCATGAGTTCGATCCCTGCCTGCCCCGGAGGAAATCCACATGGCGTGGCAGACCTCTCCTGACCTGCCCGCTGCTCCCCTCAGCAGTGCACTTCATTGATCTGCCTGCTCTGCTCCCCACTCTGTCTCTGGTGAATTCTCTCACCCTCCGCATCTCTGGCCTGTACCCCAGTTCTGTATGAATAAATAAATCTTTAAAACAAAAACAAAAAACAAAGTCAGTTAAGTGTGACACAACATCTTTTTGACATAGGCCCAGTTTTTTTAATTTTTTATTTTATTTTATTGCTGTGAGATTTTATTTACTTATTTATTCATACAAGAACTGGGGTATAGGCCAGAGGTGCAGGGGAAAAGAGGATTCACCAGAGACAGAGTGGGGAGCAGAACAGGCAGATCTACTGAAATACACTCCTGAAGGGGGCAGTGGATGAGGCAGAAGAGGTCTGCTGCACCATGTGGGTCACCTCCCTGGCAAGAGATTGAACTTGTGCTGAAGTGGCTGGTTAAATCTTGACAGCACTAAGACTTAATCCCTGCTCCACTTGGGAAGTAAGGCCAGTTTTTTGAATGCGAGCTTACTCTTTTAGAATTCATCAATATTTTTCTTGAATAAATCAAACCCAAAATACAAGTGGACCATTTCTTGGAAGGTATTTGTAAAGGAAATTAATCATAAATTCTAGATTTTTATTATCATTTTCCTCCCATTTTTATAGTTGTTCTGGCCCCATATAAGAAAACCCTCTCCAAAGCATCAAAATTAACTTATACACTAAAAATTTTATTTATGTCATGGAAAAACAAAACAAGTTTGGAAAAAACACAATTAACCCATTGACAATCACACAATTCTACCACAGGGCTGTAAGTAGACTAGCTAAACGTGTTCAAATACTGTAGACTGTAGAACAAGTATTGGTAATCTATAGCCCAACTACAGCCAACTTTAGCCAAATCTGGCCTACTGTCCTTCTTTTAATGGAAATAAACTTTTATCCAAACACAACTGTGCTGCTTTCTTACACATTCTCTATCACCACTTCTGTGCTTTTAATAAAGGAATAGCTAGGTATGACCTGCAAAAACTGAACTGCTTTCAGCTTGTTCTTCTAGTTTATGGAATAGAATATATTTCACATATTCTATATCGAATATTGATTAATTTAATAAGTAGTTACTTGAGGCCAATTAAAATAGTTATCTTTATAATACAATGATCAACTTTTGGTCGGTGGAGAAATCCAAAAAGAATTCAGCATTCTAAATGTATACCATAATAAATAAAGACAACTATTGGTTTTAAATTGTTCTTACTGCAAAATTCTAATTCTAGCACATACATAAAGAGTCCATGAATAAATCTGTCAGACTTCACCACTATACAGTTTCAGGTATGGGGCAAAAGGCAGAGTCAATAGCTTTCATTTCCTTTTCAAAAACAATTATTTTTCTGATCCATTTTTCACTTACCTGTGTTCTTGTTCTTTCACTGCAAGAAGTTCATGAAGTTGTTGCACTTGTTCTTTTTCGTGATGAAGGGAAGTTCTAAGTAAGCTTATTTCTCTATCAGCAGCTGCCGCTTTTAGTTCTACCTCTTGAATAAGTCTCATCTGAGTAAAATACACACAATTAGAGCACTTAGATAATCACCTCTCTTGCTAAAATTAATGACAATTTCCCAAAGAAAGGTTCCTGCTGAATAACAGACCTACTATCTAAGCACCCAGAGATTTCTTTCTTATCACACAGGCCTAGCAACCTGCCAGATTGCCACTAACTTCCCTTATAATTCTTTATGAGTGCCAGTTCTCTTAATTCTGAAATAATTCTACAGGTTAAACTACTGTTACATTTAAATAATTTTTGCACAAAGCCTAACATCATCCTGTTTCCTATATAACAGGACATTAGTAATTCGTTTTAGAACAGAAACTAAGAATTTGTGTTAGGTCATGTGGCTGATAGACAATCAAGATAAGCAAATACCTGAGCCGCTTGCTGTTGCCCTTTTTGCCTCTCCATTTTTTCTAATGCTTTTTCCAGGGTTCTTAAATGTGTTATGTGCTCATCTTGTTGCTCTCTTGCTTTAATCAATTCAATAGTTAGTTTTTTAACTTCATTCTGAAGTTTGTGAACTATAATTTCAAGTTGTACTTTAGAACTTCTCTCTTTAAAAATAATTTCCTTTAGCCTAAAGCAGAAATCAAATGTGGCTTAAATAATAGTATCCATACAAAGAGGATTAAAATTGTACTCAACATTAAAAATTACAGTGGAGAGGAAAAGATGAATATTTTATCATGTTAAAAAAAAAGGCCTGAAAAACAGTCTAATATACCTAGCTCCCATTCCTGAAACTAATGTTGTGCTACAAAGGAAAATACTCTACATAAGTTAATGAAACTTATGTGAAGTGTACAATGCAAAACAAACCTTTATTGAAGACCTAATTTATTTCAGGCATTGTGTTAGACATGGGATGGGATTAGAAAGCAAACAAGATGAGGAAGATACAGCCTGTATCTTTACAAGGAGCTCAGTATCTATTAAAAGGAACAGAGAAGAATATATTTATAATATTTTGTGAGGGAAGTGATCTGTGAACAAACACCTGGAAGTTCGACTTTTCTTCCCCAAATATTGAGTATTGATTCCAATTTTGTATAAATTAGAGGCCCCAAAACTCTTTCACTAATTAAGAAAAATGGAGAATGTATTGACCCAATAAATAATTCAGAGATGGGGAGGTGCTACACTGAAGGACCACTGAAATCAAAAACATGATCATCGTCAACAGTCTAATTCCTCCAAGCTGGTTTCAATCTTTCTTCCTTATATTGTATGGAGGGGTCAGTAGAAGGCTACAACAGCTCATAGTCTAACAGCACTGAGAACCAAAAAGAAAAGTTTAATTTTTTTCTAGCTCAACATAGAAGAGATCTAGGAAAGGTTCTGATTAGTCCAATTTGGTTCACATGCCCAGTCCATGCAGCATTCACTGTGGCCATAGGCTAAGACATGATGTTCACCCAGTCTGGGTCAGGTGCTCCGCTCTCAATCAATTATTATAGGCAGAGAATTGGTTGATAATAGAATACAAGTCTAGTGTTTGGAAAAGAGGAAGTGGGAGGTAAAAAATACCTACTAAGATATTCTTAGTAGATAATTAGATGAAGGGATCTGCTTATCAGGAGCCCTAAATAATGAAAGTTTGGGCTTACAGGAAAGGTATTAGAAACATAGCAGAGAAGATTATTTTTTGAGATAATATGCACTCATGATACAAAGCCACCAGACCCTGTGTTAAGTATGAGGAATACAGAGTCCCTACTAAGCCACATAAGGGACTATAAGGACCTAACCCTAAACAAACATATGGCGTACAAATAAAAACAAGACCAGAGAGGCTCTTCCTGGTGCTGAGCGGGCTAAAGCGCAGCATTGCAAGCAAGCAGCAGCCACTTCAGTGTGCGTTCAATCCTCTGCCCCGGAGGTGACCACATGTAGCAGCAACCTCTCCCGGCTCTCCTCAGCCGTGTACTTTGTCAATCTGCCTGTTTCCCACAGTCTATGGTGAATCCACCCACTGCCCCTGTACCTCTGGCCTGTACCCCAGTTGTGTATATATAAATAAATAACTCTTAAAAAGAAAACAAGACCAGAGAAAACAAAAGCTGAATTTTCAAGAGAATCATGCCTATTTAATGTGGGAAATGTGGCAGATGATAGAGAAGTTAAGGAAGGTTAAAGACAAGATTTCATCTAAATGAAATCTGGCTAACAGTCTCAGACTTAACTTTCCCTAATATGCTACTAAATAAGACCTACGAAAATTCAAACATATAACTAAAAAGAGATACATAAAGCTAAAATCTAGGAGAAATTTCAACTATAAGTCAAAAGACTAAGTTAAAATAGAAAACAATTCCTAAAAAACTCATGCTTTGGGGCCCTCCCTGGTGGCGCAGCGGGTTAAAGCACAGCACTGAGAATCTAAAGCCGCTTCCACATGAGTTCGATTCCCGCCTGCCCCGGAGGTGACCACATGGTGTGGCAGACCTCTCCTGACCCACCCGCTGCTCCCCTCAGCAGTGTACTTCGTTGATCTGCCTGTTCCGTTCCCCACTGTCTCTCGTGAAGCCTCTCACCACCCCTGAGCCTCTGGCCTGTACCAGTTCTGTATGCACAAATAAACAAATCTTCATAAAAAAAAAAAGAAAAAATACTGGATGTTTTCACTCATAGCAGGAGTATAAAGGACCAGGGGAGAAAATAATAATAATGAACAACTATATACCAGAGACATTTTGTGGGGGTAGGGTGGGGAACGGGATCAAAAATGGGGTGATGGCATACGGGTGATTTGGTGATGGGAAGCCCACGGGGACTACAGCCGAGATGGAAAAAGGCACAAAATATGTAAAAATAAATTATTATATTATTTTAAAAAAATGCATCTTTCTGAAGGAAAAAAAGAGATGTAGCTGAAGAAACAAGCAAAAAAGAATATATATCCTTTCTTCCACATCTTAAAAATCCAGGCTTTTGTAATCTAGTATTAAACTATGTTGGCTCTTGAACGCCCAATGCAAATAAAAGTGCTATATTTTTGAGGTAATCAGAGGACTATCCTGTTTCTTTGCCCTGTCTGACATCTTTTTTTTTTTTTTTTTAAAGATTTATTTATTTATTTGTGCATACAGAACTGGGGTACAGGTCAGAGGCTCAGGGGCGGTGAGAGGCTTCACCAGAGACAGAGTGGGGAGCAGAACAGGCAGATCGACTAAGTACACTGCTGAGGGGAGCAGCGGGCGGGTCAGGAGAGGTCTGGCTCGCCATGTGGTCTCCTCCCGGGCAGGAGGCAGGCGGGGATAGAACTCATGCGGAAGTGGCTTCAGATTCTCAGTGCTGTGCTTTAACCCGCTGCGCCACCAGGGAGGGCCCTGTCTGACATCTTATTCTATCAGGCAATAGTAGTTCCCAAAATAATTAAGGCAGGAAGTTGGTAGGTGGTGATGGCTTTGAAAGACTAGTAGTAGCAAAATGCCATAGAACTTGCATAGTTGTAGAGGTTCTCTTAGAGCACATGGGTACTGTAATTTTCCTTCTATTTATTTCATAAGTACAAAGTATGATAGAATCAGGTAGTGGAAGATAGAAAATACATTAGTACCAAAAAACTTTACTTGTTAAAAACTGAAAAGGACCCAGGAATTGGACTGGAAGCTGGTATGAAAACTTATTTGTAAATAAAGATTGCAGAAGGTGAATTAGCTGCTGTATAATTAGATAGTAAGTGGAACCAAGAGCAACTTCCCCAAACCTATTTGGTGGCAAATATCAACAGAATCCAAGCCCTCATTTAAGGACTAGAAGAGGAAAAATCAATAGAACTATATTAAAATACAAAAAAAATGTAATTCTTTTAGGAAAATATAACTTTATGGAATGCATAATATGCAAAAACAGAAACATTAGAATTAAGAAACGGGCCAAATTCATTACAGAGAAGAATACACAACACAGACTGAATAAGAGTGAGTCTAAAAAAAGGTTGCCACTTCCATCCTTTACAGAAACCAAAGTGAAAGTATGTCAATCCCTGCTCAAGTCTTCTGTTTTTCTTCACTTATAATTCTTATTTAAAAGATATGGGCCCTCCCTGATGGTGCAGTGCGTTAAAGCACTGCACTAAGAAGCTAAAGCCACTTCCGCATGAGTTTGATCCCCGCCTGCCCCGGAGGTGATCCATGTGGTGTGGCAGACCTCTCCTGATGCGCCCGCTGCTCCCCTCAGCAGTGTACTTCATCTATCTGTCAGTTCTGCTCCCCGCTCTGTGTGTAGTGAATCCTCTCACTGTCCCTGCACCTCTGACCTCTGGCCTGTACCCCAGTTCTTTATGCATAAATAAGTAATTCTTTAAAAAAAAAGATATGACCCAGCCTGAGGGCTCAAATAAATATACCCTCTACTTACATAACAAACTAATATTGCATTAAGTCTTCAAACTAAAACGACATATACTATTTTTGATTATCCTCCAGCTTTTTGCAAAGGTTGTTCTATTCCAATTTCAATATTAACTATCTAAGTTTATAGAATTTTCCCTTACCTGTCAGTTGTAATTAGAGCCAGGCTATGAATATCATTTTTCTCATTTGCATGTTTATGCAATTCATCAATATAGTCCATGAGTTTCTTTTCAGCTTGTTCAGCTTTCCATCTCTTTTCTCTCTCTTGGTCTAGTTGTTCAACAAGTGCCTGAAAGAAAGCAACAGTGCTATGTGAAATTGAAAACGTTACCTAACTTTTGATAGGCTCAATTTTCTCATTTATAATATGGCAATAACAGTATATAATTCAAAGGGCTGTAGCTAGAATTTAACAAATTATTGGAAGTAGGGCATATAGAACTGTGTAGAACAATGCCTGGCACATATTGATCACTTAGTAAATGTCAGCTGCTATTTTTGTTGTCATAATGATAATTATTACTGTTTTCCTGAAGCATTTATTTGAGAAGACCAATAGATTTCCTTAGATATTCCAAAGTTAGGAAACACCGTTTTAAGAAATAAGCCAGAAGTGAGAAATTCAGTGTGTTTCCACTCCCACAGCATGTAATAAATGATTTTATGTAAATAAACATGTAATTTCAATTCTTTAAAAAATGAATACTATAAGGAAATCTGGAAATCAAGAAGGGGAAAAACTCAACCTATTATCCCAATAAAAGCAACATAATTTTTTGCTCATAAAACAGGCATAAATTCTCTTGGGCTAACTTTGTATTTAAAAACAACATTATTTACATTCCTTTTTTCTTAATCTCCTAATCGTACCCGATACGTGTTGTCTTCTGAGTTACTTCTCTCTACTTTAATTATTTCATTCTTTGGCACTTCTGGTTCTTCTAATATATTACTGCTTGTTAAAGATGATCTTACATACACATCTTTGAAGAAAGGTGGTTTCATTTTACGATTATAACTGCAAAGAATAAAATAGAAGAAGTAACCCAAAGAAACAAATATTTATACTTTTCATAACTTAGGTAAGGACCACCATCATAAAGGGGTTTATTATGCAAATTGTATGAATATAATTACCAAATCTAAGCCAGCAATGCTTAAAAATCAAATCTTCAACTTTGGAAAAGAAAAATATCCCAATAAGATAACTTTAAGGAAGAAACCAGCAGTATTAATTTCTATCTGTGTACCTTATTTGAATTTCTAAAATTAAAACAAGTACCTTATAAAGGTGTTGCTATTTTTACCGTGGTGCCTAATAGACTGAATAGTTCTGTGGTAACATGGAATTTTTGATCTTCGAGGAATTTTTCTATTGCATTCTCTTCTGATTCCAAAGTCACTTTCAGAAGTCACATCTGTACAGTCCATTTTTGGTTTAAGGTCTTTCTCAGGAACATTATCTATTAAAGAATTAGAAGTCTAGAATAAAAAAAAAAGTTTGGTAAATGCTTCAGTATAAGAATAAAACCCAAAATTTCTTAACCTGTGTGACTTTTTACAAGATCAAAGGTTTATAAACTAAGAATGCTTATAACTAAAGATGCAATTCAGTTTCTGGGTATGAAGAAGTACGCTTTTATGAGACTGACTCTCTTTAAGGTAACAATTATAAATGCTGGGGATGGTGGGCAGGAGGCGGTAGAAACACAACAACATACAAAAACTATTTGGAGACCCTAGAATTTGAAAGTTAGAAAAATGACCAGAATGAGGTGTTTTTGCTTTTGTGGTTTTCAGCCTGACGACATATTACAACAGCACTCAAAGGATGTCTTAAGACAGGTTAAAAACAAAGAAAACAAAACAAAAAACTGAATTTGGGGCTGAAGAATCAGAGAACAGTATGGAGCAGACTGTCAGAAACCCAGCACTGTGTCTAAGAAATGAACTTCTGCTATTGAAGCTTAAGCTCAAGCAAGTCAAATGCTTGCTGCAAAAAGATTATTGATACCTTCTTCATAATTCTGTGTGTGTGTGGTTGCTCTTACAAAGTGTACACTCTTCAGTACACTCTTTCAAAGTGTACTAATAGTAAAATGTATGTAAAATGCTTACATCCATTGTCACTGACAACCAAAGAATACTGTAGATTATCCAAACGAAGTATTCAGAATCAACAGGATAAAATCCAAAATAATCAGGAAAATACAACCTATTCTCAAGAAGATAGTCAATGGAGACCTAAGAGGACCCAAATGTTCAAATGAGCAAACAAGAATTATTATATTAGTGATTATGCCCAGTGATATAGGTTAACATAGGTCAAGTGGATATTAATCAATATAAAGAACACAGAGGAAAATAAAGTTGGTAAGATGTATAGAGCTCCAAGAAATCATGGGGCAATACTGAAAGGTGTTAGTGGAACCTGAAAAGAAAAGAAATAATGGAATAGAAAAATGTTAAATGATGCCCAAAAAAATCTCAAATTGGGTAAAGATACAAAAATATAGATTTTAAAATCTCAGAGAAAGCGTAAGCAGGACTCATGGGCAGAAAATCATCTATAAGCACAATGTAACCAGACTGATGAAAAGCAGAAGTAAAGACAAATTCTTGAAAGGAGCCAAACCAAACCGACTTATATTCAGGAAATCAAGAATTTTTAATTGTTAGTTGATTTTGCATTCAAAGCTATGGAGGCTCTAGGAGATAGTACTAAAAGAAAAAATGATGTTCTAGAATTCTCAATCCAGCAAAAATATCCTTCAAGAAGACAAAATGAAGAGAATTTGCTGTTCTCAGATACGTACTTCAAGACAGGCAAAAGGATGTGCAAGAGCAAGTCCTGACTAAAGAAAATGAGGATCAGATAGAAACTAGAGTCTTTGAAGCAATGAAAGTACTGCACCATATACAGGCAAATACAAATAACTTTCACATTTTTTTACTCTTAATTTCTTTAAAGCCACATTCAAACACTGTCTTGTGGAGTTCAAATACATCCAAATGAAATACATGACGGATATATAAGAATTTTACATACATTTTATTTTCAGTACACTTTGAAAAGTTATTTTTAGAGTAACCACATGCACACACAAAGAAGTATGAATAAGGTACCAATAAGTAAGTAATGCTGAATTCTAAAAATATATGTAACAGAAATAGGAAAGTTGAAAAAATGAACCAAAAAAGAGCAAAAACAAACAATAAAATGGTATATCTAAATCTTTTTCAATGGGAAGTAATCCTCCAAAAGCTAAACAGAGAATTATAATGTTGTCTAGAAACTTCACTCCTAAACTTCACTCCTAAATATATAGCCATGGGAAATAAAACTTAAGTCTGCACAAAAGCCTACATATGAATGTTCACAGCACCATTACTCACTGTAGCCAGTAAGTGGAAGTTACCTAAATGTTCATCAAACAACAGGTACATAAAATCTGGCATACTCATATAACGGACTACTATTTGATAAAACTAAAGGAAGCACTGATACATGCTACAAATGTATGAAACTTAAACATATACTAATTGAAAGAAGCTGGTCACAAAGACCCATGCATACTGTAAGACTATTTACATGACATTTCTGGGGTAGGCAAGACCATAAAGAAAACAGATTAGTAACTGCCTAGGGCTGGAGGGATATGATAATAACTACTAATACAAGCCAATGAATTATGTGTCAAATGAATTATAGCTTAAAAAAGGCAATGCAGGGCCCTCCCTGGTGGCGCAGTGGGTTAAAGCGCTGCACTAGGAAGCTTAAGCCACTTCCACATGAGTTCGATCCCCGCCTGCCCTGGAGGTGACCACATAGCGTGGCAGACCTCTCCTGACCCGCTCGCTGCTCCCCTCAGCAGTGTACTTCGTCGATCTGCCTGTTCTGCTCCCCACTCTGACCCTGGTGAATCCTCTCACCCTCCGCATCTCTGGCCTGTACCCCAGTTCTGTATGAATGAATAAATAAATCTTAAAAAAAAAAATAAATGCAATGCATTCTGGGAAGTGTGGTGTTTAACAAACAACTGTCACTGCGGATCAAACCAAGTACATTAGTGCCGGAGCACCGGCATCAAAAACTCAAATAGCAACTAATTCTTGGATTTGTATACATCCTCAGAACTCAAAGAACCAGCAGCAGAGGTAAAAAGGGATTACTACCTCAAAATAGAGACTAACTTGGTGGACATCTATTGTAAGCAGAAATTGAAGGAGGAACTATAGCAACTAAATCAATAGCAACTAAGTCAATTTACTATTCAGCTAAGTTCTAAAAATGGTCTTTGACCACTAACCAGCTAAGAGAGCAAAAGTAATTCACATATTCTTTACAATTAATAAATACTTGAATTCTCAGTTTACTTAAGATTGAAATAAAAGATGGGTACATAGAAATACTGTGAAGTAGAGCAAAACAACAGAGTTATAAAATAAAGACTTGGTGGTCACCAAGGAAAACAAGTGAAAAAAAAAAAACAGTTACACCTTTACTTACCTCTACTATAACAGAATACTATAAAGGAAAAAAAATACATACACACCGACCTGTTAAATACAGGTTGTTTTTGGTTTAATAAGCTTGTACATAGCTTTAATTTTGTAGTTTCTTAATAACTTTTTCTTCAACAAACATTGCTTAGAAAAACAGGAAAAATAGTTACATCACTGAGAAGCTGTAAAATTTGATCATATAATTTTCAAGTTTCACCTCATTCTGAAAACTGTCTTCATGATTAACTTTCTCTGGTTCAGAAGATGGACACACAGATACAAAAGATGTCAAGTCAGGCTCTGTCTGTGCAGGTGTGAACTGATCCAAAGGCGCAATCTCATCCATGGGTGGTGTTACCACTGGTATACTGTCAATGATCTGCAGCACAGACATAAACCAAAATCCTTTAAATTTACATTTACCTATTAATTAAAATTTGAAGGTGTCATTTATATTAGGGAAAAAAAATACATACCTCATCTTCACTTATATTTAGGGGAGAATTACAAGAAATTAAATTATCCAAAAGACTTAAGCACTGTAGACGTGAATTCATTTCTGACAAATTCACTGGTTCACCAAATATGTTCTTGCAATCTAAGATTCTAAGCTGTGGCAAAGTCTGGAGAATAACGGCTCTGTACCCTTGGAAAACAAATTATTCAAAATGAAATTCACGTTAAAAAAAGAAAAGGTTAATTATTTATAGAATAGTCCAGATTTATTTATTTAGCTACCAGATATATAATCCAAATGATAACATTAGTTTTGGATAAGCTTGTAATTCCTAGGTTCCCCAACCCTCCTGGTGGTCAGAAATTTAAAATTATCACCTCTCAATTTATCTTTTCATAAAATTCCTTTAGAACTATAAGTGTTGATTATTCTAGAAAGGAAGCTAAACATTATTTATTTCAAATATGACTAGAATAATATAAATAAGGATGTAGACAATAACCACAGTCAGATTTTAGCTAGTGAGGCCTCAATGATTAGTAAATTAAACATTACTTTCCTCTTTGAAAAAGATGAAGTCAGGCAATCTATTAAGTATTCAAGAACATGTTTATTTTTCCTAATCTGGCAAATTAACATTAATTTGGGACTTATGCTAACAGAATCACTTTCATTTTGCTTAACTGTAATATTAAAACCACGTCTTTCTAACAAAATAAGATAGTTGGAAGAATTCAAAAGAAAGAATATGGGAAGTTAATGTATGAAATTTTGAGGGGGAAAAAGTAATTTTAGTAATGAGTATCCTTTCTATTCTGGGGAAAGGGAACTATGTTGAAATACCTTAAGAAAGACAGCAAAAACAAAAGTCATACTATAGGAATTAGTTCTCAATAAATAAATAAGTAAATAAATAAATCTAAGTAGAGAAAAGTAAGATTTTCTTCTGAGAAGAGTTTCTTCAGAAAACTAAAATTTGCGATAATGTTTAAGGAAACTATCATTACATGGTCTTTCATTTCAAATCTATTCTTCTGTGAAAATTATTAAAACAAATTTTCTTTCTGGGGAAAACCTGTCCATAGTTGGATATTTACAACAGAATGGAGCCTCTGTTGTAAACTTCTAACCAAGCTGATTATCTTTAGAATGTAAAGATAGAAACCAGGCTATTCTACATGTGTGTTCTACTGATTTGCTCAATAAATTCTGGTCTGCTTTATCTTTGTCAAGTTTAAAGATTCTGAATTAGATCAAAGGTCACTCCAGCAGCAGCATCTATATATATTAAGTTTTCTTCTTTAAAAGTTGATTTCTTGATAATTTCATACATTCAAATAGTATAAAATACAAACTATACGTAACAAAAAGTCTTCCTATCTTCTCAGGTACCCATCTATATTTCCTGATTTGAGCTACATTAATAATGGAGTTATGTTTTGTTATCTCCTTAGATATATTATGTACATACATAGCAAATAACATACATAATTAATTACCTTTTCATACAAGTAGTAGCCCTCTATGTGCAAAGTTTTGCAACCTGCTTGCTTTTCTTTTTCTTAACAGTGTGTCTTGGAGATCCTGGTATATCAGTAGCTAAAGAGATTCTACATATTTTTCATGGCCATGTAGCATAAGAATATATCAAAATGGCATAAATTAATTTTGAGGCATTCACTTATCAACTACAGAACTATCTATATAGTACTTATCTATACACCCAGTGCTGTTATTTTATTAGGAATTTAGGTCTTTTCAAAATAATTTATTTGCTATGATGTTTTCCAAATACATAATAAAAAACTGCAAAGCTTAAGACAAACAAGTAGTTACTGATACCAATTGCAGGAAATAAATATTAATTATTACAAAAAAGTACTAAATTAATTATCCATACCTGGTAAACGACAGACAGGATTATCCTCTCCATTTTTATCCAAAATAAGATGAGTTAAGAAGTGTAATCCTACCGTACACTGAAGTAAGTGATGGATGCTATCTATAAAATTACTATGTAGATCAATATACCTAAGTTTATATTTAATCCCATGAAGGGGAATCAAACCTGCAATAGAAAAAAAATTTTCATTGCTAAAGTAGTAATTTTCCCAATAACTTTATTATGGTAGAAGACAAGCATTAAAACCTTGCTGTGAAGAGCTTCATCTAACAAGTAGGGTACAGGCAACATATTGTTTTGAAGAGACACATGTTTGACATCTCTTAGATGTTAGTCTAGAGTTTCCTAGATTCTGGTTAAAACATTATTCTCCCCAATAGGTTCTTTTTAAAAAAAAAAAAAAAAAAGATTTATTTATTATACATACAGAGCTGGGGTACAGGCCAGAGGTGCAGGGTTGGTTCTGTCTCTGATTAACCACAGACAGAGTGGGGAGCAGAACAGGCTAACTGATGAAGTACACTGCTAAGGGGAGCAGCAGGCAGGTCAAAAGAGGTGTGCCACACCATGTGGGTCACCGCCAGGGCGGGATCGAACTCATGCTAAAGTGGCTTTTGCTTCTTAGTGCTGTGCTTTAACCCACTGTACCACCAGGGAAGAACCCCTATAGGTAGGTTCTTTTTATAAAAGTTTTTTGTGCTATGGATCACCTAGTTTTTACATCTGTTTTTTACTCAGGTTCAGCTTTAACACCAACAAAAAGAATTATGACAAAAGCACACCTCTAGATGAGATCTGATGTAAAATTTTTGATTATTATTCAGTTTTTTCAACATGTGGAGCTCAAGAATAAAGTCTCATTACATGTGGCAAACACTTAGCATCATAAAAAAATGAATATGTCTACTTACCACTAAGATCATTTATGTGGTTATAAGATAAATTCAGGCTAGTCAGATTAACCAGTGCTTCAAGTCCTAAAATTAGGATTCAAACAATCAATTACAGTTACAAAGTGATAAATACTACAATATTACATGAAACTGTTTTGAAGTAAATCTACAGTTCTGATAATAAATGAATTTTATGGGTATTTCGTGAAATACTTTCAAAAGGTGATTTAAGTAAATCACCTTCCTTATACAACCTATTAAATGATAATCAGTTACAAACCTTCTATTCTTGTAATCAAATTGCAGGACAAATTCAAAGTACATAGTTTAGTCAGTGTGTTGAGCCCTTCAATTTGACTTATTTGGTTAGATGATAGATCTAAATGTCTCAAATTCCAAATATGATCAATGGCGTTGATCTTAGAGATATTATTGCAATGAAGATTGATGGCATGAAGGGTTGAACTTAAAGATAACTCTGATATGCTACAAAAGAAAATATTATCAAAAACAAATTAAAAATGGATTTTAAAATCATGGCCAAATAATTAAAAATGAACAAAAAAACCATATATATGATAAGTATGTGTTCCATTCACTGTATGATGCAATCCTTCTGGTAGCTTTGATATGTCTCAAAGGTACAGTGCTTCTTACCAGTAACCAGTATCTTGCTTCCTTTCATAAACAAGAAATCCGCTTAACTGAGGCAAGATCCCTGGACATTTCTAGCTTCTGTATAAATACAAAGTCATAAGCATGCTGTAATCGTAAGGTTCTCAGTTTCTTCAGCTCATTTAATCTTCACAGTTCTAAGCAGTAACATTAAGATACAGAACTTCACATAAGTTAAATAATTTACCAAGTTCCCATATTTATTACCTAACAGAACCAGTATAAATCCAGATCTGACACTGTAGCTTTTCAGTAACACAAAGTTCAGAGGTGCAGGAAGAGGTACAGTTCAGGTCTCGTACACAACGGCATGTGCATCTGTTCCACACTCTGTAGCAACTATCATAAAGCTATTAGGGCTTCTAACCCCAGCAGCAGGGAGATGAGAGTGTAGCAATAGGCAGTAAAGGGAAAACAGGAATTCAGATCTGCTTCCAAATCAGCATTAAGACCCTCAAATTTAAAATAAGAATAAAAGAAACCCACAAAATACAAAAACACCTTGAAATGTGTCATAAAGTCATCCAGCTCATCCCTTTCTCTTGAAACTGAAGCACTTAATAATCCTGGGCAGATAAAAAAAAAAGCATTTTTAAATATCAAACTAGCAATCTCTTAATGTGACTGAAACATTCCCAATTATCTAGTTTCTGTTACTTATCTGGTGATCATTTAGTGCCGGACCTTATGGTATTAAAGCATGCCCTTAATGACAGTCATTTATTTTCTGAGACATCTACTCCTGGAAATTAATGTGCAAATAATGTGGAATATTCTCAAGTAGGGTGGAATTAGAACTTAATCTCTCATCAACTGCATGAAGTTGGAAGTTATTTAGCTCCTCTGAGTCCCAGAGTTGTCACTTGTAAAATGAATACCTTGCAGAGTTGTCTGGAGGATTAATGACAGCATATATACATAGACATATATGACATTCATCCAGTAAGTGACAGCTATTCTTAAATACACATGCAAATGTTCTTGGAAAAACATCCTGGGGTATTGTGACTCACGATGCAGAGCTTTAATTCTCAGCAGTAAGGTTCGCATAATTTTTCTGTACAAAAGCAGAAAAATCCACTAAGAAATACACTGCCTGGAGCTCCTTATGGCTATTGATAGTGTAACTGCAGAAATGGTGAGACTGAAAAAGGAGGCGGGGAACAGCCAGCATCGCAAAAAGAAAAGTACGCTAGGATGTCACGCACTCATTTGGATTGCATGAAATGCAAACTCAATATTATGTTTAGTACTTTCAAAGAGTGGACGAAGGTACAGATAACAGTACTGTGCAAAGAACGAGGATGGCGTAAAGAGAATCGAGGCAAACACCAATCAAGAGCAGTAAACATCTCCACCACCACCAGACATAGGGCCATGCCACTTTTTATCAGGGTAACCGAAGGAGAAGCGAAAAGAAAATCCCCGAGAAAACCAACAATTACAGGGCAAGCAAAGAAAAAACAGCCGGCAAAGAAGGGAGAAAAAGTAAAGAAAGACGGAACGAGCAGCAGGGCTTGGGGCAGCTTCCACAACCAGGGTTCTTTCAATCGGGCTTTTCGGCGGAGCAGTTTTGACCGCGCCAGGGCAGGCCGAGGCCCCGCGGCGTCCGTGGGGGGCTCCCTGCGGCAGCGCCGCACCCCGAGCCGGCCCAGGCCGCCCGCCGCCTCTGCCCGTGCCGCTGCGGGCCGTCGGGCGCCCTTTACCTCATCAGGCCCTTGTCCATGAAGCACAGATCGCCGCAGGTGCTGTCGCCGTCTTCATGGCCGACTTCCTCCTCCACCGGCGCCTCCATGGCTCCGGCGACTGGGAGCGGGATCTTAACCGGCGCCCGGCACTGGGACCAAGAGCCCGGAACACGCCTCCCCGGTGCGCGGCGGCCCGGCCCGAGGGGGCGGGGCGAGCAGCCGCCCTTCAACCGACGCCCCGCACTTTCCCGCCCGGCGCGGCGGCCCTGGGCTTCTCCCCTTGCGGCTTCGCACGGCTGTGCTGTCTCTGCGGCGCGACTCTTGGCTCTTGCCGTAAAGCGAAACTCCTTTCCCGAAGTGTGCAAGCTGGGAAGTGATGGGTCTTTCCCGGGTGGCTTCTGTGCATGGTGTTTTTTTTTTTTAAATTTGTGTTGTAGGCGATTGATTTCTCAAAGTCTTTCACTGTAGTTTGTGTGATATATCTATAGGCTTAAGAGCCTAAAGCCCCCACCCCACCACTCCACTGCCCCCACCAGCCCTTACATCTACTGTGAATTCGGCCCTAAAACATTTGTGAGATCCTTTTCTTAGGCCAGCTACTTGCTATGCAATGAAAAATCAGAGGAAGCCCATTCTCGTTCCTGGCAACCCTCAAAGTTCAGTGAAGCAAACAAAGAATTGACAACGCTTTAGGGTTAGAGATAACACTGGAGATTTTCAGCCAGCTGTGTAGTGCTGTGGGTCGAGGGGGGTTGAAGACTGGGTAGTCCTGTTAGGTCAAAGGGACTGTTGGGGTTAAATGGCATCCCAGGTAGGAACACAATATCCAAAAGGGGTCAGAGTACTCTCCCACTTAGACTGCTACTGCTACGTGTGTCATTTTAATATTTAAAAATGCAAACAAAAGGTGTATTTAAAATCTGAACCTGTTACTGTCCTGAACAAAATTCTTTGGTGTCCTCTCATGAGCAACCAGATAAAAGCTTAACTTCCAAAATCTTATATGCAAGGTATTGCCAGACTTAACTGTCATTAGTGACCTATTGTTTAGCTAAACCTGTGATTTTAAAATATGCAGCCATAATTCACTGTTTCTTTGTCATGTGTCTTCTTCCAACAAGAGGTGTAAAATTTTCCTTTATAAAATTGAAGTTGGTTTACATTGTTGTTTGTAGTTTGGAAGTATGGATTCCCCTTCCCAGCGCTGCTACCAAAACTCTTCCACTACCATAGCATCTATAGTCCACCAAGAGAGGTGGAAATTTTTCTAGCTCCTTGATTCTGGCCTGGCTTGTGATTTTTTTTTTTTTTTTGATTAATAGAATTCATTTAAAAAGGTAATGTGCTAGTCCTGTTATAGGGCACCCCAAATCTGTTCCAGGACAGGGGGGAAGGGACACCCCTATAGCCCCAAAATCCTGCCTGCTCTAAGTGGGTTCTGCCATCCGCCGCAACAAGACAAAACATATAAAACTTTAATGAAAAGGGACTTTAATACAGTGAATATACAATACGGAACACAAAGAATATAACTTCTAAATCAAACACCTGAAGTTACCCATCCCCTTGTGGGCAAAAGTCAATCCAAAAAGGATTGGCCCAAAGTAAGGCCTGAAAGTCTGCCACAAGACTAAAGCACCTTCTGGCCAGGACACATGGAAAAGGGTCAGAAATGCCAGATAAATCTGGGAGGAAAAAAGCAAAATCAAAATCTATATAAACACTGCCATAGTCACCTCTCTACAGTTATCTCACCCACATCTGCCTTAACCAGTCCTGGGTCAGGAAATAAGCCCGGTTTCTTCATCACATGCTTGCTGCTCCATGTGGCCTCCTCAGGTCTCCTTCTGGTTCTCCATCCAGCTTCTTTCCTTCTTCTCTCTCCTTTTTCTCTGCTCAGCTCCACCCTCACGTCCCGGCACGCTTCTTCTTGGTACTGATGGGATTTGGAGTTCCAGCATCTGGACTGTACCTGTTACAGTCCCAACCCACAGCACCAAGATATCTTGCATGCTTCTGCTTCCTCTCCTAAAAACTACTGTGCTGTCATTTGCTAGCTCTTCATCTGCTTAGGGTAAGCTCACTTAAAAATAAGAGACTATTGGAGCAGAATTGGTCACTCAGAGGTAGCTAGTTGAATGCAGTCCACATTACCAGATAACAGAAATTGGAGTTAAAGAGTTTTGTTTTCAGCCAGCCAGTTCTGCAGGTGTATCACATATGTTTAGATGACTGAGATGGTCATTACTTCCATATAACTCATTAGAGATTTTCAATGGGAATAAATATTACAGTTTTACCTGCAACTGGGAACAGAACTTGTATTGCAGTGGCTGTGGATCACTTCATAGTGCTGTGCTTTACCTGGTTGCACACCAGGCAGGGCCGAAGCATGATTTTCCTTAACCAATGTCAGCCTCTCCTCAAGCCACGGGAGCTCAGTACCAAAAACGAAGCCAACAATTTCCTGGTTTTCAGGGTGCTGCCCGAGGGGCTGGTTTCTGTCTTGTCTCGCTTGGAGCAATGATGGAACTGTATGGTTTGGTAGAGGGAGACAAGAACAAAGGAAAGGGGTGAGTGGTTTGCTCTGTGCAGGACTGTCAAATTAGGAGCAGACAAGGAATTTGAAGCTTCCCTGCTCCCCTCAGCAGTGTATTTCAGTCAGTTTGCCTGTTCTGCTCCCCACTCTGTCTCTGGTGAATCCTCACTCCACACACCTCTGGCCTGCACACCAGTTCTTGTATGAATTATTTATCCATAAACCTTAAAAAAAGAGAAATTTTATTATGGGTACAGTCTAAAATCCTTACTTTTAGAAAAAAATATTGAAAGAACTAATTCAGTTGACTTCTGGAAAAATTAGATTTGGATTAGTTATTTTAAAAGGGATAAATGTTTTTTGTTTCAAATGGAATTTATTAAATTATTTGTACAGTGTCTCAGTGAATTCTGTATGAAAAGAAATAACCAGAGAGTGAAGATTCCTTATTCTTTCTCTTTCGGTGTGTGTCATTTTTTTTTATTATTCTCACATGTTTACTGAGTACACTTGATATAATAAACTGCTTTCAATAGCACTATTGAGGTAACTTTCTATTAAAGTGATCCAGATCATGTGTTTCAAAATTGACTTAAGACTGACCCATCCATTCCCAAATCTCCCAGCATGACTGTAATCATCTCTTCATATATCTGAATACCAGTTGTTTTATTGCTTTTTTTTTAGTTATTTCATAGAGATCCTGCCCCACTTGTACTGTCTTCTTTCTTAAAAATTTATTTATTTATGCATACAGAACTGGGGTACACGCCAGAGGTGCAGTGGCAGTGAGAGCATTCACCAAAGACAAAGTGGTACTGGCTGCTTTCTATGGTACTGTACAGTTGAAGTCTGGACCCTTCCCTGCTTGATTATCCTGGAAAGCTCCTTTACATTTTATTTCCTTTGTTAGAGTCTATATCTCTGTTGCCATGTTTTCATTTTCTTGGTTTACACTCTGCTGGAGTATATACCCTGCAGGAACTTCTGAGAAGGGTTGTAACTTTATTAGTGCCTTCACTTCTTGAGCTCCTCTGAGGTTCAACTTACTAGCTTTCCCCCTGCAGCTTCCTAAGCTTCCAGCTTTCTCTAATGGCAGCAGTAGTTAGCCATCTATTCTTCTCTTTTCCAACTTCTACATTTTTGTTACTTCTCTTGAAGTGCTGTCTATTCACTTATTCTTACATGCTTATGCATATTTTATTTCTTTCCTTTTATTTTAATGGGACTTCAGGAGATAGTAGCTTTTTTGCTCAATATAACATATTAACAAGAGATCATCCAATGTTCAGTTACCAGAATTCTAGAATGACGGATAGTGTCTGTGCAGTGAGGGGTAGAGGTAGCTCAGTTAAAAAAAAAAAAAAGTCATTAAAGTGGCCAACTGATGCATTAAACTGCTACTGCTAGATGGAAATAGACATGTTCTTTACTGCTAAGCATATTATAGGACTTGGGGACTTTATTTCATTTTGGCTTCACTAAACAAAATGGGCACTAGATGGCTCTATAAAAACATATATATTCAGAACATTTCATTGATGCAAGGATTTCAAGCTATAAAAGCTTTTGTAACAAGAAAATCAAAATTTAAAAGAAGGTCATTTTAATGAATTCAGAAATTTGTAAATGTTCTAAATGTCCTTTCTTGTCAATACTGTTGTGCTGGACCTATAGGAATTAACAAGATAAAAATGACATATAATTCACTGACAATAGAATCCGAGAAACTAACCAAGTCATTATAAATAGAAGAGAGTCTCAAATATGGAAAGTTTCATCAAAAGATATATAAGATGCTGTTGGGATATATACCAGGTCAACTAACAGACAGGGTCAAGGAGGACTTTTCTAAGATAGTGAGGTCCAGCTGACATCTGTGGGACACATATATTGTTAAAATAGTAGGCTAAAATGATGTGTGTTCTATGGTGAACAGTGGTATAGCTAAGAACGTGGAGGTGTGGGAAAGAGCATGGCACAAAGGAAGTTACAGGAGAAGTTGGCAGGGGAGAGTAAGACATGATGAGGGGGCAGTCTTTGAAAGGGCTTTGATTTCATATTGAGTCTAGAGGAGGTAAGAAGCCCTGAAGCATTTTAAGCACTTTAATCATGTAATCAGATTTATATTTTTAATATAAAAGAAATCTTTTTTTAAAAAGATAATACTTAATGACCATATGTAGTATAGATAAGATTTTGTAAAGTGTACATGGAACCACTAAAGACCCCAGAGAAATCATGACAAAAATCGAGATTATCACATTCCCAGACTTACAACTATACCACAAAACTGTAGTAATCAAAATAGAATAGTATTAGAATAAAAGACACACAAACCAATGGAATAGAATTTAGAGAATGGAAATAAACTTATATGGACATTAATATATGAAAAGAAGCAAAGAGTATACAAATATCCAATGACAGATGAGTGGATAAAGATGTAGTATATATACATACAAAGGAGTGCTCAACTCTATTAAAAAAAAAAAATGGAATATACCCCTGGCTCAGGAGTTAAAGTCTCGGACCTAAGAAGCTATCATCAGCCATTGCAGCATGAGTTTGATCCCTGGCCAGGATGCTAACCCTCATGGCACAGCAGACTTCTTCTGTTCTGCCCACTAATTCCCTTAGCAGTGTATGTCAGTAGATCCACTTGTTCTGCTCCCCACTTTGTTTCTGGTGAATCCTCTCACCTCTATCCCTGCACCTCTGGCCTATACCACATTCTTATATGCATAAATAAATAAAACAATTCTTTAAAAAATTTGAAATCTGGTCATTTGCTAGAGCATATACATAGCTGAAATGAATTATGCATAGTGAGTTGTCAGAAGAAGAAATATAAATATTGGATAATTTCACTCATGTGGAATATAGAAAAACAAAACAAAGGAACAAACAAAACTAATTAAAACAAACCGTAAAAATCTGACTATAAACTGGAGGCTATAGAACAAGAGGATGGGGATGGGAATCAGGGCCCAGTGGACTGTGGAGGATTATTGTTGCTTTGTGGTGGGTGTAATACAGTAACATATTCTGAAGAGTTATGGACTTTTTCCTCTGTGTCATATACTGTGTTGGAAGCCAATAAAATAATACAATAAAAAATTTTAAAGCTTTTCTCAAATTGTTAAAATCACTAAATTAATAATAATGGTCACGAAGGAAATAACTGAATTCAGTGTATAAGTTCAGTAGCTTTGGGGATCTAACTTCGAGTCTAGTTAGAGACATAGAGTTCACCAATGTGGCACAGTCAAAAGCAACTTTGGAAGAATATATAGGAAAGTCTGAATATATAATGAACGAATAGATGCATGGTACCACAGGTACGTGACCCATGGAATGTAATCTATAATTATTTTAGTTTTTCTGCTATCACTTTATCTTCAATTGATTTTTGGTTTAGATTATATCACAAGATATGAAAGAATTGAACATGAGATACTATATATAACTTTGCCTTCTTTTTGTCATTTCTCCTATATGGATGCTAGTATATGTTCCTCTGTGATGTGTTTGTACTAATTTAGCGTCTATCCATTGCACTTGTATTGATCTAACTAAATAACCCAAGCACTAGGAGCACATTATAGAGTTTTCATAGAATTTTTAGAGTTGGAAATGATCTTAGTATTACTTTTATTTTTTGCTGGATCATACTGAGTTTTGTGAGATCTTGAGAAATTCCTTTAGTATGTCTCTGGACATCGCCTGGAAGCAGGCGAGGCTCAAGTTGACAATGCTGTCTTCTTTCTCCTTTAGTTGGAGACATCTTGCTTATCTTTTTAGCTTCAGTGCTACATGTTGCTTAAAAAGAGTTTTAATCTGCTACAAATTTGGAAAAGCCCTAATCTTAGCAATATATATTTCTTTTCCTAGGGGGACACTGAGGACAAATGTGGTAAAAGCATTTTCTCATGTGCCAGTGAAAATACTAAACGCCCTGAGACATCTAGTATAAACAACTCACTAATTGCATTCTCCACACACATACATACTGTGTGTAAATGAATTTTTGTGAGTTTTTGAAAAGAGACAGTCCAAACATTTCACTAAGAAACAGAATTCCCAGAGGAAACTGAAAATAAGCTACACAATGGTGGTGCAAGCAACATAGAATAAAGGGAGCTTGGGGCATGAGTTAGATCCCCTGCCCTCCAGGTGACCCACATGGCACAGCAGACCTCTCCTGCCCCTGGTCTGTACCCCAGTTCTGGTTGCAGAAATCTGGTGAATCCTCTTACTGCCTCTGGTCTGTACCCCAGTTCTGGTTGCAGAAATAAATAAATCTTAAAAAAAAAAAAAAGAATTATACATGCAAGAATAGGACATGAAAGAGTACTGTACCAGAGTGTGATAAAATTGGCTTTTTGCTTAAATTGTATTGTGGTGTTCAGTTCTACAGTTTAATAAAATAACATTTACCATAATCCTTTACAGATAAATGTTCCATACTGACTTTTTATTTTATTTTATTTTAATTTTATTTTATTTTTAAGATTTATTTATTGATTCGTACAGAACTGGGGTACAGGCCAGAGATGCAGAGGGTGAGAGGATT
>NW_004567110.1:36243038-36244296 GCF_000260355.1 Condylura cristata
GTACCACTAGAGCAGGTGGTGTTGTGGAGGCCTCTTGTGTCAGATAGCATTCAGTCATGGAATCCTATGAATGGATGTGACTCTTGGGATAGTGACCATTTACTAAGTAGTATAAAGAGTTGAGCGAACTGGTATGTGCTGGCTGAAATTTGTCCTTGTGGAAATAAAGAACATTTCTCTTTGAAGAAAGCTCTGCTGGAAAATTACCTGGATTTCCATCTCTATTTCTTAAACTTCTTCCAATATGAGGGAGATACTAGTCATGGAAATCAAGGCAGATAAAGAAACTTAATAAGATGCTAATAATCCAGAAGATACAAACTACAGTTTCAACAGAAACATTTATTTTATTTTTATTTATTTATTTTAATGTACATTTTCTTTTTAGTTTTTTTGAAGTCCCATTGCTTTTACAGCCGTGTAAATATTTTGACAGTATAGAATCTCTCCCCTAATATATAGTAAGTCTCTCCCACCATTAAAACACCAATAGTTTTCTACCATAGTTCATGTGTATTCCCTTCTACATACCCACCCAGCTATCTCCCTCCTCCTTTAGGTACTTTGATATACATTTAAATGAGCACGGGGTGTCAGAATTTTTTTTTTTTAATTTACAAGTATTGGGCCTTCCCTGGTGATGCAATGGGTTAAAGCAAAGCACTATGAAATTATTCACAGCCACTGCAGCACCAGGGCAGGGAGGCGACCTGCATGGCATAGCAGACCTCTCCTGACCCACTTGCTGCTCCCCTCAGCAGTGTATTTCACTACATCTGCCTGTTCTGCTCCCTACTCTGTTTCTGGAGGACCCTCTCACTAGCCCCTGTCCCCCATACCTTGGGCTATACCTCAGTTCTTCTATGCATAAATAAATAAGTCTTTAAAAAAAGTTACAAGTATTTGTGAATTGTTTTCTGTAGTAGAGAGTCTAGTTTTTTGGTCCCAAAAGTAGTTGGAAAAATGTTAAACACTGTAGCAAGGAATTTTGGGATGAATTCAGACTGTAGACAAATCCATGAGAAGGGAGAGGTGGTCTAAAGGTGAGAGGACATGCTAGGGATGGAAACACACTAGCAAAATAGATGTAGACAAGCCTAGCATACTGGGGAATGTGAGTAAGTAGTTCACTGTCAGTAGGACTTAGACTATTGTGAGGGAATGACTGGAAATGAGATTGCAGAGAAGGTTAGCTTGTAAAGAACTTTAGATGCTGTATTGAACTGTTTAGATTTTTGCCTGTTAAGCATAAGAATAA
>NW_004567110.1:36245966-36359459 GCF_000260355.1 Condylura cristata
ATATGTTTGGAAAGCTTGCCACAAAACAGATGAAACTATTCATCATTTCCATTTAAATTTCAGCTGTGTTTCCTTTTTTGCTTCTTTGGTACCATACATGTGACTTTATTATAGGACTTGCCATATTGTAATTGCTTATATGGTTGATATGAAGAAATATTTAATAAGCACTTTAGCATAATCACTAATTTAATAGACATAATTAAACAGGTGGAACGATTATCAGCTGAGTATCATTTTGACCACTTGCGTGTCCACTTCTCTAGATGTCGAGTAAGTCTATAGGGGCAGGAATGGTGTCTTGCTAATTTTTGACCCAATTTTTGAGGGGAAAAATTTTTTTCCCTCAGAGTAGTTACCAATTAATATGTGTTAGATGACAAATCATTTGCAATGTCTCTTCAGTGTTTGACAGGCTTATGTGCTCAATGCATGTGGCTGTGTTGCATGATCTTGTAACGAGAGAAAAGGATGTTTAAATAGTCCTGCTTTTGGAAGAAAGCTGCCAACCCTGGGACAAACAAGCAAAACTAGCTAAGACACTAGGTTTTTGTTCATTTCCAATGACCTGTTAGTCTTCCCTTAGAGAGTCCATTATATCATAAAACTGGAATTGCTTACATTTCATCTTTTTTTATCAAAAAGTATTTCAAGGGGAAAGAGCTCATTATTTCTTCAAACTCACTTTAGAAGCTGTGGCATTTTCCAGTTACAGTTAAAAAAAAAAGAAGAAGAAACCAATGTAGGTTTAAGTCTTATCAGCACCCCAAGGTCTCTTTTCTTAATCTCTTCTTGACAGTTTGTCCTTTCCTTGATTATCTAATCATACTACCTTGCAATTGTGAGTCTTCCACAGCCTAGGATGGCTGAGTCATCATTTTGAATTTATCTTGGAAGAAAAAACCTTAACCAAAACATGTTTTTAAAAATTTCTCTCATTTGTGCTATCTTCAATTTCTCTCTTCTATGCATTTTTTACATCCACAGGCTACCCTAAGTAAAGCATAGAGCCTGGACTGGACTGGTACAACAGCTATATTGGAAACATGGAGGTCCAAACAAAAGTTCAAGAAATGGATACCTTCAAAATTGTATAATGACTCTATGTTTCCTTTTCTTGTTTTTAATTCTATGCTGGGCAGGATCTGTTTTGATTGCACTTATGTATTACAATATTTAAATTTCCTCTAATATAAACATTTGTTAATTTTTTTTATCATATTTCTCCACCTCGAACCTCACTTCTGTCACATGTCTTGTGTTCGGTCATACTGGAGTGGTTGAAGGCAATTTGGTCATACTGGAGTAGCCTAAGGAAAGATGAGCTGGGGATTCTTTGACTTTTGTGGAATAATATGTGGGTTATTGTCACTTCTGTGGATAGTTAAGTTTTTGTTCCCCAGTTTTGAATAGCTCCTAGGAATGCTACAGCCCAACTCACTGAGTATTAAGACATGGAGATGTAGGTCAGGAGTCATGCTGTGTCATAAATGTGTCCTGTGAAATCCAACACTGGAAGAAGAGTAGGAAGGAGAACTAAGTGACAAATAGTCAGAGCCAGAAATTAATCAGAGAAAATGCTTCAAAATTTTCTGACTCACATGTAAAATAAACTCAACATTTCCCCCAAATTGAAAACAGCCTTAACAATCTATGTGCATTACCTAAAACAAGCTGAAATAAACTCTTTAAACTACTAAAGCTAAAAACCAATTTAGACAATTGCGTAGGATGAGAGAATGACTTAATTTTCTTTCCTTTTTATAGAAAACAATTTTAAAGGCACTGTCAAATGAAGTCAATCAAAAATATTCATGCAGAAAGGTAGATTTATAGAGTCATGTACAGAAGTTAAAATATTTTATCAATTTTCTGAATTTCATATAGTATTTAGCTCTTAAAATTTGTAATTTTCATGATCTCTTTTCTAACTTAAAAATACTTGTTCTATTCCCAAATTTTGCATCAGTAGCTTTGTATTCCTTTTCTTAAAAAGTGTCTCCCGGGCCCTCCCTGGTGGCGCAGCGGGTTAAAGCACTGCACTGAGTATCTAAAGCCGCTTCCGCATGAGTTCAATTCCCGCCTGCCCCGGAGGTGACCACATGGTGTGGCAGACCTCTCCTGACCCGCCCGCTGCTCCCCTCAGCAGTGTACTTCGTCGATCTGCCTGTTCTGTTCCCCACTCTGTCTCTGGTGAAGCCTCTCACCGCCCCTGCACCTCTGGCCTGTACCCCAGTTCTGTATGTACAAATAAATAAATCTTTAAAAAAAAAAAAAAATGTCTCCCTTGGCCCTCTCTGGTGGCACAGCGGGTTGAAGCACAGCACTAAGAAGCTAAAGCCACTTCAGCATGAGTTCGATTCCCATTAGCCCCGGAGGTGATCCACATGGCATGGCAAACCTCTCCTGACCTGACCGCTGCTCCCCTCAGCAATGTACTTCTTAGTCGGCCTGTTCTGCTCCCGATGTGTGTAGTGAAACCTCTCAACACCTCTGCACCTCTGACCTTTATCCCAGTTCTGTATGCATAAATAAATAAATCTTAAAAAAAAAAAGTGTCTTCTAAGTGTATAAATTCTAGTCCCTAAAAATCCAGCTCTTCTGCTTCTATGTTCATGACTTCCCTTGTTAGTGTCCGGTGTCGCAAGTTCCAAGGACCACAAAGAGTCCGATCAGTAATGCAAATTGCAACCGGAGTTTTACTAAGCCCGCTAGCTGGGGTCAAGCTTTAGGCACACAGGCTGAGCAAGCAAGACCCCAGACAGGAGAGATGCCCCAGATTATATGGCCCCTACTTGCGTCATAGCCTGCGCAAAATGGGCACGAGCCCACGTAATTCAAAGAAATGCATAATTCAAACTGCATACATAGATTGTGTTGTCATGTACCAGGTAGTCTAACTGCCAGTAGCCAGTACCCTGTGTGCCTCATCCGCCCTGGGTGGCCTCTATAGATAGAGGTCGTGAAACTTTTCTGGTAACTGTCCTTCCTGGTATAGAGTGGGGGCAGGTAGCAAATACAGAGGCCTGCGGCAGCAACATGGAGGTCCTCTGACTCACTGAGCTGGGATCATGCTATCCAATACCCTTAGTTATTTCCTTTCTTCCATAGGGTACTGCCCACTTCACTTCTCAGACTATACCAACCCCAGGCTATACGTGACTGTGGTTTGTTAGGCTTCAGGGCCGGGAATTGAGACTTTAGTATTTATACCCACTGGAACTGGGTGCAGGCAATGACTGGAAGCTCATAGATCCTGTTTTGTCCCAACTTCTGTGACCTGCCCCAAGAAAGGAAGGCGGGAGGCAGAAAGGCTGAGCAAACAGAGTTTATTGCTCCTGGACAGCAGCTGAGACAGAGCCCCCAGAGTGGGGTCCGCAGCTACTGCCAACTCTATAGGAGGGAAAGGTCTCTAATGTAGATTCTAAACCCAAATTCCAAAAGGGTGACTCATCGCTATGTCCCTTGAAGTAAGGCCCAGTTCGTTATCACCTTCATCTAGTCCCATCCCAGTGCAAGGCCCCCTTAGTTGGATGCAAAGCCCAGTTTATTACATTACCGCCTTATCACCCTTGGATGCAAGGCCTAATTTATTAATGCCCTTATCCAGTCCCTTAGTAAACCTCTGTACTTGGTCACTCCCAACAGATACTAATCAGCAGTAATAGCACAAACAACTCCTGGAACTGTACTTTTTCAAAAAAACAATTTTTCTCTCTTGTTCAGGAGCATAAGCCACCCCCCCCCACACACACACACACCCCGCTCTGGGGTGCGTGACTTCTTGGACTCCCTTTTCCAAGTTCCTGAACCTTGCCTGAAAGCACAAAGAAACTCCACTTAATCTTGATACCTAATGCTCTCCCACTATGTTTCTTCTCCATGCTCTGAGTTTTCAAGGTCCAAATTAAACTTCTATGGCCTCTGTGTCTTTTCTACTCTAACCACATTTACTTTCCATACTGAACCACCCTGAATTTCTAGACAAGGATTCATTGCTATATTATGTACTGGGTCATACAACCAGGGATATGTATGGAGAGTCAGGTTCCAATAGGATGAAATTTGATCAGTGAGCACTGGGAGAAATAAAGAAATTAAAGAAATAAATTGCTGTCCTTTCCATTTTCTTACTCTAAAGTGTGGCTTTTCACAATCTTCACATTCTGCTTACTGTGTGAACATACTGTTTACAGATGTGATGTAACTCTTTGCTGCTTGTTCTAAATGTAGGCTAGCAAGTTCATGGATTGCATTACTTCAAATCTTTCCTTGCCTCTTCTTCTTTTTCTGTCATCCTTATCTCGCCTTGCTTGCACTTGCTAATTTAAATGTCAGCACTTTAATCCTTGCTTAGGCCCTTGCCAGTGGCAATCCCATTGAGAAGTGATTAAGAATGGAGGGGGGAGGGGATTACCAGTGGGAATAAAAAGAAAGGAAAAATGAGCAATATAAGGTAGATTAGTATGCTTGTTTTTATGCTCATTTTTACTAAAAAATTCAAGATTATATTTCTCCAACTAATAAAAATTTAATCAGCTATCAAACCTTATGGACTCTAACTCAGAAATGTTTCTTGCCTCTTTCTCTGTCTTTGTTAAGCATCAAGTTCTGCTGCTAACATCCCTTAGGTTAGGCCCCAGGGGCATATTTATGTCACTACTCTGACCAGTATTCCCATTTCTGATCTTCCAACATCAATCCGTTTTGTGCTGTGCTTCTTTGACTTTCAAGCTCTTCTAAAGTGTGACCTACAACTTTGTAAAAACACTTTGACCTTACTTCTAAGAGTGCCCTGAATGTATTTGCATCCTTCTCCTATTGGTCTTCTAGTGAGTGCTTTTTGGATAAACCAGTGAGTTGTCCTTTGCTCATGATTTTCTTTCCTTCTAAAGTGACACTCTCCCACTGAACACTTTTAAAATTCACCTGGAAAACATTTTCTCTAATATCTTTGAATTCCCTCTGTATCTCCTTCTGATCATTTATGTCTATTACTCTTTTGTTGTCCTTTTATAGTATAAAGCATATAACATCCTTATGAAATTAAAATGCTGAGATGTCAGAGATGGCGTCAGACACTTTTCATTTGCTCTTTATAGTAACGTGAACCCAGTTGTTTAGTCAGTGTTTGTTGAAATGTATTTATTTATTTTAATATTCTAGGCCTGAAACATTATTTCAGAAGCTTATGAATTTATACTTGTTTCTGTTTGTTGATTAGAAAGGCAAACGCATGGGCCTCCCTGGTGGTACAGGGGTTCAGACCCACAGTGGCTCTCCTATCTCACCTGCTGCTTCCCTCAAAAGTATTTGTCAGTAGAACCAGCTACTTTCCCCACTCTGTCTCTGGTGAATCCTCTCAACCCCTGTAACCTCTTGCTTACACTAGTTCGTCTATGCATAAAATAAAGTAAATCTTAGGGAAAAAAAAAGAAAGAAAGAAAGACAAAAGCAAAAGGAACCTTAATATACTGTTGGGAATGTAAGTTGGTGTACTCACTAGGGAAAGCAGTAGCCTCAAAAAATTAAAAATACATATATATAACTACTATATGATCTGGCAATCCTACTTCTGGATATTTACCTGAAGATTATGAAAACACTAATTAAAAAAGATATACCAGGCTCTCCCTGGTGGCACAGCGGGTTAAAGCACAGCACTAAGAAGCTAAAGCCACTTCAGCATGAGTTCCATCTCTGTCCTCCACGGAGGTGACCCGCATGGCTCGGCAGACTTTTCCTGATTCTCCCCCTGCTCACCTCAGCAGTGCACTTCCACGATCTGCCTGTTCTGCTCCCCACTCTGTCTTTGGTGAATCCTTTCACTGCTCCTGCACCTCTGGCCTGTACCCCAGCTCTGTATATATAAATAAATCTTAAAAAAAAGAAAAAAGATATACCTACTCTTGTGCTCATTGCAGCACTAGCCACAACAGTTAAGACATGGAAACAACTCAAGTGCTTAATGATAGATGAATAGATTTAGAGGACACACAAACACATAGGGATATTACTCAGTAACAAAAATTGAAGCCTTCCCAGTTTTATCAACCTTGAGTGGATTATGCTAAATAAATAAGTCAGACAAATACTGGATGACTTTACTTGTGCAATATCAAGGAAAACAAGCAAGGAAACAAACACAAAAGAACAAAACCAAAAGTAAGTACGAAGCCTCCAACAGCAGAATGGTGATTACTAAAAGAAGGTGGGAAGAAGGTAGCCAATGGGGCTGATTAGTCGCTGGTAAATGGTGACTGCACATTTGGTGGTGGGTATGGTAAGATCTATGCAATTTCTGAGGTGAGAAGATCTATGCAATTTCTGAGGTGAGAAGTTGTACACCTGAAACTTACAAAATGTAAACGAAAAGTTTCTTCAGTAAAAAAAATACCTTATAAACAGAAAAAAAAAAAACCCCAAAAAAACAAGAAACAAAAACAAAGGTAAAAAAACAGAAACAAAAGCATAGCTGAAGCAGTCACCAGGTGGCAGTGCTACAGAGCTGTTCAGTCTGCCTTATTCTCTGAGATTATCAGGATGGAAAAAATTTACTAAGATATTTTCTGTCTTTCTATATACAGAACCACAGAGTCAAAGCTATTAGCTTTAGAAGGAACTTGTCCTTCAGCCCAGTAGGAAAGATGAAAAAACTGAGCCCAGGGCCCAGGTTTAAATCTATCTGTCTGTCTGTATATCTATCTATCTATCTATCTATCTATCTATCTATCTATCTATCTATCTATCTATCTATCTATCTATCTATCATCTATGTAGCTATTTATCTTTAAAACTAAAACTAAGTTATTTAGTTTGATTACAGCTAAAGAAAATCAGCATGACTAAGAGATATGTTCACTGGGATGCTTTTGATTATAAGTGTAAATTCAACACAAATTGGATTTTGAAATTAGAAAGAAAGGGAAGGGGCTATTAACTCAAATTTCTGAAGAATTCAGGAATACACTGAGCTTCAGGCAAAGCTGGATTCAGGGATTCAGTTTTTCTCTATGTTCTGCTTTTCTCTGGTGTCTTTATTTCAGGTTTTATGTTATAGTCCTTAGATGCACTTCCCTTATGCTATCCTTACTGCAAAGTGTCTGCAAAGAAAGTAATGTCCTTTTCTAACAGTTTTAAAAGAGCACAGGAATCAAGTCTCATCAGACAGAGCTGGCCATATTCCACCTGGGACATGGGTGATTGGCCCCATTCACTTCTCAGAAATGAGGATGATTCAAGGCAAAGTTAGCTTGTAGAGTTTTTGTTTGAGGAAAGTGTCCAGCTGAGGAGCTGACTGAAGACTGAAAGCTCCACTTGCATGTTGTGGCTGCATCTACTAAGATGGGAAACTTTTACGAATTTGCCTCAGAACTTTGTTAAGTTTTCTGGATTGACTTATTTTCAGAAAAATGAATATTGAGTAGACTTACAAATGTTCTCTTCAGGTGGTTAGTTTTAAAAGTACTGTGAATTTTTGTTGTTGTTATTCCTCCCTCTCTACTTTTAAATAGGAGGCAGGGATGGGCTGACATAAATTATGTGGCATATGTGGGATTTAGGGTGAAAATGCCCATGTTGGAATCTTGGCTCTGCCTTGCTAAGCTGTGTGTTTGGGAAGAATGCTAATATTTCTAAGCCTCACTCAGTTTACTTATATGTGATAACTACATTTCAGGGAGGTTGAAGGATTAAATGATACATAAAAACATCTATCACAGAGTCTGTGTTATTTCACTAGTTCAGTTAATGTTGAACTGAGGTTCAGATTCTTTGATTCTCCTCTCAAACAGTTATGGCATCTTCAGTTAGGGAATGCTTATGACTGCATCAACCAACAGAATATGGAGAAGTGACATCAAGTGACTTTTGTGTTCAGATCATTAAATGAGAGCTTCAAATGCTTCTTAGAAATTTCCTCTTAGGACCCTCCTCTTCAAGCCCAGCCATCATGTTGTGAGATGCTCAAGCCACACGAGAGACAGATTTCCCTGCAATCTAATGGAAAGAATGTCAGAATTTCAGGACTTTGTTTTAAAAATGTCATGTGCTGTGAAAGGTACTAGGATGGAATGATTCTCTTAAAAGCACTTATTTCCTGGTTATTTTAAGGATGTCTATTACTGTAATGATTAAATTTATGTATCAACTTGGCTAGACGATGATGTCTAATTGTTTAGTCAAACACCAATCTAGTTGTCGCTGTGAAATGTATTTTGTAGATGTGATTGATATTTAAATCTGTAGACTTTGAGTAAAGCTCAGATGTGAATAGGTCTCATTCTTTTGGTTCCAGGTCTTCAGAACAAAGATAAAGATTTCCTGAAGAAGAAATTCTCAAGACTGCATCATAGGTGGACCTTGAGGGGTTTTTGCTAAGGGGAATTAGTTAAAGAAAAAAGACAAATCCCATATGAGCTCACTCACTTGTGCAATATAAAGAAAAGGAAAAGCAAACAAAACTAGAACTAAAACAAATCTGAAGACACTTTCTGGACTGCAAAGAGTGGGAAGGCAATGAGTAAAAGGCACCAACTGGCTAGATTTTTGCTGGTGAGAGGGCTGTGATATATACAGTTGCTGAGGTGAGAATACCCTGGAAACCTTTACTGTGATGGAAGCTAATATTACCTTAAAAAAAAGGACTGCATTGTAGAAAATATACCTCACTGAGTTTGAACTCAAAACTGCAATATCAACTCTTACCTGAAATTTCTGCTGGTTTCTCTATGAATTTCAAATTTCACCTGCCTCCTCAACCGTATGAGCCAATTCCTAATATCTCAAAGTAGGAAGGAACAACCTAGTTTTGTTATAACATTGATGAAAAAGAACTTGATTCCCAGTTGTGTGTTCTTCTCATAACTGCGAGGGTTTTCTTTTGGTACCTGTTTCTGTTATAGGACAGCAAATCTGTTAGAGGACAGGGGAGAGAGAGGCACCCCTGAAGCCTAAAAAACCTGCCTGCTCTAAGTGGGTTCTGCCATCCGCCGCAACAAGACAAAACATATAAAACTTTAATGAAAAGAGACTTTAATACAGTAAATATACAATATGGAACACAAAGAATATAACTTCCAAATCAAACACCTGAACCCATCCCCTCGTGGACAAAAGTCAACACAAAAGGGATTGGCCCAAAGCAAGGCCTGAAAGCCTGCCACTAGACTAAAGCACCTTCTGGCTGGGACCCATGGAAAAGGGTCAGAAAGGGCCAGACAAATCTGGGAGCAAAAGAGCAAAATCAAAATCAATAAAAACACTGCCATAGTCACCTCCCTACAGGTCTCTCAGCCACATCTGCCTTAACCAGTCCAGGCTCAGGAAACAAGCACGGTTTCTTCATCACATGCTTGCTGCTCCATGTGGCGTCCTTAGGTCTCCTCCTCGTTCTCCATCCTGCTTCATTCCCTTCTTCTCCCTTCTCTTCTCTCCTTTTTCTCTGCTCAGCTCCATCCTCCTTCTGTGTGGGGCAGGGAACCTGGAACTTCCCTTTTTCCTAGGGAGCACCCTGTTACATTTCCTCCTACATCCCAAAGACATACACATTATGCTGCCTGGTGTATCTCGTTGCCTTAGCCTGGGCCAGCGTGGGTGTGTGCGTGCAGTATAGAGGAAAGGTGTCCTATCCAGGGTTGGGTCTACCTTGTGCCCTGAGCTGCTGGGAAAAGCATCAGCCACACATAACTCTGAACTGAACTAACAGTGCTGGAAAATGAATGAATGAGTGAATACAAATGGTTGTTTAATATGTGAAGCATTTGATCTTTACTTAGATGTTTGGTAATGTTTTTTGACCCAATGTAAGATATAAGATAATAGCTACTTAACTCTTTGTTCATACCAATAATAGCTACTTAACTCAATTGTTCATACATCTAGTCATTTGTTTCCCTAGATGTTGTTTTGCATAAAACCAGTTTCCAAGAACCTATCATGTTAGGTAAGAATTTACTAACTTGTATTTTCTTAATATATATTTATATCTATATATCTTTACATATTGCTACATATTATTCTACTTATTGTCATATTTGTCATTCTTTTTCTCTGGAGAACCTAACTAATAACTAAATAGTAATACTGAAGACAAAGAAATAGTAACATAGATTATTTTAATTTCCATTGTGATATGATTTAGGTCTTTGACATATGAACCCACATATCAGAGTTTAGAAGGTATTATGCAGTTCTTAAATTATTCTATTTATGTTCAGCCCCAGTAAGAATGCCAGATTTATGTCTCATAGTACTAATTTTCTATCTACTATAACTCCAATTATATAAAAACTCAGGACACTAAGTCCCTGAGGATTATCCTTTGATAATGTGTGAACAAGTTTGCCATGAAAAGAGTAAAGCTATCATTGTGAGGACTTGCCCCTGCTTAATCACATTCATAACTGACATTTTTTTGTTCCACTGTCTCTTTGACTCATTATGTAAATGTCATTATTTGCAATTAGTGTTTGCAGGTAGGAGTGGGATAATAGTTTCCCTTGTTTACATAGATATTTGTGATCTGATGGTTGAAGATGTTGGGTGACTCACAACTGTTCTCTTGGATGAATCTATCAAAGATGCAGCTTCATGATTTAATGACTTCACTCAAAATATCTATCTTTTCTCCATTTCTCATTGATCTTTATGAATCCTATTTCGAGTTAACTTCATGTGTCTCATCTGAGCCTATCTTATGGAATCAATACTCTCAACTTATTTTTTCTATATAGTCCTACTGAAAACATTCTGTATTTTGTTAAATCATGCTATAGTTGTAAGAGGAGAACTATGTAGCATAATGCAAAAATTAATCAGGGCTCAAAAGACCTAGAGGCTTGTACTGGGTTTTGGTTCCTTAAATTGAGAGTCACTAGACACATCCTCAGTTTCATTTTTTATTTCAAAATACAAGTTTGAGGATTTGGCTTCTGTTATATGATAGCTATTTAATTTTTACTTGAACTCTTTCTGGAAAAATCTTTTTTCAAAACTCCTACAGAGCCACTGCTAAGATGTTGTTAAGGGAAGCAGCTGAGATGTGTCTGATATATAATTTATTTATTATAACCAGCTGCAGGGAGAGGAAAGCAGCTACTAGATGCTGGCATGAAGAAATGACTTTTTAGAAAATGAAAAAGAATGATATGCATACACACACACACACACACACATATTATAGATTGAGGACCCTGAGCTAGGAGAGAGTTTAATAAAAACTATAAATTGTTAGAAAGAAAGGTCTTATCTACTTTTCTAGCTTATTAATGAAAAGGCTGTCATTTAAAAATTTCACACAATAAAAGACTTTAAAAGTTAAAAAAAAAAAAAAAGGCCCTCCTTGGTGGCACAGCAGGTTAAAACACAGCACTGAGAATCTAAAGCCGCTTCCACATGAGTTCGATTCCCGCCTGCCCAGGAGGTGACCACATGGTGTGGCAGACCTCTCCTGACCTGCCTGCTGCTCCCCTCAGCAGTGTACTTCGTCGATCTGCCTGTTCTGTTCCCCACTCTGTCTCTGGTGAAGCCTCTCACCGCCCCTGAGCCTCTGGCCTGTACCCCAGTTCTGTATGTACAAATAATAAATAAATCTTAAAAAAAAAAATTAAAAAAAAATATAAATTGTTGAAAAAGAAGACCAAAGTTTTCAGACTTCTAGGCAACTAAACATTTAGAATTCCAATAGGAGTGCAAGAAAGTTCTTCCATCCAATGAAGACAAAAAGATATGGTGGTATTTAGCTTATTAACTAAAGGAGCACACTTCTAGAAACAGTGTGGAACCATGGAAATCTGCCTAGTATCTTTAGAATAAAATATTTCAGGACTGCTTCAGCAAAAGACCCAACAAATTCTCTTCCTCCTGCTGCCCCTGTAATGAGCCCTTGCCTATTTTCCCCTAATGTTATTTCTGAGCTAATAGTAGTGACCCCTTTCTGAGAAGCTGGCCATTGCTTTCAGTGTCCACTCTCATTAGCTGTACTCACCTGTCCAATTGCTCACTGCAGAATACCAACCCAGAATACCAGCCCATGTTCCTGATAGGGACAGCCCATGACACTGTGCTTACTTGAATCTGTTTGGAAACAGGAAATTTCTTTAACCTGGCTAGTGGGGAGATACCTGTGGCAATTTACAAATCAACAAAAAATGAAACTTGTCATAAGCAGCAAATTCTTATTGGAGATAAGAGTTTTCTTTATACATTTAATAATCAGTGAGAGGCTACTAAGTGTCAGTATCCTCACAGGCATTTTGCCCATTTGCACAGCAACTTTGTGAGTAGTTATTGTTATGCTTGTTTGACAAAGAAGGAACTGAAGGTCAGAGAGTTTAAGAAATGCAAATCTAGAAGTAATGAAAGGTGTCATCAGTATTCAAACTTAGCGTGGTTAAGTCTTTCCACCACTTTAAGCCTGTACAGTTCTGAGTGAGGACACAACTTTCTGCGTCATTTTACCATGACTAAGTTAAAAATTGTAACATTTGGACTATAAAATTGTCAACTAATGAAATGTATTTATGACTGGTTATGACTTCCAAGGCTAAAGTTTTGAAAAATCCAAAAGATAAAACTGAATGATCAAGTGCTTTGTCTTAAAAATGACTTTAATAAAAATCACTTCATGCCTCTGAGATGTTTATTTATAAGATATTCTGCAATACTCTTAAATTTCAATGTGCCTAATGAACAAACTGCACCTCTCTTCTCCTTTTTTGTGTTATCAACTGTAAAGGGAAATCATTTATTTTATTCTCCAGCTTTCTGGAAGAATCACTTAACTTCTGATTCTGACAAATGGCATGAAAATATTCAAATAACTGCCTTGAAAATGATAATTTTTACATTCATGGCACTTTTTTAGAATTACTTACAGAGTCTCATGTGATGAGACTTGGATTGACAACATGGAAAAACTCTTTTCCTTCTTGAATTGCTCTTTGTGATAGACTAAGCTCCAAATGGATATGTTTGCTTGAGTGTTGAAAGGTACAGTAAAACAAGTGAGAAAAATTCCATTTTAAGAACTGTGTTACCAGATTACTTTAAATATCTCCTTATGGTTTAATAAGATGTAGAATTGAAACAATATTTTTGTCCTGGAGGCAATTTTTTTTTGCCAGAGTCTTTCTTTCCCTCCACTTTCCTTTATGGACTGTTAGGTCATGGGGTTTCCTTTGGAAACTTCGGAGTCCAGATCTTTCCAAGCAAGAATTGTTTCTGGTTTACCCTTGAATAGGAAAGTGTAGTGATCATCTATCCTGCTTGTGAGACCTTATTTTTATTTTTTTATTTATTTTTATTTTTTATTTATTTATTTTTTAAAGATTTATTTATGCATACAGAACTGGGGTACAGGCCAGAGGTACAGGGGCGGTGAGAGGCTTCACCAGAGACAGAGTGGGGAGCAGAACAGGCAGATCGACGAAGTACACTGCTGAGGGGAGCAGCGGGCAGGTCAGGAGAGGTCTGCCACGCCATGTGGTCTTCTCCGGGGCAGGCGGGAATCGAACTCATGCAGAAGTGGCTTTAGCTTCTCAGTGCTGTGCTTTTACCCGCTGCGCCACCAGGGAGGGCCGAGACCTTATTTTTAATAATATTACTCATTAATAAATGTTATGGGCAGGTAGTTGACTGCACATTTATCATGTATTTTAACAATCATTTTGAAGCAAGCACTATTATTCTCATTTTATCCTTTTCTCTCTCTCTTTTCTTCCATTATTGTTCATTTCTGTACAATATTTAATTTTTCCCTTCAGGTGTAGTCCCTGCATGTCTTTCACCAACATGTCACCTGGGATCTATCACCAATAGTCCCCACGCCTTTCCCATCCCTGTTTTGACCCTTCTCCCTCCTCTCCTGCTCTATGTCTCAGACCTATGGTCTGCTTGAAATTTTGCATTTTTCTAGACCTTACTAAAGGAATTTTATAGAAGAATCAGAGATGTTGAGGACTTGTCTGGCTCATGTAGCTAAAAAGCAGTGGAGCTGGAATATAAGCAAGGCTTTCCTACTCAAGATCTCCTGGGTTATGGAGACCTCAGTACTTTGTCACAAATCTATTGAATCCAAATGTGTCTTCCTGATACTTGTGAGAATAATTTTTAATTTCCTTTGTAATATTTTATTTCTCTCTCTCTTGCTCTCCCATTTTCTCCCTCTAATCTGAAAGCATAGTCCCAATTAATTTTAGGATATTTTGTTTGAGCTTTTACACATAGGGTTTTTGTCTTAAGTAATTTGTCTTCTGTAACTATTTCTTAGATGTGGGTCCATGACTCAATGAAGGGGAAAATACAATTGCTGATTGAAAAATAATACTATTGGCAGAAAACTTAATGAGTCAATTTAGATTTTTTTTTCAAAAAATGGTTTAGAGAACTTTAACTATTTCTGTAAAAAAATTTATGCTACCAGAAGAGTGAATGAAGTATTAAATAAAATATGAAGTCAGAGCTCATTAACCTTAGGTTATCTTCTGCATTTACTTTTTGATTTATTATGTGGAAATGAATAGGTTTTTCTTTTGTTCCTTTTATCTGACTTCTCCCCTCTTATTCTTTCTTAGAGTTTTCATTTTAATTTCTCAAAATTAAGTATGAATTTTTTTTTTTAGTTTTAATGAGGTATAATTGACACCTAACATTGTATTATTGTAGGGTATGCAATGTAATTTTTGATAAAAGGTGGGGTATTTAAAGAATGTGGAGAGAAAGCAGTGCATGTAATGTAATAATTTGATTACCATAGTAAATTCCGTTAAAATTCATCACCTCACATACTTATTTTCTTGTGATGAGAAGTTATAAGATCTACTTTCTTAACAACTATGTTAATTAACTAACATATTGTACATTACATCCCCAGGAATAAGTTTGATCCCTTCACCCATACCCTCCAATCTCTGGCAACCACCAGTCAATCTGTTCTCTGTTTCTATGAGTTCAGGTTTTCTTTCTATAGTTTAACATAATTGTTAATCAAAATAGACATTTTAAGAGTTACAATAACATTTTTAATGATTGGAGAAGTTTAAAAGTTTGGAAAAAACTGACTTTTCTTTTTGTTGTAAAAGAAGGCCATGGTTCATTGTGTTTGTTTACAAATTTTTGAGCAGATGAAAGAACTCAGAGACTTTTACAAGCAAAAAAGACCTGAGGACTCACCTCAGTATTTTTAAGTTTTTCAGGGAGATGTTCATCTCATTTTTTCTTAAACATCTCCAGTGATGGAAAATTTTCTGCCTCCTGGGGCATCACATTTAATTTATCAGCTCTTATTCTTTCTCTCAATAGAGTCCAAATCTATATGTGTAATTTCTACTCTATTGCTCTCCTTTCTTCCCTTTTCTAAATGCCAGTCCAAATCTCTTTTTCTAGCCCCTACTTCATATTTTTCACAATTGCTCCTTATGGAACATGACCTTTTGTCATTCTGATGGATTTTCAAAGTATCTCTTTCATTAAAAAATTAATCTTTAAGTGTATGGCTCCAAACCAAAAACAATGACCAAAAACATTGTTAGCAAACTTCAGGATAATATAATGCTATCATTTCCTTGATCTTTATACCATGTTTTATGTAGATAATATATACAAAGTTGAATATAATAATGTTATGCATGCACTCACAAGACTACTTGGAAACTCTCAGTGTTAAAAATATGTATTAGGGATTTGGGACTGGAGAAAGAAAAGATTAGTGAAACCAAAAAGTAAAATAAAACAGTTTGAGAAGGGGACTGCTGACAGAGATTCTTTGTACAACTACCTGGCTATTGGGAAAATGTTGGTGGATGTGGTATCATCATTAATATTCCTCTGTGGACAATTGGAGACCTACTATGGGAGTCACACTGATGCCCCAGGGACATAATTAAATCAGTGAATTGACTACAGACACCTCATTTTTGCTGCATGTATATAGCTGGTATTTCAAGGAGTTTTATCCTAGCTGACATGCTTCTTAAAACAGTGATTATTGTAAATATATTCCACAAAGCCTTTCTAGAGCCTGACAAGCAAGGAGGAAATTATCCAAGAGTAAGGAGTGACTTTAAGAAAGTTGATTACAGTGTACATAGGTAATATTTATCCTTTAATGTTACATTTCTAGTGTTAAAATTTATTTTATTGCGATAACAATGGTTTGCACCATTGTATGTGACTTGGGAATGTAAGTTCAACCTCTTCAGCTTTATGTTATAACCATGCCTAACTCCAAAGCACCCATATATTTCACCACATTCCATTAAGTTCTCTACCTGTCCCCCACAACCCCCCCTCCACACCCCCCAAATCTAGTAGCTTCAATTCTATAGCCAGATGGCTAGGCTTCATTTCCGTTTTGAATTTCTGTTCCTTTGTTTGCTTTCTTTATATTTCAAATATGAGTTGAATCTTCTGGTGCTTACCTTTCTCTTTCTGACTTATTTTGTTTAGCATAACCTCTCTAGTTCTGTCCTTGTTATCATGTAGAGCACGTGGAGAAAGTCAGACATTGGTCTGGAGATGAAAAGTAGTGGTGAGAATATACAAAAACAAGAAACACATTTTTAATTATTTGCTCTATGTGTTTGTGAAGATTTAATGAATGGAATTTGGCTTAAATTATATAAGAAAGTACATCTTGAAAACAGTTCCTTTAATTCTGAACTCCAATTAACCAATGCCAGTGAAGGTTCAGAAGTTTTGAAGTTGAGGCAAACATAAAAGGCTTTTATATATATATGTATATATAAAAGGCCTTTTGTTTAAAACACTGTGTTTTCAAACTTTCTCTACTGTAGTTGTTCATGATACAGAAATTAATCTATTGCAACTTTCCTTGTTCTGCCCCTGTGCTTCTTTTCCTATGATTAATGACTTTAAAGGGGGAAAAACCTGTTTCACTTGAAATTACTTTCTCTAAATGTTTAAAAAATATAAATTTTACTTTGCAGATCATTCTCTGCCCACTCATCTTTACTATTGCAAAATTATCTACTGTAATTAAAATATTTGCCTAAAAATTCAAGTTTTTAAAAACCAATTGTTTAAGAATATATTTTTAATTTCACAAAAATATAGAAATGATAAGAGTACTTAAAAAATTTTCTCTTCTTATCAAAACCAATGCAACTTTTGAATTTTATCTATAAAGCACACAGCTTCAAAATTACCTAATTTCATAAAGGTGCAAGACAAAGTCTATGTAAAACACCAAATAGGTATAATCGGCATGCTTTTTATTCAAACTAAGTATAATGTGAAAAACAAATGCAACAAAGACTTTTTCTTATCAGTGCAGTATGAAAATAAAGTTTTAGACTAATTATAAAGATAATGCTTAGTCATAAAGAATATAGATATCTTTAGGCTGTGTCTATACACAGAAACTACTCTGATGGTTTTCAGTGATCATTTGTTACCTGAATTTCTCACCAGTGCTATTTATTAACTACCCACTATATTTATCACACTTTCCCTGTCCCCTAAGAAACCTACTCTAAGTTAATCAGCTGTGAGTGATCATTCTTTCTTGGATTTTTATTGAAAGCTGAAGTTTAAAGTTTTGTCCAAATAGGCAGCTAATAACCTACCATTTATATATTCTAAAAATCTACTGTTTATAAACTTTATATTTATTATATGTATTATTTATTCATAGCCTCAGTATTACCATTTCTGAAAAAAAAATAAACCCTCTATATGAGAACTATAAAATTTGACATAACACATATAAAACTCAATAAAGTAGTTTTACAATATAACCTGTCATTTAATATTGTTAATAATTTGTAGAAGTTTTAAGACTTCATCAGTGAAGTTTTAATCTCTTTATACTAATTTTACCGCAACAAGTAGGTAATTCTTAATATCAGGAATTCAATAATGGTTGAATAATACTCTAAAGTAAAAAGTTACATACAATTAGAACCACTTAATAATTCTTCCAACAGAGGAGACTAATCAAAACCCACAAGAATTTGTTTTTGAGTTGTAAGTTAATTAAAAGGTAGAGTGTGCTCCTTTTATTGTTTTCAGCAAATACATTTATCCACTTTCTGACAGTTCAAAGTAATTCTTTTCCCAGTATACTAGTTAAAAATTCATTTAAATAATTAATCCTTTTAACCTCTACACAATATACTTCCTTAATATGCTTTGTATATTCAATTATTATTCAAGTGTAATGTGTGATTTTTATTCTGGTTTAAGTTGAAACTTAAAAGAATGTTTGCATGCAAATGACATTGTTTTTGTCTCCAGCAGGATTTCAGATGACCATAGGGCCTGTGGTCCAATTAATTTGGAGGGAATGTTTATCTTGAGTATTTATATTCATACATATATAATTCAATTTTGTTCTTACCTGACAAATTATCCTTTTGAAATGTTGAGTTTTTTTTATATAAATATAATTTCTGTTGCTGTTACTTAACTACTCAGGTTTTCAATTCCTTCATCTGTAAGATAACAGGAGTTCCTTCTTGTAGAGGGTGATATGTCTATTAAAGTGCTTATAAATTTAAAACACTCTGAATAGAACCTTACATAGCACATAAATATGGTGGTGGCTGAGTGGTGAGAATGCTATCACAACTACTTTGGTTGAAGTAATGTGCATATTCAAATTGTCTTGATTATTCACTCTACAGACTCTATAGTAATGAGTGGTCATTTTGCTGACATGAAATAAGAACAATTTCATAATTTCCACTCCTGTATTTCTGTTCCATAAGAACTCCTGAGTGAACTAAAATTATGCTGTGTATTAATGACAGAAAGGCTGACTTTTATTCTGGGTTGAGAGTCAGTAATATAGTAACTTATTTAAAAGATAAAGATTATTTGCATTAATAATGAATCATATACTGGTACCCAGAAACTTTCCATATAGAAAGAAAAGCCAAGATAATGTCATTTTTTTTTTAAACAAGAAATGGAAAGTGTGCATTCATTAAGATAGTTTACATGGCCAACTTCTGTTTATTGGCTGTATTCAAGATCTAACATATAGTATAAACCAATTGCTACTAACTGCAATAAATGGGTAGCTTAATTTTAAATGAAATTATTACTTCAATTAAAAATAAAAAATAGTGAATTAAATTAGCTTATGCTATAACATTTTTTGTAAATAAGTGAAAGTATCATTGGTAATTAGGTAAGACTCACCATATAACTGTGATGTTGTTTTTAGGTGCATGCATTCATTCATATTTTTTAAAATGCATTTTTTATTTTTATGCATGCATCACTGCTTTATGACATGGTATATGATTTAGGGGTATAAGTATATTCTATTTAGCAATATGTTAGCAAGCCACACCTACCACCAAAGCATGAATTTAGGAAATGTTAATTCAACAGCTCCTAGACTCAATTCAGAAAAGCCATTTGGTTCTTCTCTTTCAGAGTTTATTCAGAGTTTATTAGTGTAGATGGGAATGATATTTTAGTTTTAACCTACAAGCTTAACAATATAAATCAAGATATGAAGAATATATATATATATTAAATATATATATTGAATAGCTTTTGCTATTCAATAGAGGACCAGAGAAAGAATGTACCATTAATACACCCATTTCTTTGCTCCATATTGCTTCACTCTCACTGTAACAAAGCAACAAACAAAATCCTTGAGGGTAAAACCCATTTTGTAGGGTCTAGGCTAAAATTATTATAAAAATAAAAAATTGGGCCCTCCCAGGTAGTGCAACAGGTTAAACTGCAGCACTGCAAGCAAGCCACTGCCAGTTCTATCCCCAGCCTTGGAGATGACCTGAATGATGCAGCAGACCTTTCCTGACCCGCCCGCGGCTCCACTCAGCAGTGTACTCTGTTGATCTGCCTGTTCTGTTCCCCACTCTGTCTCTGGTGAATCCTCGAACAGTCCCTGCACCTCTGGCTTGTGTCCCAGTTTGGTATGCATAAATAATCCTTAAAAAAATTAAATGAAAAAATTGCCAAGAGGATGAATACTTTCCATCACTACATTCCTTTGAAACTAAAAGGGCAATAGAAACAACTTGAACAATTGGAAGTTGTGGATGGTGATTGGACATCATTTATTTCTCATTTGTTTATTTATGCTGCACATAATTTCCACAACGCTTGAGAAAGGCTATTACTGGTTTAGAAATATAAGTTCCGATATTTTAAAAAAGAGAATTACCCAATTTTGTTATACTATAATTAAGCCTTCACTATAAGAAACATAGTAAGATACTTTCAATATATTATTCTTCCCTACTTGGTATGATTCATTTTTTAATTTACTTGCATTTGTCGATGACAAAATGGCACATTAAATATTAAAATATTATTTGCCATGCTTTTACTAATAAAATTTCTGAAAAGAAAACCCTTTGAAATAGCCATACATTAAGTCTCTTTTCAAAGACATTCTCTTGGGAAATTCTGGAATTATGTGTTTTTACAAAAAGAATCCTGTAGCCCCGTTTTAGCGGCAATGAGTGTCTTGTTTTTCTGTAATCAGTAAGAAGAAAGTGCTGATTAATGAGGTACTCACTTGGCTCTTTGTCTCACCTGTGACAGTGAAATAGGACATTTTGCCAAGTGCTCCAGCCTTTTCAAGCTCAATAATTAACAGACTAAATGTCTGTGAATGCTTCAAAGCAATTGAATTAGATAAGGGTCATGATTCTCTTCTATTTTTCAACTAATAAATGTATATTCATTCAACAGCCTTAATAAGTATTCTTTCTTTATTTACAAATACCTCAGATTTTGAAGAATTGTAATTCTTCAAAAATGTGGATGTATAGTTAGAAAACACGTTTTGTTTTGTTTTTTTAAATTATGCATACAGAACTGGGGTACAGGCCTGAGGTGCAAGGGCCGTGGGAGGATTCACCAGAGACAGAGTGGGGAACAGAACAGGCAGATTTCAGGTACACTGCTGAGGGGAGCAGCGGGTGGGTCAGGAGAGGTCTGCCAGCCGTGGGAGTCACCTCAGGGGCTAGGGATCCAATTGGCAGTGGCTAGCTTGCAGTAGGGACTGAACTCATGCTGAAATGGCTTTAGCTTCTTAGTGCTGTGCTTTAACCCTCTGTGCCACCTGGGAGGGCACAGAAAACATGTTTTTAAGCTTGTATTATGCTTTTTGACTTTTTGAACTTTGTAGGATGTTTTGTGAAAGTTTTTGCCGTTTTCAGTTCTATTATTTTTATTGTTGTTGCATTTTTAGTTTCTTTATTGTTAAAATGGTAATGATAATAAATGGCAACTGCCATTTGGCAGTTCAACATGGGGTTATGAAAATGTCTTGTAATTGGACGACAGTAAGTGGTTATTCATATTACTGTGAACTGAATAAAGCAACTTTGGCAAATTTATAAATTTAAATATTTAGATGTTTAGACCATGTGCGTCTCTTTGTGCCCCAAATTCCTCAAATATTGGGGGTGGAGGAGGTAGTTAGTTAGTCTTATTTAGAAATGTATCCTTAAGTTGAAAGGACATCTGAGTTTTCACTTTTTTTTTTTTTACCTTTCATGCATTATTCCTATTTCTTATTTGAAAAGAAACATGAAATCCCAGAGTTGGTTTCAAGCTTTTATTTTCCATCTGCTATGATTGTTGCCTTGGTCTTAAAAAAAGGATTTTTATTGTGAACCTAAAAAGGAAATCTGTAGATATTCAGGTTATCTATTAAGCTAGAGGAATTGTAATAATGATTATTATCAACTTTTAGACGTTGGGAATTATTAAAAGGATCTCCTATGCTCAAATTTAGTGTTAACTTCTGAAAAACTAGTGAATCTGGTGGGGATTTAGGTTTACAAATTTAAGTCTGAGAACTTAAAACTTTTGGATTTATTATGATGAATTTTCTTATATTAAGTCTCTGAATAAAAGATAGTAAGAAAAACTGTGGTTCCAGCACAAAGGATTATTGGTTAATATCAGAAAGTTATTAGAAAGAATGATCAACTTTTATAAAATATTTGAAGTTGGGCAGATAATAATAGCATATTGCTATGCTATCTGTTTCAAAAACTTATTATTCTGGAGTCTTGCACATCAATGTTGATTTTTTTTCTTTTGAGTACAGTAACAGCAGTAAATATTATATACCACATGTCATTTGAGGTTCTCAAAATGATAAGTAGATGTGGCTTAGAATCTGCCTCTGTTTGTTCTGTTACAGTTCAGACCACCCTGGTCAACCTAAAGGGTATACTTTATTATTTAAATTTTCTAAACTTAACTTTCAGGATAATAACAATGAAATGCACAGCTATTTTCTGCAGCAAGGGAATTGCATTTACACCCAAATCCATGCTGGGTCTAGTGTGATACACATTTGTAGAAGTATGAACTAAGACAGATAAAGTGTTGTAAACCAATGTTACCTTAACAAATAAGAACAAGGAAAGAGAAAAAAATAAATCAAAGAGTAACAAGGATTATGCATGGTTTCTTTATGTTCTGGAAATATTTAGTTTTAGCACTGTATAAAAATTACTACTATTCTGAATCTACTGTGAGTATTTTCTAGTCATGTCCAGCATTGCTTATTTTTTATAATTTTTTTGATTTCTAATGCTAGGAGGAAAGAACTAGCTTCATATTTTTCTTTCAGAAAAAATAACAATTAGGTCAATAACTTCTCTTTATTTAAATACAAAAGTGATACACTGATAGAAAGATTATATTAATTATATTAATTATATTACCATCTTCAGCATAAGGGAGAAGGTAATTCTCCACCCCCCCCAATGGAGAATAATGGGAGCAGAAAATCTAAAATGATCAAGCAATAACCTTTTACATAGAGTAAAAATAAAACTCTCTGTCACTGAACTGATCTATGTTCACTCACTATTAGCTAATAGGTTATTTGTGTGTTCATAGTTACTTTGGTAAATGTTATTAAAAAAGTGATTTAAATTAAAAAAACTATAGTATCTAAAGACTAATGTGTAAGAACAAATAAAAAAGTGACTGCTATTATATCATACTATTTCAAGGTTTCTTTATCTACCTATAAGATAGGTTACCAACTCAATTTTCAAAGTATGTTAAAAAGGAAGTTAATGTTGCTTCATGGTATAACAATAGAAAAAATCAGCAAAGAAATTAGTGATTATCATTGCAAACTCTTCACTGTAAAGTTGAATGAATATGCTCTAATGTAGAATAAAATGTAGTAAAATAAGAAGTAACACTGGCAGTAAGCTACAAGGGACATGATCATTTTCTTTTAAATCTAACAGATCAATATTCATGACATGTGAGCTACACATGCTTTGCCTGAGAATATAATTTCAAGAATATAGATGGAAAGTAAAAAATTCCTCAGGAGTACTGTATTTCCACATAAGACATGAAGGCTGAATTTCTGAGACTGTAGTTCCTCTCTAACACAGGCTATGCCTTCAGAGATAGGAGCAGTGAGTTGATTGGTCTGAAGATATGAGAGAGGTCTCCTGATGTGTTGCCCATTTTAGGGCTTTCTAAGAACAGCAAAGTTGGAAGGAAGCCTCTATATTCTGATGCCTCTAGTACTTGTCAAATATCAAGATTCATTTTCTTAGAAAAATTTTATTCCATTAATGTAAACATATTTCAGTGTATTTTAAATGATAACAAATATTTATTTATAAAATAAAATTAAAGCATCTTTTAAAATACTATTATTTACATCAGCTAATGGAATTGAATTATTTAACTTCTTACAATATTGAATTGTTCCAAAAAAGAAAATGGAACACAACTTGACCAAAATTCTCTGCATAAAGTATTCTTCTAATTTCTATTGATTATTAAGTATAACTTTTGATGGAATTACAAGATGCATTTTGTGTAGGATAAGGGCAAATAGCTAGGAGAAGTTTTCTGTTGTTATCTAGTGGTTCTTGCTAGAATAAAATGAGATTTTTTTCATAACAAACTAAAATAGAACTGACATTATTTTCTTAACATTTTCAGACTGTAGAAATTTTTAATATTGTATCAAAATTCAACAAGTGGGAGTTTCTTAAAGGTTACTTGTAACGTGGAATCTCAAATCATATCAATGAGATTTTATGCTCTTTTCTTAACATCCACAGTGTGTATTGTGCTTTGAAAGTTATTCACCATTTGTAGAAACATTTGACTTACTTTGGCTGCACACGCTTGGTATTAGAGAATGGAATTTTGGGAATGGTAATAAATATTGTTTAAAAGACCAAAGATATGAAATTGATTCCTTTCTCATTGGAAAAGGAAGTCAAATATCAGGATAAATCCTAGCTCTTTCCTGATATATATCACATTAAGAGGTTCAAAAACTAACCATTGTTATCATTTAAATTTTCTGGGTAATCTTTTAGGATAACAATGCGATATCCATAAAGCCAAATTTATTTAAAAAGTTGAAGTAAAAGGAAGCAATTATTGAAAACCAAAGACTTTACAGGAGGGACTATTGTCTGAAATGCTGTTCTGCTATCAATAGAAATGCTGAGACTAATGACTTTGGACTTTATTAGTTGCAATCTGTATTTTTAAAAATAATTCATTAATAATGCTAATAAGTATACTAAAAATATCAGTTTTATGTATAACCTGACCGTAAGTGCTTAATACATAAGAGATTCAATTTCTCTCCCTTGCCCCCATCCCACAGTGTACCAAGTCTACTATAAGTGTATTGTATTTTAGTTTGTGAGACTCAATAATAGTAGCCCAAATTTGGAATAATTTTATAAGTAACAAAATCAAGTAGAATATCACTAATCCTCTCTGTTAAATATTCTGCTACCTCTTTATATTTGCTCCCAAATGAATTGAGAAGATAGTACTTCAATTTATTTAAGAAAATTACTCTTAGGTTATTTTCTTTAACATACCTTGTAATGTAAGCTTTATCTCAGGCCTTCAGAAATATTGGATGAAGGTAAAATTTACTTTGAATACTTTTGAGACCATAAAAATGTTGCCTTGGAATGTTCTCAATTGATTGCATATGCAGATTACCTTTTAAAACTGCCTCTCTTACAAGGCATTAATTTGTACTTGGAATATTTTATGTCCTTGATAACTTGATTGATTTCAGTAAAGTGAGTAAAACATAGATTCTTTACTTAAGTAAAATTCAATAGAAAGGGTTTTACTTGCCAGCAATCAGATTTTATTAAGGGTTTGATATAATTCCCCCTTTCCTTTGATAATATCTCATTTCATTAATAATAGAAGTAGGAGCATATCCCAGCTTTTTTTTTTTTTTAAATTTTTTTTTATTTATGCATACAGAACCAGAGTACAGGCCAGTGAGAGGATTCACCAGAGACAGAGTGGGGAGCAGAACCGGCAGATTGATGAAGTACACTGCTGAGGGGAGCAGTGGGTGGGTCAGGAGAGGTCTGCCACGCCATGTGGTCAACCCTGGGGCAGGCGGGAATTGAACTCATGCTGCAGTGGCTTTAGCTTCTTAGTGCTGTGCTTTAACCTGCTGCGCCACCAGGGAGGGCCTATCCCAGCTTTTTAAGTGAATTATAATTAGAACTATATATATGACTCCAGATCATATTCCTGTACACATTCACTTCCACTTTAACTAATTTTATAAATAGTCAGACCTTAAATGAGACATTCCAGATCTATCGTTGTATTTTTAATTCCTAATAGTCTAAAGGAAACAAAATATTATTAGCATAAAAATATTATTATGTATAATATTATGTTATTGATATGAAAAAGGAGCTCCCTGGTGGCACAAGGGGTTGTCTCCGCACTATGAAGCAAGCCACTATCAGCATGAGCTTGATCCCTGATCCCTGGCCAGGAGGTGACCCACATGGCACAGTAGACCTCTCCTGTCTTACCCTGCTCCCCTCAGCAATGTATTTCAGTAAATCTGCCTGTTCTGCTCCCCACTCTGTTATCTGGTGAATCTTCTCACTCCGTGTACACCTCAGGTCTTGTATGCATAAATAAATAAATCTTAAAAAAATTGATATGAAAAAGTGAATTACAGTGGTTTGTTGAAGTTGGAAGGTCTGGGACCTCTCTATGGGGTGGGACATGCGCAGTAGAAGTAGGAGAGTTCATGTCCATTGGAAAAATGGAGGCAGGAACACAAAACAGTTTTTTAGTACAGAAAAAACTCAAGTGAGATGCGTACATTATGGTTTACAGAGAGTGACTGTTCAATGTCCTCAGGTCCCACGTTCCCTCTTTTGACCATTTCTAACCTTGAAACATAGAGAAGGGGAATCCCAGATACATAATTCTCATTTTTATCTACACACCACAAGAAAACAGTAAAGTTCTAGACTGATTCACAAATGAACATGAAACAGAAGTGAAATTTTATTACTAAATTAATGGAATTATAAGAAAGAGATCTAGGGAAGTTGTGCTAAAGGGATTAGGTTGCTTTATTTCACAGAGAAACAAAATTAATAAAGTGATCTCTATTCACATTAAGCTTATAAGAAGCAAGCAAGCATTGTCTGTAACTATAAGACTAATGTTTTTTTTTTGGAAACTCATTGTAAAACTTAGAAGAACCTAATATGACTTTCATATTTTGAGCCAGTGACCAGTTCAGTATTATTCAGCATACATTTGCATACTGGATTTTATGTGTGAGTAGAAATGTTTAATCAGGTCTTTGCATCTCATCTCCTCTCTCTCATCCATCTTCCCTTCTTGTACTAGTCAGACCTCTTCTGATAAAAACAAACAATAGGGTGTATGTGCATAATAAGTTTGTTGCATATGATAAGGAATTGGCTCAGGCTGATGAGCCAGGAGATCTGCAGGGTGAGTCAGCAAATTGGAGACTCAGAAAGCTGATATTTTAGTTCCAGCCCGAGTCTGAAAACCTGGGGACCAAAAGAACCAGTGGTGTGGTATTAGTCCAGAGGCTGTCAGACTTGAGACTCAGAAAGAGAAGATATTTCTGAAGACAAGAAAATGTTGATGTTCAGGATAAGTACCGTCAGTTGGAAAGAATTCTCTCTTGCTCAGGTGTTCTGATTAGACCTTCAACTGATTGAATGGAGCCCCAAATTAAGGAGGCTCATTTGCATTGCTCCCTCTACTGATTCAAATGTTAATCTCATGCAGAAACACCTTCTCAGACACACCCAGAATAATATTTCACCAACTATTTGGGCATCATGTAGCTTAGTAAAGTTGACATATAAAATTAACATTCTCAAAAAATGGTACAGGCTGGGGCTTATGCTTTAGTAAAAGCCTCTGAGTACTTTTATCTCAGGTTACAGGTCTTGAAACTGTTTTGTTGATTTGAGTACTTATATAACATTATTGCTTTTGCATCTCTGTTATAAAGGAGACAAAAAAAACCCACATTAACCCCGGGAGTTTTCAGTGGGAGGGACAATTTTTTTTTAAATTATTATATTAGCTTATTTTTACATATTTTTGTGCATTTTTCAATCTCAGTTGCAATCCCCTTGGGTTTCCCATCACCAAATCACCCATGTGACATCACCATAGTCCAGTGCATTTCCGGGAGGGACAATTTTAACCAAAAAGATATTTAGAAATATTTAGAGATAGTCTTGGTTGTCACAACTGCTGAGAGAGTGTGGAGATCAGATTGCTTTTGACATCTAGTGAGTAGAGGTCAGGATGATATTAAATATCCTACAATGCTCATGGTGACCTCATACAAAAAAGAATGCTTTTGCCCAACATATCAATTTTATCATCATTAAGAACACTGAACTATAATTGGTGAGAATTTTAAATATCAATGTTTCTGACAACTTACAGACTATTCATTGAATAGATGCAAAGGTTGAGAGAATGCATGATTTCAGGAGCTAAAAATAATAGTAAAAAATAACAAATAGAACAGGATGCTTTCAAGAAGGAAGAATGCTGAGAAAGATGACCAGGGCACTCAGAATTCACCCCTTCCACTCTCTCCCACTCCAGTGACTGGCTAACTTCCTTTCCAAGATGCTTTAGCAGGTTTTTATTCGTTTATGCAATATGAGTTGACAAATTGTGTGAGCTTTGATTAGGAGTTTTTTTTCTCCTAAATTAGCATTTTAGAGGAAGAGGATACATTTGGATCAGTTGTAGGGTAGCTGGAGCACTTATGTGTAACTTCTCAGCAGTGTTGAGCCATCCCTTTAAAGTATCAGGGTTGTGTAACTTCTCATATTCCCCAAATGAGTTCAGAGGTAAGATTAGAACAATGGTCTCTTTATGGGACTGAATGCTGCATTTGAAAGTGCTGCTCAGGGTTAGAGGAGAGTACATGTAGGGATGCTGACACCCATGCCTTTCACATCCATTTTACACACACACACACACACACACACACAGTAATGCATAGGTTGTGAATATTTAGTAACAAACTGAAAAGTAAGAACATTAATTTGTATGATAAATGTTATCTTTTACAATAGTAAGATTTTACCTTTACATTGTGTGAATACAGATCAGCCACTCTTTCTGCCTAAAGCAAAAACCTAGCTCATTAGAAATGCTGGCCAATTTACTTTGTATGGCACAGGCATACTTTATTCTTGTCAAGTTGGATGCTCTAATGACCTAATTTGATAAATTGGAGCAAGATCAAGGTTATCATCTAAGTATTTTATTCGTGCTAATAAGGGGTTTCTGTTTTACATTTCATTGAATATATAAAGGCTTTGTACATATGTTTTGATTGAACAGTGCCATTTATTTCATACTTATTTATGGAAATGACTGCATTGTAGATTTCTATTCTTGGAATTGGAAATACAGATAGCCAAATCATAAAAATAGCAGTGCATTTATTTCAGAAAATACCCTGAATACAGTAATTGGCCACTAAAAAGATAAGGTTATAATTATGGCTTTTCTGAGAAATGAGAACCTGAGGATTTTATAATGAGATCATTTTTTCTAATATCTGGCAGGCTTCATTTTCACAAATTCTATTTTAATATACATATGGGTGATTTCACTCTAGGTTATTTTATTTCTACTATCTAGGGGACTATACGCTTTCTTTCATCTATGAAAGTGACTGTATAATATCCTGATAAATTTAATCTACTCTATACTATGGTGTTAACCATGCAGAAAAGCACATAAATAGATAAAAATACCTCCTCTTTAAAAAGAGACATTGTATTATAATTAGATCATTAACTGTAGTGAATTGGTCATATTTACAGGAGGTAACAACTACTTTTTCTGTCATGAAACTCTGGTTTATAAATAGACAAAATGGACTTTCTGGAACTTTACCACCTTGGTGAGAAATTTTCCCCCTGTTTTCTCACACAGTTATTTAAGTAAATGAATATCCAACAGTGGTCTGAAGGTCACTGTTATGTGATACCTGAACTTAAGGTGCATTTTCCCTCATGAGTTACTTCATATTGGGGCATAAAGTTGATACAGGAATCATTTATGTTCTATTTTGTCCCTTAATTTTTTTTGTTTGTTTTATTGGTATAGTATTCTGTAGTGACAAGTTCCAACTGTTGAAAACCATTTAAGGAAAAAATCATTTCCTGGATGCTTAAACAAACTATTTACAGACACTCTAGGTCCTTAGAACCTGATGCTCTTTGCAGCTATATATTCCTCTGTGATTTTCTGAGCCAGGACACTCAGATGCCCTTTTTCTTTCAGTGTAGAAAGACTATTTTCCTACTTTCAAATTTAAAATGTTCTAGCTTGACCATCAAATGATTCTGTATTTGGTATATGATACACTAGATGACTTTGATTTACATATTAAAGAGAAATTGACTTCTTTTATAGCAGTAGTATAGCTTTATGCATTTTTTTTCACACAATACTTTCAAACAGTTAAAAGATAAACTTTACCTTTAAGTGCCTCCTAAGAACTGCATTTATGTGGTGTGAGCTAGCTTTTGTTGCTGAAATAGTAGAAGATTCAGATGGCACTCTAAACTATAATGTGAAGGCTTTCTAACAGCGCTCAATGATAGGGGCCGGAATTGCTGGATTATAATTTATGCAAATCTGAAATGTTGCCATTTATAATTATTCCCCATCAAGATTTGCTAATTTATGCCTTCACCACAGTAGCTACTATCCCTTCTAACATCTAGAGAACTTGGTAGTGAACTTAAAATGTTCACTTGCCCCTGTATGATTAGTAAGAGTGGCCATTCATTTCAATTTGTATTTCCTAATTAAAAAAATGTATTTATCGGTCATTTTGGTTTTCTATTTCTATATCTGTCATGTTCTTATTTGTTATCCTTTCTTATGTGAAATTTTAGGGGAAGCATGGCCCTGTGAACACCTTGATTTGGGATTTTTAGTCTCTAGATTGAGAGACAATAAATTTCTATTGAAATGTTCTGCTGAAGCCACCCAGGTTGTGCTTTGCTCCCGCAGTCCAGATCCCATGAGCTGTGTCTGACTTTTACTTATTTAGATCATGTTTTCACAGACCCTTTCATCTTTATTTCGGTTTCATTTTCTCTTCTCAAGGGTTCTTTCTGTTGTGATGTGAAGAGCAGTTTCTTTAATACATGATTCTGTCATGGAGTCAGGCTCCCTCTGCTTTTCAGTTTATTTTATTGCTGTAGCACTAGTCGATCAGCTCTTTGATCCTTCTTTCACTCACTAGCTGAGCTGTTGAACACCACCACCTCACCCTCCCAAGGTGTGTCCCCTTCTCTCCTCCAGATGCCCTACTTGGAACTGGTCACTTGCCTGACTTACGGCCCACCAGGCACCTGACCTGACGCTGCGGCAAGCCCAAAGACTGCAAGACAGTGGGGCTGGGAGGCCTGGGAGCCAATTGGGCCTCCCAGTCCCCTGCAAATCTTTAAACTCTTTCTCTGGGCTCTCTCTGTCATGGTATCCTTGCCACCTCTTCTGTGATGACACCACTTGTCCTCTCATAGCCATCTTCTGTCTGGTGATGCTGCCCCATAGCCCCTGGCCTCTCAGCTCGGGTGTGCACTTTACACTTGCCCACATCCATGTCCACACCCACGTGCCTAAGCGCCACCTGCATTAACACCATCCTGGCTCAGAGGCTGGTGCATAAAAGCCTGATTCATTCATTTATCCTATACCCGCTTTCAGAGTTTCCTTTCAGTGTGGTGTTTTCTTCTTTGAGGGAATCAGCCTTATGGGTCCCGCATGCACCTCTGCCACGAGTCTTCTGTGTCTTGTGCACCTGCTGCTGGACTCCCTAAGCTGCTCAGGGTGGTACCTGACAGTGAGCTCTTTTACTGAGAAAGTGCAGCTTGTAGGGCTTTTCTTCCTCGTAACCACACTGTGAGAGTGATTATGGACATTTTGCTTTAGAATTCTCATTATGTGGGAGGCTGTCATTTGGGATATGTATTTTGTAGACAGCAGAGTAAAATTAAAACACTAGACCTCTTACCTTAAGGGTTTTATATCATCACTTGGAGCATCTGAAATGACTCTCTTGGTTTCTTGAAATTAGGGTTCATTGGGCATATGCTGATTTTTAATGATGCACACCTGAAACTCATATGGTAATATAATCAATGTCAGTTCATTAAAAAAATCATTCACAAAAACCATTCCATAACAATAACAAGAAAAGACAAAAGGGTTCATTGATGCAATGACAGACTTTTAATTTTAAGAAATGAATATGGCTTCCATTCCTGTTTTATCATTTTACAGGTTTTGAAAGTCACAGCTAGGTTTATAAGACATTACAAGTTAATATAATATGCAGGTGTATAGGTTAAAATTAGAGTCTATATTTCAGAGACCAAGATGTTCAATTTCTCCAAATCCCATTGTTTTTATTTATTAAATGGTTCCAACTTTGGTCATCATTTTGTATTACTGTTTAGTTCTGTATTTGATTAATTACAGGAGCATAATATTTTCAGCATAGAGCCCAAAATGTCACTGGCATTCAAAAACAGTAAATGCAATTATTTAAAATGACATGCTATTAATATTATATACAGTGAACTACTTATATGTGTGTGTGTGTATGCCAATTTGCCTTATTAGCTATTTTAGCATTATGAAATTGATTTAAACCATATAGCCCTTCTTAAGCCCTAGAATACATCTACCTGTCCAAGGAAACTGATGTGACTAAAAAGCATTGGTTAGAAAAAGATAACTTGCAAATTCATCAGCATATGCTGATGCATTTTATACTTGGCAATCTTTGATTCTTATAAAGTCTTGGTTAAAATGCAAATAATTGAATTGAAACAGAATCAATCTCTTCAGGGAATATTATAATGGCTGTTGCTGTGAACTCAAGTGCTTTTAAAGGGAATATATACTAGGTGCGCTGCTCATATTCTACTTGGAAAATAACATTATTTCCTTCACACTGAGTGTCTAAGAACCTCATTTAATTCTTTTTCAAGAATTCCAAACTCAGAAAGACAACTGATGATGTAGAAGACTGAACATTTTTATTCTGTGGTAAACAGATACAAGTCAAATTGTTATTCAGGATTTTTGTGGATATTCTGGATTGTATTTGTTTCGGTAGTCATTTAGGTCTTTAATTAGGGCAATGGTTCCCAAACCTGGCTGGTTTTAAGAATCACTATGATAAATCTTTAGGTAAACATACCCAGTATCTCCTACTTCTGCTGAAACATTGTCTTTTTATAACTCTTCTGTGATTTTGGAATTGTAATTTGGGATGTTTCAGATTAATCTGTATTTTCTCAGATTTGAGATCTGAGGCTTGAAAGTTTGGTTAGTTAGGAGTGTTAATAAACAACAAAGAACCTTGCTTTCCAAGTGTGCTCCCTGAGCCAGGTACATCAGCCTCTACTGGGAGCTTGTTGGAAATACAGAACTTATGCTGTGTAAAGGATCCATTATAACACACTCCCTAAGTGATTTGTATGCTTATCAGTGTTTTAGAAGTAGTGACATTGATCGTTTATAGGTGTTAAACTTCTTCCCCAAAAATTGAACATAAAAATTTCATATAGCTACAAGGAACAAAGATGCAACATATAATGGGGGAAATATTGCTGGTTGTTCTATATACAACATAAACTTTTTATTGTAATTGCAATGATAAAAACCTAGTTCATTGTTTAGTCTGAAACCAGAAATAGGTTCACCTAATCCCACTCATTATTGTTATGTTGTTTATCAAGATTTGTAGTTAGGAAGTTGGAAGTCTAAATTTGAATTATACTTTATTTTTATCTCACTGACACATGAATATTGTAATAGAGACAGCATCAATTGTAGCAAGGCAAAAATCATGAAACACTTATTCTATCTTTCCTGAGAAAAAGGATTTTATAATATGACACTCTATTTGTCAAATAACTTCATTTATTGTTTCTCCTAACCCTCCCAATTGGCTCCACTATTATCCCTGTAGCAGTTCAGCTTCTTTCTTAAATTTCTTGCCTGTCACACCAAGCCCTCTGTCTTAGAATTTTTTTTTTTAATTCTTCAAATTACTATTTCTTTAGGGCAACTTGTCATTGGTGTTTCTTTATAGTCCCAATGTTCTCATTTCTCCTTGCCCCAAGTGCTTAGAATAGTTCTTAACAGGGTGTATCTGGGCAGTCTTCAGACTATGTCCATTTTTCCAGAGTAATTACAGTGTCCCCTTTCACTTTCCAGACTGTCCTTGTTGGAACGATATATTCTAAGGGCTCTCTAAGGGTAAAGAAGGTAAAACAGGCTGTGGTTCACTTTGCTTAAGGAGATCCTTTCCTTCAGGGGAGGGTCAGTAGCTGTTTCAGGAGAGATGAGTGTGGTCCTGCAGCTCTGGAATGTAGCCCCCACACCCTCCCTTCTCCTCTTTTGCTAATCTAAAGTTTGACTTTACAAGCTTCTTTCATAATATAGTATACTAGAAAGAACTCACTACTGTGACTATTTTATTTTACTAAAATTTCTTATTGTGTTTTAGTATTTTTCAACTTTATTAATGATAGATGCTGTTTGTCTCCAGTTTTACTGATGGATAATCAACAAATAAAATAGTAAGAAATTTAAAGTGTACACCGATTTGATATATATATGTATACACATTTATCTTGTATGCTCTGTGCAAATTTCAATTTACAAGAGAGTGTTATCAGCTATAGTCACCATTTTTATATTAGGTCCTCAGACCTTATTCATCTTATGGCTAAAATTTTATAGTTACTCAACTCTCCCCATTTCCTCCAGCACTGTCAAGCACTTTTCCATTCTTTGAGGCTATGAATTCAACCTTTATTATATTACTATTTAAGTCTTTGTCTATAACAGATACCAGAGCATTTCTCTTAGTCTGCTTTATTTTACTTACCTTTTGGTTCTTCTTTCTTTATATCTTTATATGATTTCTTGGTAAATTCATCTACTTCATGGTTTTCTCTAGCAGCTGTATCCTCATTTATTCACATCATTAGATTAGATTAGTCTCTTGAAGTAGATACCTCAACATCTTTGTAGTGTTAAGTCAGCAAGCCAGCAAGGCAGGGATAAGGAGGCTCAGAAGGTAACGGCCCCACAGCCCCTATGAATCCCTAGGGTCTCTTCTGGTGTTCACTGTGGCCTCCTCTTTTGTCAGTCACTGACCCCCTCTTAGCCATCCTGCGTCTCGGAGGGACGCTGCCCTTATAACCTTGGCCACACATTTACACGGGTTCACGCCCAGGCCCCAGGTGTCCACAATCAGGCCCACTTGCCCTGTGCGCATGCTCCCAGGCACCTTCTGCATAAACACTCAAGGCCACAGGTGATAGCCACAGGGGCTGGTGGTGTAAAAAGCCCGATTAATTCACTTGCTCAACACTCTTTAATCTGAATATCGAAATATAAATACTCTCCCCCCCACCCATTTTTGTATTTCTCTTTCTAGTTAATCGTTGCACTATCTACCCAATATCACAGAAGCTGGGAACCTGAGGGTCATCCTGTACTTTGTCTCCACAAAAGTCATTGCCTAGCAGGTCATTAGCTCTCAACTGCTCTATATGGAGAATAATTCTCAAATCCTCACTCTGACTTAACTCTTGCTTGTCTCTTAATTAGTTTTTCTAATAGTTTCATATGCTTACAACTGACCTTCATATTTTGCCCAGAATATTTGATTTAAAATGCATTTACCATGAAGGCACAGGCATATGTGAAGATGCTCACTACACTTGTCACCAGGGAAATGCGAGTCAAAATCACAGTATCATCTACAACTATGAGAATGATAGCAAAAATACAAGACTGCTAGCACAAATACAAGAAGTCGAAGTGTTATGAGCATGTGGAGAAAAAGAAGCCCCTGTGCGCTGCTGCTGGGAACATAATGAGTTGCTGTAGCCACGATGGAAAACACTGTGGAGGGGCCTCAAATTAAAAATAGAGCTACTGGGGCCCTCCTTGGTGGCGCTGCAGGTTAAAGCGCAGCACTGCAAGCAGGCCACAGTCGCCTGGTAGTAAATTTGATCCCTGCCCAGAGGTGATCCACATGGCCAGGCAGACCTCTCCTAACCCATCCGCTGCTCCCCTCAGCAGTGTGCCTCTTTGATCTGCCTGTTCTCCTCCCCACTCTGTCTCTGATGAGTCCTCTCACTCTCCTGCACCTCTAGCCTGTTTCCCAGTTCTGTATGCATAAATTAATAAATCTTAAAACAAAAAATTGAGCCACCAGGCCCTCCCTGTTGGCACAAGGGATTATGACACTGCACTGCAAGCTAGCCACAGCTGCTTTAGCGCCAGTTCAATCCCCCATCCAGGAGGTGATCCACATGACACAGCAGAACTCGCTTGTCTCATCCGCTGCTCCCCTCTGCAGTGTACTTCGACAATCTGCCTTTCTCCTCCGCACTCTGTCTCTGGGGAAGACTCTCACTGACCCTGCATCTCTGGCTTGTACCCCAGCTCTGTATGAATAAAGAAATCTTTAAAAAAAAATAGAGCTACCTTATGATCAAGCAGTTCCCCTCTTGGGGATTTACCCAAAGAAAAGGGAAAAACAAATTTAAAAACCTTTATGCATGCCCATGTTCACTGAAGCATTATTAACTGTAGATAAGAAAACAACTAGGAAACAACCTGAGTGTCCACTGACAGATGAATGGATTAAGGAAATGTGATATTTATATGAAAAGGAATACTGTTCAGCCAATAAAAAGTGGAATCTTGTCATTTATGACAGTGTGGATGGACCTGAGTGAAATAAGTCACATAGAGACAAATATCATATAATCGCATTAATTATCAAGTCTAAAAAACAAGACAAACAAATCCAAGCTTTTATAGATAGAACAGATTGGTGGTTGTCTGAGGCAAGGGTGTGAGGGTGGGTGAAATGGGCTAAGTAGGTCACAATCACAAATTTCCAGTTATAAAATAAGCTAAAATATGCAGCTTACTGGCTATCGTCAGTCATACTCTATTATATACTTGAAATTTGCTGAGAATAAACGTTAAAGTCCTCATCAGAAGGAAAACAATTTTGTAACAATGTGTGGGAACAAGTGTTAACTAGGTTTATTGTGATGATAATTGTATTATATATACAAATATCAAACCATTATATTGTAACTCTGACATTAAAATAAGGTTATAAGTCAATTATACCTCAATAGGAAAATTAAAATGCTAATCCTATCACCTGTAGGATTAGTTCTAAAGTCCTCTGCATGATTTACAAAGCCTTCCATCTCCTTGTTTTATCTCTTGAGCCCATCACTCTTCTTCAGCTTTCCATCTCATTGTTACACAATCACAGCAAAACTACTGGTAATGACAGTCCTAATCCTCTTTCCTTTTGTAATTGTGTTTTTTATGCGCCATGCATGTGCATGAGACAACATCTACTTATCCTGTGAGACCATGCATAAATGCCAACCTTCTGTGAAGTCTTTCTCAAAAATATGAGATAAAATTGATCACTCCTTCCTTTTGCTGTCATTCTAACATTAACTTATCTCTGTTACGGCCATATTGAATGTTGGGGGGAATAGCAGCATCCCCACAATAGATTAGCAGTGTCCCAAGATGGCTATTTGTGTGGTGACACATTTGAATGCACACATTCTGATATGACTGTAGAAAAAAGAATCTATTTCATTACTTTATATTCTCAGTATAAAGACAAAGTGTTAAGGGACCTGAGTTTGGAAAATTAACTAGCACAGTTTAGAGACTAATGTTATTGTGGGAATATATTTTCTGTCATTAAATCAAAGATCCAAACTCTGCAGTGTCTCTTTTTGGATTGTAAACTTGTAATGGATGCCCACTAAAAAAAATGGCAGTCTCGGAAGAATAGTATAACATTCTGCTAATTCTAGCTTATGATTTTTAAACAATGCTACTTGATAAAATGATTAATGATTTGTTCAATATTTTCTACAATTGCCTAATCAAAATATATGGGACTTTTAAATTTTAAAAATCTGTTTCTTAAACAAACTATTTCCTAGATTTCAGTGAAACAATTACAAAAAAAAAGTAAAAGTAACTCGAATTTTACCTTTCAGAGATATAAATCTCATCAGCCTGATTGGAACTGATATTCATTTTATCCTTCTCAGGCAGAGACACACATGAGAAGTGACTTGTATAACTAAGAAAATGATGGGTACCTGTCTTTTAATCTGAAATCATTGATGCTAAGGACATCTGGTAAATTTAAATGAATGAATGAGTGAATGACTAAATGAGAGAGTAATCTTACATATCTTCTATGTTTTAAATCTGATTTATTCTTAATTTTGAATATTATCTTATTCTTAATGAAATATTTTATCACAAATTCCCATTTTTGGTCAATAAGCATTTTGAAGTAGACAATCCCTGAATCTTCTGGACCTCTTACTTTGAATGCTATTGGTAATCCCTTTCCATGATAAAGGGAAATTTGAAAAAGAAGATAAACTATTCACATACTGATAAGAGTCATGAATAGTGAAGTTACATAAGAGAAAAAAATATGACAGGTTCCCCATTATCCAGACATTCACAATCTAATGTAGGAAACAGAAGTAATTACAAATAACTATATCATAGTTTGATAAGGTTAATGTTCGGTTCTGGGTGATGGAGGCTGAAGAAAGACTGCTTGAATGCCAGTCTGCACAGTTTCATTGTATATAAAATGTCTGAGTTCATGTGAAGTCAATTCTTTTTTAATTTAGGTTTTAGTTTATTAGTGATTCAATATACGATGAAATGATCTACACTCTACATGTTTATAGATATGCTATGTGGAGAGACAATGTGAGTTGTCTTTCTATTCTTGAAAAAATTGACCCATATGAGGCTATCTACTAGAACACTGATAAAGAAGGAACTCAGATTTTAACATAGTCCTCTGACCCCTAATCTCTGTTTATAGTTCAGTTGTTCTCAGAGATGCTGTTTGCAGATTCTGTTGCTGCTTGAGGTCCTACTCTTTTTTTGTTAGATGAATCATAAGACTTCCATCAGCTTGTGATTTTGCAGAATAATAATTACATGATCACAGTCAGGAGAGAGGACACTTGAGACCTGAAAGCTTAAGGAAGACTTGGGTGATTTCTGAAGTCCACAGTGTCTTTGATGTGGCATTAACTGGTTTTAGAAAATTCATATAGAGGCCTGTGAATAATACAGCGATTAAGTTACTGCAGGAAATTGTAAATACCAGGCAAAGGCATTTGAGCATTGATTGTAGCCCTCTAAAGTCAATAAAACTTTTACACAGGGGAGAAAACATACAGAGTAGGAAACAATAAAAGTGACATTTTGAAAAACTTCTTACAGTGGTGTACTGTGTGAATAATAAATAGAATATCTAAAGAGATTAACAACTGGTCTTGGAAAATTGTTCAGCAAGCAACCACATTGTTAGGTGCTTATTAGATGTTAGGAGCAAAGAATCAGAAAGGCTAAGTTCATCCCTGCACCCACCTTCAATCAGAACTTCAATCAGCTCCGTCCCTTGGAGGTTGAAGTGGCAGCCATTTGGGGCAAGAAAAATATGGGCGCTTGACTGTGACAAGTCACAGAGGACAGTACAGGCTAAGCCTCACAGTGCTGTCTGTAGCACCAGTAAGGCATGAAGTTGCTTTGGTGACCTCTTCCTTTGAATGCTATTGGTAACCCCTTTCCATGATAAAGGGGATCCTGAAGAAGAAGATAAACTATTCACATACTGATAAGAATCATGAATAGTGAAATTACATTGTTGAGTAATATGGCCCAGAGAAATAGAGCAGTCACCCTATTTCTCCCAGGGACAAATTCAGTGGCAGCCTGAACTACAGAGAACATGTATTTAGTAGGTACCAATATTTGAGCACGGCTTTATCCAAGGGAAAATTTTGGCTAAGAGGAAATTGATGTAGTGTGCAACTGTCCCAAAGAGTATGTGTGACCTATTCAATCTTTCCACACCTAGCCTCATCATGCTCACAGCCACAGACTGAAAAATATGTAGGACAGGGTTGGTTCACCAGGGAAAAAGGTATACTAAGCTAATAATGTTATTGATGGTTCTTTGAAAATTTGTGATTTTTTTCAGTTACAACTAAGTGAAAAGGCAGCTATGTTAATCATTTATCTGACCTGCAGCTCTGTCCCCTTCAAAAAAGCAAGGTGTCTTTCCTCTTGGAAAAAACATGATTTATGGGCTTACCACTGGGGAGTTACAATGGGTTGCAGGCCATTTTGGAGAATAATGGGGGTATGGATATTTGTGTGGAGGACCTCCAAATCTAGCAGTCAGTCTGTGTAAAAGATTCAGGCTGGTGGAGAAGTTACTTTCAGATGGCAGCTAAGGGTGGTCTCAGCCAGCCACTGGTCATGTTGCTAAAATTGAACTGCTTAACTCAAACAACTGGGTGCAGACCTTAAGTTCATCTTTTTTATAATATATGAAAATGTTGGATATTTTCTCTTGATATGAATCCCAGTCCACTTTTTAGATCTAATCTATTAAGCTCATCTAGTGTATTTTTTCATCTTAGACTTTCCTTTCTAGAAGTTTTAAAAAAAGATTTATTTATTTATGCATACAGAATTGGGATACAGGCCAGAGGTGCAGGGGCAGTGAGAGGATTCACCAGAGACAGAGTGGGGAGCAGAACAGGCAGATCTTCGAGGTACACTGCTGAGGGGAGCAGCTGGTGCGTCAGGAGAGGTCTGCCGCGGTGGAACTCAGGCTGAAGTGGCTTTAGCTTTTCAGTGCTGTGCTTTAACCCGCTGGGCCACCCGGGAGGGCCCTCCTTTCTAGAAGTTTTAATTGGGTATTTAAAAGTAATTCCTATGCCTCTACTCAGCACATTCAAACTTCTAGTTTCTTGAACATGAGGAATATAATAACTGTTTGATGTCCTTGCTTGCAGATGCTACTATCTGTATTATTTTTGACTCAGTCTCAATGACTTATTTTTCTCCTTATCATGGGTCTTGTCTTCCATAATCCACCTAATTCCTGCAGGTGAAGACTTTGTAGTCTTAGTTTTTGACTCTTGATGCCTCATTATAATGTGTTGAATGAATTAATAAAGTGAATGACTATTTGCATACAGGTTATTTTTAATAATTTAGCATAGAGGAGTTTGGAAATGATTCTTAGCACTTTTCCATAGCTTTTTGAAGTTGTCATATACAATTATGTCTAAATGAGCTGTATTGAAGCTCTATATAATTTTCATTTCATTTAATTTTTCTTTGTCTCATCAAAACATTTTAGGGTTTCAAGCCTGGATTAAAAATAACCCTACAGGTATTTTCTGTTTCAGAGACTGAACTGGTTGAATCTTCTCTGATTACTTAATTTAAGAATCATTTATGCAAAGTGAACAAATTAGGTATCACTATCATAGTGTGTATGAATTTAACAGATCATAGATCTCAAAGATGAAAGAGTTGGATTTTACTTTATAACTGAATACATATTTTTTTGTCCTTGATTTCTTATTTTTTCTTAACAGCAGAGAATTAATGCTCAACTCACAGCTACTCGGTCTAATCCAAAGGTGCTTCTATTATATTTAAATACTATTATTTAAATTAGCTAGTTTCACTGGTTTCACCTGGGATTCTTCTCTCATTCTCTTCCTTTGAATTACTTATATTTCAAGTTTATTAAAATAAACTTTCAATAAGTTAGGTAGGAGCAGAACAGTGAGGAGCACCCATGCTATTTCTGTGTGGCTTCTGATATTCATATAATCTAATTTATTGGCATGGGCAATGATCTACTTAATTGGCCCCGGCAATATGTGGTGTTGGCTATATTTGGTTTTTTGATAATCTACTGATTATGAAGCTTTCTATCATCAAAGAGTCTATAAAACTTCAGACACAAAAGAAACCCTTCTCTTTGCTTAATGAGCTTGTCTTTTGGCTATTATTTGATTCATGTTCCCAGCTAACATCCACAGCTTTGTCTGAATCAGGGGAACACTGTGTTGAACACTGTGTTGACATTAATCTCCTTTGTAAGGAAGATGTGCCAAAAAACTTGCCGAGTGGAATAATTTTCCCTGGAAAAAGGGAGAATTACTCCAAACTTCTAAGAGCTCTTTGAGTTCTGTCTCAGGAGAAGGTGGGAGTTGGGTGGGAAAGGGAGATGACTGGGCTGTTTGGTTCTCACACTGCCTCAGTACCTACATTCTCCCATCTGTCTTCCCCTCTGACTTCAGATATTTACCAGGACAGGTCCAATGAGAACACATTCCTTTTCAAATCTTTCTGTTTCACATGTCTTTCAAACTGTTGGTATTTATGGACTGGAGAGTCATCTTTTTTTTTTTTAACAAATAAATGAAAGAATATAGTTGAAGCTACTCCCAAAACATATGCTGATTTCAGACTGGTAGCATATGCTGATATAGTTGGAATTAAGGAAAACAGTTTGTGAGATCAAAGCACCTCTTATTAATGTCCAAAATAAGCATGTCACAACATTTCGTTTTATAGGTAGATCTGCTGGTCAGTTAGCTGTACCTGTCTTTAAATCATGTGCCTCCATGTGAAATCGTCCAAAGAGTTGTGGCATTTAGCTCAATGTTATTATTATTATTATTAATTTTTAAAGATTTATTTATTTGTGCATACAGAACTGGGGTACAGGCCAGAGGCTCAGGGGCAGAGAGGATTCACCAGAGACAGAGCGGGAGCAGAACAGGCAGATCCACGGGGGTCAGGAGAGATCTGCCGCACCATGTGGTCACCCCTGGAGCAGGTGGGGATCGAACTCATGCCGAAGTGGCTTTCGACTCAGTGCTGTGCTGCAGGCGGGGATGAACTCTTGGAATGCGGAAGTAGCTTTCGACTCTTAGTCGCTATGCTGCAGGCCGGGATCCAACTCATGAGGAAGTGGCTTTCGACTCAGTGCTGTGCTTTAACCCGCTGCTACACCAGGGAGGGCCCACCTACTGTGCCACCAGGGAGGGCCCATCTACCTCAATGTTTCTTAATGCTTTCCTGTTGCTGATACTGTCACCTAAGAGTCTTAGGAGGTAGCCAAAATGTATTGAAAACAATTTAACTGTACTATCTCAAGGACTCCAACTTAAGTGGTCTTCTGTAATAAATGTGGATTTTTCAGGAATGAGGATTCTTTTACATCACAGTAGCACTGAATTTCACCCCAGACAGATTTATTTCAGGTCGTAACATTTATATCCTTGGCTTTTCTATTTCTTGGGTATAAAAGTCAAATTTGAAAAAAATCCTTCTTACTTGTTTTTGCTTGAGGCGATAGTGTGTATTTTGCTTTGAATTACTTTTCAGTATTCTTCCACTAGGTTGGGTTCAGGTATTCAATAAATGCTCATTGGAAAAGACTGGGTGCTCTATTTAAATTATAAAAAAAAAAGGCAATTTGACTGGCATATGAGAAACGGGAAATTTACTACAGCAGAGCTATCCGAACTTTCATAAGAAGTTACCTTTTGGTTAGTAATGTAATGGAAACATTTCCAATTTAGTTCACTGTGTATGATCAGTGAGCTTTCCTAGTGACAATAGTAAGCCAATAAAAGCAAAATTTGACATAAATATTTTGCAACATTTTTTAAATTAAAGTATTAAAATTAAATTTTTGATAATTCATGTTTCATTCACTGGGTCTGTGTCTCGGAGTGACTTGAATCCGGTGTGAAGTGTGAAGAGAACGCACATATAGGTTGTGCTTAAACTTGGGTTTAATGAGAGTAAGAATAGAGGCAATGGGAGAGTTGAAACATTATCTTTGGATCTGTTACAAATCACTGAGCACACACAACACAGTATTTGGAAGTGACGACTGATCTAGAGGATCCACGCTGTGTGTAGTGTTGTCTCTTGGTGACTCATCTGGGCGCGTGAGTTCTGCAACCCTCAGACTGAGGCGGTGCACACCCACACTACTATCCAGGGTAAGAAGAAAGTAGTTTATGTTTCTATCAGCGTTCTTTGATGGTGAATTCTTAAAAATGTAGCTTTTGACAATAATAATATTAACAACTATACACCAGAGACATTTTATGGGGGTAGAATGGGGAATAGGCTAAAAAATGGCGGGGGGCTGGAGGAGAGTGCACGGGACTATGGTGAGGGCACATGAGTGAACTGGTGATGGGAAATCCACGGGGATTACAACTGAGATAGAAAATGGCACAAAATGATGTAGCTTTTGTCTCACTAACCTGTGTGCTTGCAGGATGTTCTAATAAATTTGTTTTGAATAAGTGAGTGAATGGATAAACAACTATCAATAGTGTCCACCTTAAATCCTAATGAAAGTTTTATTCCATTTGGTGGGGGGGTGTTGAGGGTGGTTGGAACATTTACAGCTCTGAGCAGGGAGAGCTTGTCTAGCCAGAGTAGTGTATGCCGCGTAAATATTTGAAGATATTTGTTTAATCCTATTGAAAGGGAGACCAAAGTGTGCTTATTTTCCTACTTTTGAGAAGTAGGAAAAGAGAAATCCAGGTAGGTATGTTCAGTCCATTGTTCTGGACTTTCTAAATGCTAGATTGAGTATATGGCAAGTCATCCAGGTTTTCTCAGTAATGTAATTACTTGTAAACAGGGAAAGTGATGTGATCATATGGCGCATTAAAAGATTTACATGGCAAGAATTCTATTTAATGGAGAAGTTGGCAGATTAATACATTGAAAACGTACTAAATGATGAAAAGCCTTTTTAAATGCCAGTCTGAGTAACTTGCCCAGCATTGCCACTTAGGAGAGCAAAGTAAAAGAGAAAATATAACAATGAATAAAGTTCAGTAAAAATGCATTTGGTTTCTGGAAATTTTTGATAATAATTTTAGCACATTTTAGGAGATAAAGCTTTTTATATTAACCACATGAACTAATCTCATTTGAATTGCTTTGGATATAGAAGTCAAGAAAGAATTTAATGCATTAGCAAAAATAAATCATAAAAGCTAAAGAGAAAACCACTCATCTCTATAGATTTAGGATAAGTTGTCAAAAGACAGTGACAATGGATACATATTGTTTTCCACTTTTCTATAAAGAATAGGTACTTTGGCCTTAGAGTCTAACAAATAAAAGTCATTAAAAAGTGAATAATAATTTTTCCCAGCATAAAGCGATAACTGAATTTTTAAGATAACTAAAAATAACAAACAGAAGAAAATGCACAAAAGGAAATTATGGCTCCAGAGAAGATTTTTTAATATCAAAGCATCTTGCATTGTTACAGAAAATTTTCAACAAAGCTTATCCTAGAGAGATGCTTTTTTGTTTGTTTTGAAGTGATAAGAAAGAAATGAAGTTGAGGGGATAAGTGACTCTTCCTAGGAATGTTGTTTCTAAACTTTTCAAAATTAGTCAGGTTTAGTAGTAACAATATTATATGGCAAGGTATCAGAAGATTGTGAAATTCGTGGATGATTTTCCTCCAATGATTTTTAGCCAGTTTCTGGTCCTTTGTATTTAGGTCACTTCATGCTAGGAAGTTTTGCGTTGGATCTATTGACAGTCTCTAAATTTCAACATGTCTAACAACAAATATATCATCTATCTGCCAATCTCTCATTTTTGTAAAGGATATCACCATCTTGCAGGTGATACTTTAATGATAGATTCAAATTGTTGACAAGTGTAAAGAGGTATAAAATAACTTAGAATCCCACAATTTATTACTTAGTGCATTTCTTAAATTAAAGATGAAGTAAATTTGTGTATGTCATATTTATTCCTCAGTCTGAAAGTTCCACAATGTCACTAGATATTCGTAAAAATTATAATTTGAATGGGTATAAAATTTGATAATGCTTTTGAAATAGACTGAGATATAAATTCACATCCAGAAAATTTGCCAGTTAATATTCCCACTTATATTTTATGCATAAATATAAGAATTTCAGAGTCTAACTCATACTGCTACCTAACCAAATCTGAGTACTATTCAGCATTAACATTTGCTATTTTTATAGTTGATAAACACAAACTTAATATTAATTTAATTTGCAATCACATATATTAGCTATTTTATCATTATAAGCAGCAGTTGTATTATGGATTATTCTAAAGATACCAAACAAAAATATCCTCTAAAGTTCCAGTCTGGCCAAGAGTGCCCAATTTATCAGGAAAGTGATGACCCCATAGAGTAAAAGCACATATAGTGCATCTCCGTGAGCAATCCCAATACCGTGTGGGTTTGATGATTGTAGGGATTTTCATTATAGTCACTGATGAATGTAGAATTATTCAGTAGGTAAGAAAGAAGTAGGTTTACCAGTTTCTGTTATATTCAGATTTATTGCAACCACTAAAAGTCATAAAAACAAATTTCCTCCAAGTCACCAATAGATGCTCAAGGTATATCTTGAAGAAATGTCTTGGACTGTAGATTATCACTCTTTTTCTCTGAGCTGCTGATAAGGTGGACTATCCAGTGTTTCCAAGGATGAAACAGAAGTTACGCTTTATTTTTTGTCATATAGAGCTACGTCATTATAGCTGACATTGTGACTTAAAAAAATATGAAACAGTTACAATATGCTTTAAAGTGTTTAGATATAGTTTAATGCTTATATGTATGAATATGCATATGGATTACTGCAGATGATAAATAGATTTTTAATAATTCAAACATTTAAAAAGTTATAGTTCTTCAAATATAGGGAGGGGCCTCTATACGTTCTTTCTTAGCGTAGCTGTTCTCTCCTGCACTCCACTGCACTCTGCCCACGGTCGTCTGCCACCCTCATATCCTCAGTCTCTCAGCTCAGGCCCTCACCCTGGGCTCAGTGCCCACACCACATTCCAGGTACCCACCAGTAGGCACTTGTACCCCAAACTCATGCTCTCAAGCACCTCCGGCATTCAAGCTACAGGGGAAAGCCACAGAAGCCAAAAGTGTAAAAGCCTGAGCAATCTTCATTTACCCTCCAACCCACCCCCTCAGGGTTTTCAAGTACAATCTATACATCAGTTTCCCTTCTGGAATGTGGAACTCTGCAACCATAACCTCGAATAAGTAAACAGAATGCAACTGAACATAACAGAATACAACTAAGCTCAATTCCCCTAGCGGTGAAAAGAGAAATAAGTTATTGGCACTAGCAATGGGAGATCTCTTCCATCTGGCAATATACATGTCAGTTTTGTGTCTAGGGATAATATCGTAGCTGGCAACTGGCGAGTATCTTACACGCTTTGCCAAGAAAAGGCATCAGAGGACGCTCCATCCGAAAGAGTGGCGAGCTCCGAATAGGCCACAAAGCCAACACAAAGGTTCCCCTTACAACTGCCCTGCGACCTGCCAGCCCAGGGCGGATAACATGCACTGTGGCAGCCGTTGTCCAGACACCCTTGGTGTTACTTGTAAATCGGTGTCCAGGCCGCTTCCCAAGGGACTATCAGTGCCTACCAAGGCACTTTACTGCCCGGGGCCAGGCCTAGTCCATAGTCCTGGGTCCAATCCGGTTGGGGCTGGCAATAAAATATTGTCCTGCTGCCCTAACCCAGGCTTTAGCAGGATGTCTGAAGTTTGTATTTGCATGAGGGTGACGTAGCGGCACGATGCAGCAATGCCTCCACTACAGCCGGGCAGCCTGTCCTGCCTCTAAGTCTAGGCTGGCAGGATGACTGGACACAGACTGGTATAGAACCCTCTAACCACCGTGGGATGGACGGAGGGTGGTGGGTTGCAAGCATGTGATGCTAGAGTCAAGAATCACCGGGAGCTGGGAAGCCTTCTAGGCTCCTGTGCCCACCCTCATGCCTGCACTGTGCCTAGTTTCCTCACTACAAGTTTCCTCACTACAAGTGGTGTAGAAAGGTCTGAAAAAGCCACTGAGAGCTCCAGAATGCACCTTTACTCGTCTGCCCGGATCCAAGAGAAACTGCCCGGGGCCTTGCTGGCACAGCAGACAGAAATTGTATCTATAGTATGCACGTTATTAACAGAAAAATCAGTGTTTTGAGAAAATGGGGTATTTTACCTTAAAAACCCATTCTGCCATGTCCTCGCAAGCTGGCCTTCTTCTAGTGAACTAAACAAAGACAGAAAACCATAAGGGACCCTCCCACAATGACAGTCTGGTCTTTATCATGCCCCCAGAGTGTGTTGTTGCTTCCTTGGACATTTTGACTCAGGTATATCCTGTCTTCCTGGCCAGGGAAAACCATTCTGATTTTCTGATGGCACCAATGTTCGACTTTTCTTCAGGCATTACTGGGGTAAGACTCTCAGTGCAAAACAAGAATTTTGGTTCAAAGAAAACAGATGTTTAGTCACACAGTGTCTGCATGCCCCTACGCTGTGTGTATATACAGGTTCCTCCACACAGCGGGTGCCTTGCTCCCAGGCCCTGTCAGTAGAACAGCGATTCTTTTTCACTGTGAAAACCCTGCAGCAAGAAACAAAGAAAGACGTGAAGAAGTTCTAATACCGTATCGTTGTCATGTTTTAGACTAAGGATGAGATGACCTAACGAGCCTTATATTTGTAAATATACTTCTAGGATAAGAGATTCAAGAGCTCTAATTAAATTAGCTCAATAAAATCAAGGGATCACTTTGAAGTTAGGAACAGATATTCTTCTTCACCAAGTAACTAAGTTTGTTGGAAACCAACCTCCTTTTGTTAAGTGAAAGTTTTAGAAATGTGCTCCATATCTTCTTTCATTTATTAAAATAAGTTCTTTTTGTGTATGTAACTCACCAATATATTTAAGGTCAAAAACTCCAAGACTGGGGACCAGTCAGTCAGAGAAATCTTATGCTTCTGGTTTCCAGGCTGGGCAGGCATCCTCAGTGTTGTCTGAATAGCCATTTAAAAATTTCTCTTTTATCAACCAAACGTTAAATTCCCTTCCCAGCTGTTGATTATTTCAGTGACAACCCCCCCACCATCTCTCTCTCCTTGCTTATTAAAGCTTCCCTTTAAGTTTTTATACTAAAACCTCCAAGATTGTAATCCCAAATAGTCCATACTTTGTTGATTTAGTGTATATTTTTTTTCTGTTTTTTGGTCATCAAAAGAAATTTTTTAGATTTATTTATTTATTCGTACAGAACTGGGGTACAGGCCAGAGATGCGGAGGGTGAGAGGATTCACCAGAGACAGAGTGGGGAGCAGAACAGGCAGATCGACGAAGTACACTGCTGAGGGGAGCAGCGGGCGGGTCAGGAGAGGTCTCCCTCGCCATGTGGTCGCCTCCGGGGCAGGCGGGAATCGAACTCATGCGGAGGTGGCTTTAGTTTCTCAGTGCTGTGCTTTAACCCGCTGCGCCACCAGGGAGGGTCAAAAGAAATTTTTAAGCCTTGAACGAATGGCTAACAATTAAGGGGAAAGACCTCGGATTTCATACTTCACAAGTCCTGTGTAGAGAAACTTAATTCCAATAAAAAAAAGAAGTATTGAATATATTTTAAGTTTTCATCTTATTTTGAGCATAGTTGATAGACGTCTGAATAAAGCATGAAGCTCTTAATTTATGTTAGTGTTAGATAAAAAATGCCTTCCTTACTGAGTACTGAGATGACAAATGGTAAGTGGGGAGAAACAACCACATGAGTATTTTCCTAATCACAGTGCTTGCAAAATTTTCTTTCTGGAACATCAGATTATTGCAAAGAAATTATTTATTTGTTTCGCAGCCAACTGAGGAATCACACTGCTTGCTGTTTTCTTATATAGAAACATAAAAATCCAAACACAGCAGTCACAAATTCTTCAGTCTCATTATGATCATCAAAAACAGTGTATCACATGTGGTCTTGCATTCCCTTAAAAAGGAAAGCACATTTGTGTGGGAAAATTTCAATTTTAAGTAGGAAAATCTAGTGTATTTTTTCATAACATAGTTATACATTATTTTCTCTTTAGAATTTTGATTTTGACATTTTCTGTTACATAGAACTATTTAAATTTTTCTTAAGACAGAGAAAAGAATGACATCATAAAAATATTAAAACAGAAAAATAAAACACACCAAGGTGATTTATACTCGGCTTTGCAAAAAGGACATGGTACTGAGTGTGCTTGGTTACTGATCTTGGATGAGTGAAGATTTTTTTGCTCTCTTCAAGAATGAATTCACCAGTGTCACCTTAACTGGCATATTGCAGGTTATTAAGAAAAAGGAGATACTTGGGCATAGACACAAGTGGGCAAAAACTATTTTTAAAAGGACAGGTGTGGCCTTTTTTGGTGGAACATGTCATTTTAAGGTTAGGTCGGTTTGCGGTCATGATCCTTAGTTTTCTTTACCCCCCATATATGAGTTCCAGGCCTAATATAATTGGCATAGCTGGTTTTAATGACTAGTCAATCATCCCACCCCCAGCAAGGCTCTTCCTGGGGGCAGGCGTCTAGGTGACTGGCTTCAAGGTGTTTGGCTTGCTCAGCAGGGTGCTCTTTTTAGCAATCAGATGTTTCTGATGCCATTATCAATCTCAGAGGAACACAGAGAATGTTATTAGGGATATAACACAATCAATTTTTCAAGCTCCCAGGAATGCAGCTGGAGCCAGTTAACATTGATTCACAAGGAAGTAAATTAACAGTTAATCCTAAAGAGGGAATGCAATTCCACTGTTTAATTCTCCTCATTCCTGAATTTTTAGTCTACAGGAGTGTTTTTGTAAACTGGAGGGGATTGTCAAAGACAGGTCGATCTTTCCCTACCCCCCAAACTATGACATGATATCTTTTTAACAAGGAACTTGCACTTAGTAAGCAGAGATTTTGTCAGGCAGGGCATATACATCTCCATCAAGGTAGCTTCATTTTCCATCCTGAAATATTTTCTTAGGATTTTATATTGAGTGAAAAATAACCTTCTAGAAATGTAAATCGCTGTCAAAGATTGAGAGCCATCTGGTTTTTGAGTATATCGTAAATTGATATGTTCCAACATACAGGGACTCTAAAATATGGGACATGTAGGACATATAATACGCTTTATTAAAATTTTATTACTTTCATTATTGAACTGATTTTGTGGCATTACAGTAACACAGATAGTTCATATTGAGTATTAAAATGAAGTGCACCCCAAAGGAAAGATATACACCAATGTTGTTTTAAAAGAAACAGTATTTATTAAGAAATTATGTGCTGAATTCTCCTACAGTCTGTGCAGATGGTTTCTTTCATTTCCACAAGCACAAGATGACAGCTAAGAGCATCTGGAAAATACTTGCAATGCCTGCACATGGAAACGTCCTAGTAATAGGAGATGAAATGAAGGGACACACGCACTAATTTAAACTTTTGGGTTCAAAGACAGGGTGATCTTTCCCCCCCCCAATCTAGTTCTCACTTGTGTTGGCACTGTCTGTGAGCTCTCCCATTCAGACGCAAGTTTTGGGCAATAATTGGGTCATTTCAGTTCAGCAGAGCAGAGAATGCTCAATTTAATCATAGGTCAAAGCAACAATACTTTAATTACTGAATCACATCTGAAATATTTGCATTCTTTATTAATAAAAAGGTGCTTATAGAGGGCAGAAATATAACCTTTCAAGTATCTTATTCTTATGATTTGAAGAACTTTAACTATGAATTAAAAATAAATTATAAAACTAGCATATGATGTATCCTTTCTTACATGACATTGTCAGAAATAAAGTTTAAACATAGAGTTGCAGTATCACCTGACTTTATATATGATCAACAGTAAAACATGCTAATCATAAAAATAGCTTTTACAAATATACATTTGTGTACAGTGGTCTCCCTTACCATTCATAAATGTCCTTCACATTTTAAGACTTTGAAGACTAAAAAAAAAAAAACACAACATAATCAGCAAAGGGAAAAACACATTTACAATCTAAACCATAAAAACTTGACAATTATACCGCTTAGAACATAGAAGAAATGGAATTTCTAAAATTGGACAATTCTGTCCATTTTATTTATTTGGGTTTTTATATAAATTGAACCAAAGATGCTGCTATCCAGTAAGAAACCTTCTTTCACATTTCTGGAGGTTGTCACAGTTTCCCTTTTCTGCTTTCATGGCATCATTCATTACTTTAGATCACTTTATTTGTAGAAACTGAGAAAAGAAAAAAAAGTATATTAATATAGAGTTACATTTCATTGTTGATAACAGGCATAGCAGAAAGTTATATTTTAAGATTAAATCCTAAGGATCTACAGGATAAATACTTGTAAAAACTTGAGGTTCTTAGAATCTTGTAGGTAATAAACACTCAATTATTCATATTTATGGCATGCTATGATTTTTGTCCAGCTAATTTACCATGTGAGATCAGCAATTATTTTTCTGTTGGAGTTCCTGTTTAAGTCAGAGGGGAACCACTTGAGTTGCAGGGGAGGCAGAGATTTGAGTTGCTCATGACTATTGGCTGTGACCTTGTAATACTTTTCTCCTACAAAAGACTGAGCAGTGCAACCCTAAGCCTTACATTGAGGCAGGAGAAAAAGTCATTATAGGCCTCTGATGTAGGTTGCAAAAGAAGAAAGTTAAATTCAAGAAGGGCAATGAGACACGGTAAGAGTGAGACACTATTTAATTGGCTGAAGAACTGAGTTAAGTTGAATATAAATATGAAGATCAAGTAATGCAAGATTTTAGTCATAGGGGAAGGCATTTATTTGTTTTAGCATCCTATCTTTATATTTAGGCATAAAATATAATTAGCCTATGTGATCAACTTCCAAGATTTTTGTAGTTGGAACATCTAAGTTTTTGTCTTAAGAATCAGACTTGCAAATCCAGGTATAAATTTGGATGGAAATTGTTGAGAACACAGTGTACCAGTTCTCAATCTTGGGGGAGTAAAATGCTGTCCACCAATCCTAAAAGAGGACTTTAGAGATTCCTGTCCATTTGTACTGGTGTCAGAGGTGTCAAGCACAAGAGCCAAGGGGTACAGGGAACAAGGCTTTAATTCTGTTAGTGTACCTGGGCCTCATCACTACTGGCTACCTGTCTGGCCTTCTCTGTCCCCTTTCTTACTGCAGTAGACTCTGACCTCTCCCTGTGGAATTTAAAATAATAAATGCTGAGGGCATAGACCTGTAAGTACAGTAACACAATACTCTTTGAGACTGAAACAAGAGTGAGTATTGCCATAAGGAGATAAGACCAACACAGGCTGTAAGGGCTCATTCATTTCTTGGAAGAGTATTCCTGGCCAGAGGCCCATTCTGGCAATTCAAATACAGCAAGCACAGATTAGTCTTCTCAATAGTTGTGACTCCCATGAGTAGTTAGAGAGTGAGGTAACTTGACCTTTCACAGAAGTGTCAATAAAGATTGTAAAAAAAATGAGTATGGCAGTTGGGATGATAAGAATCTCCCCAGACCTCACGCTTGGCCGTGGTTGCTGGCTGAAAGGAGCACAGTGAACCTGAAGGGGTCTATCTCTTCCTTCACACCCAAGGAAACATACACCTCAATAATTTAAGTGAACAGGCAGGTTGCTTTCCTCAGTGAGTACAATCCTAGGACATTTAGAATTAAATGTAACAGATTTGTAACAACATAAAACAGAACATTACATTTTTGTTAAGAAGAAAGAAATCTACTACGATAAAAACTGGTATTATTTCAGAGGTTTAGCCTATTAGTGATGCAACGACAAAGCATATGTCTCTCTCTGTCCCACCCTATTAGCTTCCCATTTTCTTTATTTTTCCTCTAGGCTTAACAAGTCTTGTTTACTTGCATTCCAAGGAAAAAGGGCATTACTACCATGAAAATACCGGAACTACCGCCATGGGTGATGGTGAAAACAAGCTGACATCAACCACAATCATTAGATGTGTCTATCTCAAGGACGAGCATGCTGACCCTCATTCCTCCTGCTTTCTGCTTTCTTGTAACTCTAGATGAACAACCCTGCTCTCTGACAAAGAGCAGGATGCTGATCTTTCAGATGCTAGTCTTCTGCCTTCCTCAATTTGTTGACAAATTAATGAAATTCTTTCCTTCCCTTCAAACTCTGTCTCCTTTGCGTTGGCTAAGGGAACCTAGAATGCTGGCCCTCTGGTATCATTAGCTTTCAGTCTTGCAATGAGAGTTTAGAATATACATTTAAAAAATGGTTTGAGACATATTATTTCAGCTTCATGATTTGAAATCTTATGTTTTTGAAGGATATTAATGGGTTTAAGAGAACTTCAGATTAACATGTTTATACATTTAACTTATTAGACTTTAAGAATTGTTTCATTCTCCAATTTATTTATTAAAACAGACAAATAGGCACCTCCCTGGTGATAAAGGGGTTGAGGTGCAGCACTATGAAACTACTGGCGGCCACTATAACATGGGCTAGATCCCCGGCCAGGGAGGTGACCTACATGGCGCAACAGACCTCTCCTGTCTTGTCCACTGCTCCCCTCAGCAGTGTGTTTCAACTGATCTGCCTCTTCTGCCCTACTTTGTCTCTGGTGAATTCTCTCAACCCAAACCCCCCTCCCCCGCCCTTGGCCTGCAACCGCAGTTCTTATATTTTTAAAGATTTAAGTATTTATTATATGTGAGAACTGGGGTACAGGCCCAAGATGCAAGGGCAGAGAGAGGATTCACCAGAGACAGAGTGGGGAACAGAACAGGCAGATCGATGAAGTATACTGCTGAGGGGAGAAGTGGGCAGGTCAGGAGAGGTCTGCCATGCCATGTGGCTCACTTCCTTGGCCAGAGATTGAACTCATGCTGAAATGGCTGTGGCTAGCTTTGTGGTGCTGTGCTTTACCCTTTGTTCCACCAGGGAGTGCCCACAACTCCAGTTTTGTATGCATAAATAAATCTTTAAAAAAAAATAGACAAATGAAGTACTTAAAAATGACATTAAACATATGAAATTGACAAATACCATTTTTACTCTTTGAAAGCATTTAGTTAAGTAAGCTGGGACAATCCTCTTTTAAAGGACTTAGAAGTACTTTATAAAACTTACTACTCATACACTCCTGATAAGAAATTTTAAAATTTTCACAAGTCGAACAACTGAAACAAAAAAAATACACCCTGAATAGTGTTTTCTTGATCAAAAGCAATAAGAAAACCTATCTATCATTAGGAAGGAACTTTCATGGGTACAGCATAGGAGATGTTGATATCTGATATCAACATAGGAAACTTCTGGCATTCTAATTTTTAGTGTGCTGTAAAGGAAGTTTTGCACATACCCTGTGTGCATACACCCAAAATGATCCATTACACATAGAAATGAGTATCTTAATAAATAAAATTAATTGTAGCTTATAGAATGATACTGACATGCCAACATTTAGCATTACAATTTTTAGGTTTTGAGTGATCACACTTTTGTGTTGTAAGCAAATAAGGCTTTCTTTTATGATTGCAAATGCAGTCTTCCCTCCAAGCCCTCTCTTCAGACAGAAGATGCCTGAATGCTGTAGTGGCCTTATAAGTAAGGCTCACTGATCCCTGGGTTTCTTCCGTATCAATCATGGCAGGTGACATTAATTTAATATATTCTTACGCCATCCTATTTGTATCAAAAGCACTAATAGTTATTTAGTAATTATCCATTTTACTAAGAAAAAAAAAAAAACCAGCCTGCAGCTTTTCTGTGTATATTACGTATCTTTAGACTGATTTATCCCTACCCCTTCCTTTAGTCCTTCATTTTAAATGGTTACGTAAAATAATTACCCTGGCAAGAAGAAAGTTAGATTTGAAAATAATTTGTTGAAGTATTAGTTCTTTGCTATAAAGCTTCCAAGCATCTCCTGTAACTAGTAGGAAACAAAAGCTTCAGTAACTTTGCACTGTGAAGTAGGTATTATTAACTGCGTGGATACAAGTTATTAATATAATTCTCCTTCCATAAAACACTAGAGAAATATTTTCTCCAAGTTTTCCATAGAACTTGTAGTAGGAGAGAAGGCTTGCCATTTCTTTCTGCAGGCATGAGAGAAAGGGACAACTATGACATTCTTGCTGCTTTTTTTCCCCAAGAATGACAGTCAATTAAAGAGCTGATTGGCTTAGTATAATGTGAAACTAATTGTACTTTTCTTTCTTTGAATAGAGTGTAATTTATCTGCTGGCTGTATGGAACTTGGATGCTTTTAAAACAAAGTCTCCTGATGATGAATGCTTTTTCAACTCTTAATCTCCCCCATTTCTGAAAATGACAGAGAACTGCTCAGATAGGCCTGGATTGTATTGAGCCAAACAATCTACTTCTATTTGACAAAGATGAACAGCACAGTATTGCTGTAGGAAAAGTACAGGAAAAACACATTTAATCTTAAACCTCATGTATTAAAAATATTTGCAATAACATATAATAATATGCGGTCTAATTTATATTTGTACCAGAAAAAAAAAACAACAACACCAGTTTTGAAGTCTTCAGACTTCTTTAATATCAGAAATGCTTCCCATTTTTTCCTAATTGAGATTTATAACTAATAAGTAATGAGGGACTATAAATGATCTGTACTTTAGGTAGCATATTCAAAAGTAAAAAAGATGAAAGAGAATATGTGGATAATGCAAGTTATATAACATTTTATAGAAAAATAGAGGCATACAACCAGTCTTATGACTTGTAAGTTTTATGGTTATTTGTGTTGTTATCTCTGGTCATGTTTTTGAGCAACTTAGCTATTCACTTAGTATAGACAATGCAAACACATTTTTATATTTTAATAAATCCCTCATTACATACGAGACACAATTTAACTCAAATTTCTAAATAATATGAATAGATTCTGGGTATTTAATATTCACAAGTTAAAACTGATTTTCTATTAATAAGCTTTTGGGGCCAAAGTTACATTATATTCTTAGACTAAAAGAGTTTCATGACCCAAACCATAATGGAGTGAAAGCCAAAATAGGGGGTAACTCAGTGAAATGGCTACAAATGAAGCAACCGTTCCATTACGTAGTTGTTGGAGGATGAATAACAGTCTCCATTCCTGAGTTGAAGGCCACTGAGAGTGTTAGGAGGACAGGTGGAAAGGCAGGAAACACAGGAAAAACCAAGTGTAACCCACCAAAAAATGTGAGCTAAAAATCTTCTGAGATTTTTACTCTAAAATCAAAAGTGAACTGAACAAGTCAAAAAATGTGCAATGTGACTTTAGAGAGGCAGAAGGTTTCTAGGTCAATGAAGACTAATTTGACACAGCATGTACAGCATGTACAGAAAAGTGAGAGAGCAACTAGACTATTAATTCAGAGACTGGCCACCTTGTGGACCTGCCTTATTAGCTAATCTTTCCTGATTTTACTAATACTTGCCACTGCATTGCAAGATCTTTAATTCAGACTAAAGTTACATGTCAGGGTATATTGAACTTTATCAAATTTGAGCAGTAAGGAATCAAAAACTATCAAAACCTCTCTGGCAATACTTAGGATAGTAAAGTCCAGAGAGGTTGACAGACAATGCCTCATTTTGTGGAACCCCTAACTGAAATCCAGAATCCTGACTGCCATTAGAGTTCCTTCTGTTACACCTCTTCTTCTCAAACTTCAGTGGGCCTTAGAATTGCAAAGTAGGCTTGTTAACTCAGATTACTATGGACTGAATATTTGTGTCTTCCCCAAATTCATATGTTGAAAATCTAACTCCCAATGTATAATGATGATATTTAGAGCTCTAGGGAGGTGATTAGGTCATGACGCTAAAGCTCCCATCAGTGCCATTAGTGCCCTGATGAAAGATGGCCAACTAGGTCACATGCTCTCACCAGAACCTGAATCTTCCTATGCCATAATCTTGTACTTCCCAGCTTCCACAACTTTGAGAAACAAATGTATTGTTTATAAGCCACCCACATGGATGTATTTTGTTATAACCACCCATATGAACTACTACAACTAGGTCTGGAATGAGACTAAAGAGACTGTACTTCTGACACATTCCTGAGTGGTGTTGACTTGTGCATCCCACTTTTTGAGAACCAGTTCACTTCACCTTTGAGGGGAGGTTCCTTGTTGGCCTCTTCCATCCCAACATCTCTTTCTGAATGTGCTAATATCCCAAAAATAGGACTGTTCTTTCCCCAAGATCCTTTTCAAGATTATTTGACTGGCAATCCTAAAAAGTGAGATAACAGCTCTAGAAGTATGTACTTGTTGCACATAGTTCTGCAACAAGTTTCTTCTCTTTCTGGACAATAAAAGACTTGCTTACTGCTCGCTAGAAACTGGATTCCCTAATGTCAAGGTCTCTGTCATGTGGCGGACTGTCCTAAGTATGCAGGCTCTGCATGGCTTTCCATCACTGATCTGGGTCTTGGGTTAAGCAAACACATCTGATATTCCTGCTGCCCTCACTGTGAGTAGCACTTTTGTCTCAGAAATCTCCTGCTGTCTATCAGTGTACCTGGAATGACAGATGTTTAACTCATTAGCTTGCATAGCTATGATTAGAGTTCTCTTGCTTTAGCTCTCATAAATGCCTTCCAACTTATTTTAGTTGGGTTGATTCTTGGCTTTAACTATAATGATTCTTGGCAAATCATGACTTCACTGGCAAACTGTCTAGGACATGCTATATGGCTATGCTGACACCCCACCCACCATCTCCACCCTATTTTCTCTCTCATTTATTTTTTCCTTCTAATTACTAGTAGTTCGCTTTTGTAGTGCACATCCATTTTTCTGCCCAGTGTTTCCCATGTCTTTATCCTATTCTCCATCTGTCTCCCAGCATTCATGAAATAAATATGACCAAAAGGCAAACATTTTACTATATTAAAGTGGATTGCAAATAACCAAATCAGTGGGCTTTGTTGTTCCAATAGCAAACAGAAAAATGAAACTAGGAAAATAGTCATTTTCTATAAAATTTTTTTGCTATTGCAAAAGGAATGCTAAAATATTTTTTTTCTCCTAAAACTGAAGGAAAGTGCAAAAAACAATCTTATAAAACCAGCATAAAAGTGAAAGGAAAAAGAGAATAATTTAACTTTATTTATGGACTCCAAATAAACTATGCTCCTATAAATATTAAAGTATCAGCTCAGCTTTTGCATCATTTATGTTTTAGTACTTTGCTTATGAGACTGACTTATAGATACAAAATAAAGAGTTCTGATATTCAAACAAAAATGGAGCACTGACATAAAATTATAATTAGAAATACCATATTTTTAATGGATATTTGATTTGGGAAATGGCTTCCATATGTGATTAAAATGTTTTTCCGAAGTTGACATCATTTCCTGTGTTTAATTACTGACACAGATCATTCATGTTTCTGAAGTGTATTTCATTTAATTGAAATCACAAGCAATATTGAAATCAGCAGTAGTGCTTTTTCTTTTGTATTTCATTTAATTGAAATCAAATAATATTCAAATGAGATGTAGTGTTTTTTCTTTTGGATACATATAGATAGACTTTTTAAAATTTGGTAAGATGCAACAATATCAGGAATCTCTTATTTATTTCCACTGTCACTCCAGAAGCAGGGAGGTTAAGTGGTAATCTAGGATTATAAGTTTTTTTGTTTTATCTAATACCAAGCAAAGCAGTAACACCTTCCTTGGGGACCATGGCTGAGGGGTTATAGTTTTAACTTGACTATTTCAAGGGATACAAAACTATTGACTTGTTAGAAAAGAATTTGCTACCTTGAGTCTGAATCTGATAAAATGGTGGAACATATATTAAATCAAAAACTAGAGTGTGGTGACAAGACAGGTGGCTGGGCAGAATTTGAAAGATACCAAAGTCCTGTCTATGGATATGGTCTCAGTGCAGATCTCCTCTGACTGCAAGAGAGAGAAAGGTACAGGACCACTCCCCCTGGAGTTAAAGCAAAAATCTGAAGAAAAACTACTTTTTTTGGGTTTTCTTCTTTTTGTTGAGGTAACATTGGTTTATAACACTGTATATATTTAGAGGTGTAGGATCACTCTCTTCAGGTGTATGTCACCACACCACAACCACCACCAACACCAACACTCTTTCATCATAGTCCATGGTGCTTCTCCCAAACTTTGCTCTGCTCACCCCGAACTGCCTCTGATAGCCTAAATACTACAGATTTCTAGGGTTTGTTATTTGCTTTCGTTATCTATTCCTTGTTTAGTTTCTCTATATCCTACATTCTAAGTAATTCCATCTGGTATTTCTTTCTCCTGACTTATTTTGGTTAGCATTACTCTCTCCATTTCCATCTAGGTTGCTGACAATGTCAAGAGGTCACCTTTTTAATAGCTGAGTAGAATTTTATTGAGAATATATAACACATCTACCTAATCCACTCACCTGTCTTTGGGCACCTATCTTGTTTTGTATAGCCTGACTCACACAAATAGTGCTGCAATGAAAATAAGAGTGTGTGTGTGTGTGTGTGTGTGTGTGTGTGTGTGTGTGTATATACCCCTTCATACTAGTGTTTTGCTTTCTTCAGGTAGATACTTAGGAGTGAATTCCTAGATGATGTAGTAGATTGGTTTTTATTATTTTGAGAAATCTCCATATTGTTTCTACAGGGACTGGACTAGTAAACATTCACAACATTATAGGAGGGCTCTTTTTTCTCTATGTCCCTGACAACACTTGTTTCTGCTCTTTTTGGCAACGGCCATGCTCACAGGTGTAAAGTGGCATCTCATTGTGGTTTAGATTGTATTTCCCTGATGAAAAGTGATGATATTTATGTGTCTGTTGGCCATCTCTATGTTTTCTTTGGAACTGCCTAATTAGCTCTTCTGCCATTTACTATTAGTTTGCTTTTTGGTGAGTGGCATGAGTTATTTGCATATCTTTGATAACCAATTCCTTGGCATCTGAATTACTTACCTGAGTGTCCCTTAGTTCCATGCAAGTAGAGACTGGGTTTGGGTTATTCTTAGAAACTGGGACTAGGCTAAGACTGGAGGTTTGGGTCACCATCATCAAATTAACTTTTACCTATAAAAAATAGTTTGGGCCCTCCCTGGTCGCGCAATGGGTTAGTACACAGCACTACAAGCAGTGCGAGTTCAATACCCAGCCCCGGAGGTGACCACATGGCATGGTATACCCTTCCTGTCTAGCCCATTGCTCCCCTTAGTAGTGTACTTTGTCTGTCTGTTCTGCTCTCCATTCTGACTCTGGTGAATCTGCTCACCACCCCTGCACCTCTGCTTGTACCCCAGTTCTGTATGCATAAGTAAATAAATTAAAAAAAAAACACCTTTTGTATGTTCTCATTTGATTTTTATTACAATCAGTGAGGTAAGTTGTTGGGCAAGATTTATTCATTATTAATTCATTAATCCTTGGGTCAGAGAGTAAGTGCCTTTTTAAAATCAAGTCCAGGCTGTTTTATTTAAGATTGCTTTTCCTAATATTCTACTTTTCCCAATTGTGGGAATGGAGATAGTAGGAGACTGGGTACATCGTTAGTTTAAGCATCGGTGATCTCAACTGGGATGTGCGAATACGCTGCTGCCTGAGGGTGAGCTGGAAAAGGACAGGCGATTCCAGGGAACACACCAGGTTTTGCACAGTTTCCTTTCCAGTTTCCTTTCCCTGATTCGTATTATATCTGCTTAGATTTGTTTTTTAAAATTGTGTTTTGAACTAATTCAAAATTATTTTAATTAAAAATTTGCTTTAGGCATCTGGCTAAAGGACAGAACTTTTATGTTATAAAAATACATTCAATTAAGAAAAATAAAAACTTAATTTTAGCTAATGTGGGTTACATAGCTTTATTTAAAATGTCTGTGTAAAAATTTAGTTAATTCAATAGTAAAAAAATTTAATCACATTGCTAAATTACATGGCTTACCAGAATTTGGATTGTCTATTACTCATGTATTAACATAATAACATTTCCTTTATTTTTTTCTCAAGCTGCTCCCTGATACTTTCTGAAAGTAATTATGATTTGATTATATTTTGGGCTTCCTGACAATCATATCTGACTAGTTGAATTGATAAATTATAGTAATTTTATTTGGGACATAAGTTGTGTTTGATCATGCATCGATTTCTGATTTCTCATGCTAATTATATAGTGTCTAACAACCATTAGTTACTCCCTATGCTGCAAATGATAATGATAATTTTAGTATAATAATCCAAATTGCTTAATTCTAGTGCTCGAAGCCAAATGCTGATTAATGTTATGATTAGTATGCACTTTGAAATTTCACACACTTTACTGCTTTCTTTATAGTTCCTTGGGTAATTAGTTTTGGAATCACATGAAACAATATTTTAAATATCATTTGCTGTCTAATGCAATAATGTGATTTACAATTGACTGATTTAGAGTTCTAACTTAAAAAGCCCTTTGAAATTATATAGTTAATTTATGATCATGCAGAATAGCTGGGGGAAAGGATTTCATAGCTATTTAACAACTTTTATTTAATTAATTTAAATTTACTGTGCACGTCATTCAAAGTAGATTATACCAAAATAACTTCAAGTTTAAAGTTGAATAAAATTAATCCAACAGAATAGATGAAATACTGAAGTGAAGAAATATTTATACTTTGATTCAATTAATAAACACTTGCTTTAAAAATCAGTATATTGTCACATGGCCAAGGGTTACATTAATACTCATCATCACTTTTCATCAGGGAAATGCAAGTCAAAACCATACTCGTGGCAATGGCCCATATCAAAAAGACCAGAAAAAGTGTTGTGAGGGTGGGGAGAAAAATAACCCTCCTTTAGAAATGTGTACTAATTCAGCTCTATGAAGATGTTATGGAGGTTTCTCAAAATATTAAAACCAGTTCACCATATGACCTAGCAATTCCACTCCTAAGTACCTGACAAATGCCAAGTCACCAATTTGAATGGCTATATGCACACCTAAGTTCACTGTGACACTATTTACCATGGCTAAGCTATGGAAACAACTTCAGTGCTCAAAGATGGATGAATGAGTTAGGAAGATGAGGTAGATATATTCACGGTGGAATACAACTAAGCTATAAAAAATGATAAACTCTTGAATTTGCAGCAACATAGATGGAACTGGAGGGGATAATGCTAGCCAAAATAAGCCGAAAGGAGAAAGAGAACTACTAGATCATGTCACTAATAAGTTGAATATAGAGAAAAAAACAAGATTTGATAAAAGCAAACCAGTAACAAACCCTAGAAAACTGACTATAGGATTGAGGTTACAATATGTGGGGGGCAAAAGAGGTGTGGGCGTAAGTTCTTTTCTAAAGGAGTTCCATGAACAAATGGAACTTTTGAAGGCTTTTTTTCTTTAATAATTAATAGTGCTAACCAGTCACACATATGGACCCAAGCAAAATGCTGTGATATCATCTATTCGTTGTACTTGGTAATTCATAAGTCTGATGTTTGACAGATTTTGTTGTATGCTGCAGATACAACTGTTTGCTATTGATGTGCCTGTTTGGTTTCCTTGTACCTGGTATTTTTTTTTTTTTCCTTAAGAAAACTTAAGAAATGAATGATGTGGTATTGTTTGAAACATAAACATACCATTTCCTGCATTGGCATTGCATATCTGAAACTATACTTGACTTCTACAACATTTAACAAAATTCTTAATGACGAGGAGTCTAAAACCTATGAAAAGAAAGGCACTTTCCCAAAGTCTTATTGAAAATGGCAGAGTAAAGCCAGCTCCAAATTGGATTATTCTACCCTTACTTGAGAGTCATATTAAATTAAGATCACCATCATCAGAATAGATGTCCCAGCTCTGAAGGTGGTAACAATATGATCTAACAAATCTTCTAAAAACTTGAGCCCATGAGGAAATAACTGTTCAGATGAAGTTTTAGACAGAATGTTTCCAATGATTTTGTTTAGGCTTTACCAGCTCCCTCTGTCTAGTGGGATTTGGTAGTTGAGTGTTCAGAAGCAATTAGAGCAGGCATCTATGATATCACATGGGGGAATTCTGTTTTGTGCAGACAAGTGAAAAGGCACAGGGAACTAGTTTCTGGGTCACAAAGAAGAATTGTAAATATATATTAGTATATTTTCAGAGAACCTTCACTCATTTTAAATAAACTTTAATTTTTTAAAAGAGCATCATCATTGGCAGTGTTGTTTCTAACTGAAATCCTATATATTTTTTTTTACTTCTTATAGCTTAATTAATGTCAATGTACCTGCAAAGCAAGTCTAATAGTGAAAATTATTGAACAGTTTAATATACTCATCTCATTGACTAAACACATATGGGTTATGAAAAGGAACAAGCAATTTTTCAATTTTTAAGTGTTAAGAAAATAACATATTTTATACAGGAAAAAAATAAATTATCTGGTGGAAATTTTTCAAACTAATTTTCTTTAAAGTATAGTTAATTTATGTTTATAGAGGTGGTTCAAAGAAAAATGACTGTGGTTGGCAGCTGAGGAGGGGTGAAGCACTAGGGATTATGGTGATGGGCTGTGCTGTGGATGATGCTATGGATGGGAGAACTAATGGGAGTGACCACACCTGAGGGGAGAAATCATATCTTGTCCCCAAATTAACAATGATGTAAGAAAAAAGCTACACTAAGGAAATTAAAAAAATTACAATGTCTTTGCTTAACATCATTATGTATGGAGATGTAATGTAGCCCTAAAGTTCAGAAAATAAAATATATACTAGTTTTGGAAACACCTAAAATTCTGGGTAAAATTTAAGAATAATTGGATCTAGTTTCATAGATATTACTTTTCATGTAACTATTGTGAAATTTTAAGTTATTTAAATTAATATTATTTTCTCCTTAGTAAAGTTTACAAATTTTTAAAATTAGGTGACATTAGATATTTTTTACAGGCACAAAATTATTTCTCTTTAACACAGATATATTTCAGAGGAATGAGGTATTGTCTAGATACTTAATTGAAAAACTATCAACTTGATTATTAAGTTTTTTCAACTTATTATTAGGCAAGTCATTTTTTAGTTGAACTCAACCTTATTTCTTATATAAAATTATATATTTTTATTGCATAATCTTTCAAACTCCTCTCATTTCAAATCATGAAAGAGAACATATAATTTTTTTATCTTGAGATGTGAAAGTTGTTTCATTGGCATAAAATAACACATGGCACCTAACACTACAATTAGGTAATGTTTGCATTTTAGGTACCTCTGTTGACACTTGATTATTACAGGGAAGATGTTAACTCCTTCCAGTTCATGTGTATTACAGTACCACTAAAAATGTTTCCAGTTTCTACTTCATAAAAATAATCCTTATTTTTCTACTATTGCAGGATAAATAGAATTATGCCACATTCAGAATTTACAGATCTAATTTCATGTAGCATTCTTTTCATGCCTGATTACAATTTTAAGTGTTACTGAAAATGTTTTTCTCTTGATTCAAAGCATTATGTTAATATGCTCAGGGAGCATATTATAAGTTGCCTCCCTCTGGTGACACTGTCTCTTATCCTATCCATCCTTTTCTGCTCCTCATTCTGTTGTTAAAGGATAGGTAGCTGTTGACTGAAAGAAAGCAATGAGGGTCTGATTCTCTCGGTTAAAATGGGACATTGGTACTTGTTAATCGACTGCTTAAAAGATTCCAACTGGAGGGCCCTCCCTGGTGGCACAATGGGTTACAACACAGCACTATGAAGCTATAGCAGCCACTGTAGCACAAGTTTGACCCCCTGATAGGGAGGTGACCCACCTGGCGCGACAGACCTCTCCTGACCCACCCGTTGCTCCCCTCAGCAGTGTACTTTGTCGATCTGCCTGTCTCTGTCTCTGGTGAACTCAGCTCTGTCTTTGGTGAACCCTCTCACCACCCTTGCACCTTTGGCCTGTACCCCAGTTCTGTATGTATAAATAAATCTTAAAAAAAAAAAAAGATTCCAACTGTAAATTTTCTCCTTAACACTTCTGATTTCTTTAAAGAGCTTTGTCATTTCTCATTTGCCATTTTTTGTCATTTCTCCTTCTTCCTAATAAAACTTCTAGGCTTGATTTGGTTAAAAGGAAACAGGTGCTGGGGATTTACTATATACCAAGCACTCTTTTTAGTACTTTAACTGCTTTATTCCATTTATTACTCATTCCAAATACATGGGGAAAGTGCCATTATTATGCCCATTTTACAGATAAGAAAACTGAGGCACAGAGAGTTAAGTCACTTGCTTGACTCAGAGTGCTTCATTAGTGCCCATACAACCCAGAGCTTTGTCAATCTTTACTTCTTAACGTTGCACTAAATATACTTTTTCCTATTTTGTTAAAAGCAATGTAGACTGTGTCTAAGTTTTCAACAACATTTTTCACTAGGTTTTAATGTATTTTAGCAGCTAATGGTCGAGAACTTCTAAGCTATACATAGAATATTTGTGCAAAATTAAACATACAGTTCAGTATTTCTGAAGTAAAATTTCCCTCATTCTCTTTGGTCACTGTCAGTGACATCAACTAGGAATACTGTGCCTTGCATAATTTGAAAGGTAATAACAAGCCTCTCATAAAGGTATTTAACTATCACAGCACTTGGGCACCAGGCTGGGAGCTTCTTTGTAGACAACCAACCTGTTCTACAGAAACAGATGTGTACAAATTATTTTGTCTGTATCTTTCTCAAGTGTTCTTTTCATTGTGTCCTATTTTTCTCTATGAAAAATGATGTCTGGGAAGGCATCGTTTATTTTGATGGAAACCATTTAGTATTTCTTTAAAACATGTCCTAGGTGGAGGCCAGGTAAGGGCTCCCAGGGCAGGAGGCAGAGTCTTCCTCCTGAGATCCTAGGGACTTGGGGAATCCACCCATGACAGAGAAAGAGAATGTTCTTTCAGGGCCTCCCTGGTGGGCTAAAGGTTAAGTTGCAGTGCTGTTACCACTACAGCCTGGGTTCTGTCTAGGGAGCTGGGCCAGGTATGGTGCAGCAGACCTCTCCTGCTTGAGTGCTGCTCCCCTCAGCAGTGTATATACCAGTAGATCTGCCTGTTCTGCTCCCCACTTTGTTTCTGGGGAATCCTCTTTCCACATGCACCTCTGGCCTACATGCCAGTTCTTCTACAAAAAAAAAAAAAAATTAAGAGAGAGAGAAAGAGAAAATGTCCTTTCATTTTTATCAATTCTGAGGTATCAAATTTCATAAAGTTCAAGGTACTTTTCTAATGTGATCTGAAAGTCAATTTGTACACAATTTCTGCCAACGACAACTAGAAACCGTGCCAGGCAGATGACTGCAGAAGGGTGATGTCCAATTAGAAGGTCATTCAGAGTCATCGTCTTGTGGAGCGTGAAGTGCAGATCAGCGTTATTGAACTTTGTGTTTCCCAGAGGGATGCACACACTGCCAGAGGGGCCCAAGACATTGCTAGGTGGGAAGATGCATTGAAAACATTGACGTAAATATAAGTACAATTGTCCTTCTTAGCATTCCTCCAGTTGCCTGAAACAGAAAGCTTCTATTCTTGCTAGTCCTGAAAGTTTTTTTATACAATTTTTTAAATTAGAAAATGAAAGGTGTGTGTGTGTGTTAGCTGGAACAGAGCATCTTTAGTCAAATTAAAATACCAAGCTAAATAAAAAAGAGATACTTTGTCTTTTCATTATATATATTTTAAATACAATGCCTACTTACATAAAGGGATATTTGGTTTTTCTATTAATTGCAATGAACTGCAGTTTTAAGTTTAAAGGTATAATTACTTTAAGTAGAAAAGATAAAATTTTTAAAAATTAAGCAAAAAACATACTGCCAATGATATGTAAGTGTGTCAAAAATTCAGAAAGATACAACACAAATTAAAATTAATAAAAATGTGAAGCCCGAATATGTCTAAATATTTAAGGGGTTTGAAATTTTATAGACCCTAATTTAAACTGCCTTTTATTATTACTAGTAGGACCCTAGGGAAGTTACTTAACCTTTCTAAAATCAGTTCGAAAGGTTTCTAAACTACCTAAACCCCCAAATTATTATTATTATTATTTTTAAAGATTTATTTGTGCATACAGAGCTGGGGTACAGGCCAGAGGCTCAGGGGTGGTGAGAGGCTTCACCAGAGATAGAGTCGGGAACAGAACAGGCAGATCAATGAAGTACACTGCTGAGGGGAGCAGCGCGTGGGTCAGGAGAGGTCTGCCACACCATGTGGTCACCTCCGGGGCAGGCGGGAATCGAACTCATGTGGAAGCGGCTTTAGATTCTCAGTGCTGTGCTTTAACCCGCTGCGCCACCAGGGAGGGCCTCCCCCAAATTATTTTAGGCAAGTGAAAAGACATATGTAAAAACTCAGCATTGTACCTGGAAGGTATTTAGATTGGAAAAATGTTTACTTTGCCCCTTTTCCTTCTGACTTGGAATGAAATAAATGTCCTGTGTTTTTCCTTTTGTGCATACATGCATTATATCCCACTTTTTCAGTTTTCTGCCTTTTCAAAAATAAGCTATTTTCCTACAGTTTTGAGACAAGGCCTAAAGAGTTTTCACAATTTGTCCAATTCACAAAGCTGTAAATGACAGAGGTAGGTTTTACTTCCAGCAGAGCAGCAGAACACAGGCTACTAAGGTTTGTTTTTAGGAAGTGTTACTGAACATTATCAAAATGGATTCCTAAAAATATGGCAAGATAAAAAATATCCAACATGCATAATGGCATCCAGCATATATATCAGGTTCCAGGTGATCAGAATTCTTACTTGGTTCCAAAGGCCTGAACTTTCAGTCCCTCTCGGTTGCCTTTGAGCTTGTGGCTTCTCTATATTTAGAACCATTGCAAAGACCGAGGTTAATGAGTGTGAAGCAGCCGGACCTAGGCCCTGACTCTGGTGATAAATGCCCACTGTGTGCTGGTGGTGAACTGGCTGATGCCCTTTGTAACTCATGTACTGCCTGGATCAAAAGTTTGTATCATTCTGTGAAAATGCATTTTTCAGCAATTAATGTCTAGAATATGGAGCAAGAATTGTAAAAGGTCAGCACCACTTAGACAATCTTTTTTCTGCTGTGGTCTATCTGTTGCAGTATGAATAAAATTGGAGGGAAAAGCCATTCTCTCTTTTCTTTCAATTCCTGATCTAATGAAATGCTTTCATACCTTTTCCAATTTCTTCTGTCACAGATTATTAGATTCAGTGTAGCTTCAGCAGGTATAACATTAGTTCCATCAGGAATACTGCTGTTAATGACTTTCTTAAGCTTACTCAAGTACAATTTTCTTGTCCAGATATTTATCAAATGAACATATTCTTTCATCTATCCATTTATATATATTCTGAAGATTTTTTGAAGTTCACATACATGTTCACATATATATATGTGTATATATATATGTATATGTAAAAAGTATCCCATTCAATACTTAAAAAAGAACTAGAAATAAAAGACAGTAAAGTCCTATGCTTATAACAAACTTGGTGATGGATCCACCATATTTGGAACATTAAAAAATTGTGCAACGAAGATTATTTGAAAAAAACTGCCAGTCATTCGGCAGATAAAATAAATAGGCCACTAAGTTCAAGGATGTCTGGAAAAGGTAATGGTAGGTGAGTAGCTATAAGTAACTAAACCTTCCCTGAAAAGTCTATTAATCTAGCCAATAGATACAATGTTGGAAAATTGTCTTGTGTAACCTGAAGGGAATAGTACTTTAGATGGATGGATACTTTGCCTGATATAGCTAGGAAATTGTTTCTGATATTTTCAGATAGAAGTACTTGTGCCTACCTTTTTAGAATCAGAATAAAGGAAACATGTGGCTAAAGACTTCAGTGTTCTAGTAGATTCAGCAATATAGAAAATAAGTGGAAGGAAACTAGACAACCATACTCAACATTAACTGAAAATGGATAAAAGATTTGGGTGTAAGACCTGAAACAGAGAAAAACTTGAGCAAAACACTTCACCACACAGGTTTCAGTAATATCCTTGTAGATTTGTCTCCAAAGAATGTAAACACTCTAATTCAAAAGAATAAATGTACCGCTATGTTCATTGTGCCTCTTTATATAATAGCCAAGCCAAGTGACCAAAGACACATGAGTGGGTTAGGAAGGTATATATACAAACAACGGAATTCTACCCAGCTATGGAAAGGAAAGCACTTAGCTTTGGGGAGAAGATAGGCAGGAGGGAATAACACCAGGAAGAATAAGTCAAAAGGAGAAAAGACAAATACTGATGGAGTCACTTATATGTGGAATAGAGAGAAACAAGACAAACTGCCAGATAATACCAAACAATAACACCTTTTTTTTTTTTTCACACCTAGAAATTTGACTGTAGAGTTTAGGCTACCAGAGGAGGGAAAATGTGGAGCAACAAAGTGGGAAGGAAGCACAATAGGCTTTCCATGCCTCGAGGATGGGTGTGGTGTGGCAATATACAACTGAAGGAGGAGTTCCTATACTTCTAAATCATAGGCAGTGTTGTAAACCACTGTAGCCTCAAAAAAAAAAAAGCTTCATTAAAAATAGTATTATGATACAATTTTGGAAGAATAAAAGATGATACTTAAAAAAATGTAGTGGGCCCTCCCTGGTGGTGCAACAGGTTAAAGCACAGCACCATGAAGCCATTGCAGTGCGAGTTCCATCCTCTGCCAGGGTGGGTGACCCACGTAGTGTGGCAGACCTCTCCTGACCCACCCGCGGCTCCCCTCAGCAGCATATTTTCAGTAGATCTGCCTGTTCTGTTCCGCACTGTCTCCGGTGGGTCCTCTTATCCCCCCATACCTCTGGCCTGTACACCAGTGTTGTAAATAAATCTTTAAAAAATATGTAATATTCATAAATGTTAGTGTCATAAAATTCCAGTATTCAATTACAATTGTGTTGGGGATATAAAGCATTGTTTGAGTGGATATGTAGTTGTGGAAGTTTTAAATACTATGGCCTGGTTAAATAAATGCAGTGAGCATGCTCACCAAAACCGTGTGTTCTTCAGTATCTGGTTATCACTGACAAACAAGTGTCCATTTAAAAACAGTGAACAGTAAAAAGGCTCCAAAAAATTGGATGGAATGTGCCTATAATGCAGCATGGTGAGCAATGTCAGCCACAGAAACCAGGAAGGGATGGCAGAAAAATTGTGGTTAAAATTTTATAAGTCTAAATGACATTTACATGGTTGCAGCGGCATTTAAAAAAATCCCCTTTTAACCAATGCAATTTGTAGAGTCTATGTTTCCCCATACTCTGGAGGTAATTTTAGTTAAAATGATATTTTAAAAGTCAAATGAAGCAAATCTACACCTACAAGGCAATCAGTGAAATATGTTTTTCTCATGAGTGGTTGACAGAAAAATAGAAAATTAAAAAATATATATGTATTAGGTTTTGCTAAGCATACTCATAAGCACATGTGTTCACGTATATTGGAATTATTTTCATATGAAAATAATTATTTTCTTTTTTTGCTTGGCTCTATTATGCTTTACACTATCTGCTTATATTATTTTTACTTTTTAAAAATGTCCAAATGTTAGCATTTTTTAACAGCACATATTTCCTAATGCTAGGTTCCATAAAGCCAGAAATTTAGAAAGCATTAGGCAGCTAGAAGTATTTATATTCTTATCTACTTTTATTAGGCCTTCCACTTAAAATACTTATCATATCTATTTTCTTCAGTGAATGCCAAATAGACTTTTAGTTGGCAAGTTCAAATTTAAGTAACAATGAAGGGGTTTTTAACAATCACCTTTCAAGTAATAATTTAACATTGCAGATGTTGTATTTTGTTTCAGACTAAAGAATCATTGTAGCATGTTAAGTCTCTGACTAGCATGCAAACATCCATCTGAGAATGAAACACATTCTATTCACTGAAAGAGGTTGTTCTTTCTTATTCATTGTGTATTTACTAGTATTTAGAATGGTGACTAAGGATTATACGTATTTAATCATTTGTATTGGCTGACTGACTAAAAATGAAATTAAAGGAATTTAAATGGTTGCTTCTGCATGAAAGTCTTTTTCAAAATTTTTAAGAGATTTATTTATTAAAGGTTTATTTATTTATATATAAAAGAATTGGGGTACAGACCAGAGGAGCAGGGGGTGAGACGATTCACCAGAGACAGAATGGGGAACTTGTGCCCATCTGAACCTAAAACCCAAATAACCTTTCTTTGAACTGAATTGCTAAACTTCTATCTGTAATGTGTATGGGTCAATGAAAATGCTTTTTCCCATTAAAAACAATCAATTTCTCCTTGTTTCTTTTCTTATGTTTATCTTTGGAGATCTAGTGAGTCTGGGTACTCTCTAACTTTTTCTATTTTTACTTCCGTATTTCTTTTCAAATTGAGGTAATATTGGTTTACAACAGTGGCTAAAGTTTCAGGTGTACAACTTGACATGTCGACAACTATGAATATCCCCATGTTGACAATAAAGGTCTAGTTATCGTTCACTATTTCCAATTGTCCGATAACCACCATTCCATAGTGAGAATCTCTGCATTTGTTTTAATTTTGTCCTGTTTGTTTGCTTTGTTTCTTTATCTTCTATATCTGAGTGAAATCATAAAGGATTTGTCTTTCTTTTTCCTTAGCGTGATCCCCTCAAGGTCCAGCCTTGTTATCACAAATGGCAAGATTTTATCCTCTTTCATACTTAGCATACTTACTTAGTGTGTGTGGTATACATGTGTGCACATGGTGAATGTATGTGTATGTGGGGTGTGTGTGTGTGTACCACAGTTTCTTTAAACATTTACTCTTCAATGGTTGACATAGAGGGAAAAAAATCCATTTAGGGATTAATACCATTCTTCAATGTTTTGAATGCAGAGACATTTCCAAAATCACAGGTCAAATAACTTCTAGATATATGATAATGTTGAATTGTTACCTCAGTTTTGTGATCCAAGAAAACAGAAGAAGTCAAGAACTGCCCCCACCCCCGATTCTACCTCTTTATTCAGAGGATTATTGCCAAGAACCATCTTTCCACATACGACTGGTCCTTCTTCATGTGACTGATAAAATTCATCGATGAGGGCTTAAATACTTAAGACAAGTAACAAACCCAAAGTCCTCCAAAGTCCTAACAACATTCCCATCAATAATTAATTGAGTCATTTTAACCCTACTGACAAATGAGCATAAAGTGGTTAAGCTTCTTCCCTTTCAAAACCCTGGCCTTATAATCATCATCAGCCTGAGCCAGGACACACCCCTTTCTGGTTCTTTCTCCTGGAAAACACACATTTCTCAGGTTAAAACAATATCTACCTAATATTCAACACACCACCCTTTTACCCACTTTCCCACATCCAGTTTAATTCTAGCCACATTTGTTCTTCTCTGTAACAGGAACAAACCTATGGCCTAACTCTTGAGATGCTTGAAGACCTTATGGTTGAATCATTCTGTTGCAATATTGCCTTTCTTCCTTGCAATCATTCTTTTGAATAAAATATCTCCTTTCTAAGTTCAGATTTGTTTTTAATCTGACACTTATAAAAATGTAGCTTGGAATTAGCTCTGGCACCTCTTAGTAGCTGTACAGAAGATGGTTATGAGAAGATTGCTGATTGTCTTTGTCTCTTGGGAAATAACTGTTGTTTCACATTGCTATTTATAATGTAAGAGATTTAGTCCGAAAGACTGTTTCCCTTAACTTGACTAACTTGATAGTTTTCTTTCTGACCACAGTTTCCTGACTTCCATTTTCTTAGAACATTTGCTTTAGAGAACTTGTATTATGAACTCTTATTCTGCCCTTTGAGAGGTAAATTTTTTAGATCTAAATCTCTTAGCCTTTACCAAATTCATAACTCAGGAATTTCTCTCTGAGAACCTGGGAGCTACCCTTTGAAATATCATCACCAAGAAAGATAGTGCTTCTGTGCTTTGGTTTCTTTGGGAGAGTAGGAGTGAGCCTACTTTAGGTAAGTGAAAATTAGCAAACACGCTTGAGCTAATCTTCTTGACCTCTAGTCCTTGCCCACCAGCTCACCAAGAAGCTTAAAAATTGCTATCTTTTGTTTCAGTAGAGCTCATTTTTCCTCCTCCCTTGCAGTAGTTTTGACCTTGCTGCCATTATCTTGAACAAAGTCTTCTTTTCCTATTTAACTGTGCAGTGCAATTTTCCTGACATTAACACTGTGATCACATTTGTGTGTTAACTTTATATGCCTGTAAATCCCTGTGTGCTTAATTCTTTAGTTAAAAATTGTGCTTTCTAGATTGGAAGGTCAGGGTCTTTTTGTTACAGAATTGTTTTACCCTTAACTTTCACCTCCAGCCTTTTGAAATCTGACAGCATGACCACAGCAGATGCTCTATTTTCATCTAGCACATCATTGCAGTTCCAGAAAAGTAGCTCTTTCCATGTGTTTTTGGATATTAAGGCTAATTTTTCAACTGTTTCATTTCCAAAGGACTTTAGTACCTATCTGTTCACTTTCTTTTTTGTTTCTCTGTATAGAAACTGTGGAATGGTGCCAATACTTTATTTTTTTGGAACTAGATTTTAATTATTCTGTCTTTTAATATCATTAGAGGCAGTCTGCATATTCACCACAATGTTATCTAACATCTCAAAAGCCCTTAGCTCAACAGCCCATTTCTAGGTCTGTCTTGCCTCTTTGCTGCAGAAGGAGTCACAGCATCTAGTGTGCTTATCTGGGCAGTCTTGAGTTTCCTGATGTTAATTTTCTTATGAATTTATGACTTTGATTTTTTTGTATAGTTTTGAGTTAAAAAATTATAGATCAGGAGAGAGAGGCTTATTTTCTGGGTTGTTTTATAACTCAGTGTTCTAACGTCCTCTAACTAAATTCAGGTTACTTCAAATTTGCATTTTTATCACTCCTGGGAGGTAATAATACAGGACCACTGAAAACTAACACAACAGAGTCAATACGGCTGTGTTGACTCTGACGTGTTAGTTTAAAGCTCTTTCTGTTCCTGTTCAGTGCGTTTAAGACACAGGCTGCTACCTGAATGGCCCTGTGAATAAGTTATAATGAAAACTGTTTGCTTCTTTGCATTATATAATAATTCTCTAAGTCACACAGGGCCTGCATACAAGACTAATATTTAGAATACAATCTGATTACAACAGATAATCAGATGTGTTTAAAAACAATAAGAAGGCTCAACATTTGAGGGAATCTGAGGACATTTTCCTCTATTTCTTGAAGTGTTCACTAACATTAACATGGTGAGCATACCACTAAGGAGAGGAAATAAAATAAGCCCTGAGCAATTCACAAATCAGTGAGTCAAAAAGAAGGGAAATCACTAATTACCGTGTAGCAATTTGGGTAGGATGAGACCTGTAGAGAGTACAGTCTAAAGAAAGACACAGATCCAAGTGTGTCTAGGGCAGATGGAAGCCTCATTCAGGGATCCACTCATGACATATTACAAGGGAGTTGACAATTCAGACTAATGGAGTGGGGTAGGGTATTCAAAGGTCAAGTGTTTACGGAGTTAATTCAGCATCCCTCTACCAAGTCACCTCATCCATCCCTATAGACCGTTCTATACATGAGGGATCCTGAACCAAGAGACTGCACAGTCTGCAGGGGTGTTTAGTCTAACTGCAGAGGTAGACATTTTGAAAAGTTGTAGCAACAATGAAGTGAGTGACCTCGTAGGGTTTTGTGGGGTGGTGAAGGGCACACTTTACCTCTACTAGGAATCTCAGGATGGTCTCTAGAGGCTGTGCTGATAAATGTGAGCACTGAGATAAAAGTGGATATTTACCAGAATGAGGAACAGAATGACACTCTAAGAAAGGCAGCCCTGCCCTAAGCCCTCACCTTTCAGGCAGCCTCTGTTTATTTCAATGTAATTATAAAATATTGTATTCTTTTATATACGATTTCTTTCATATTTGGTGAAGTATCCACTTGTCCTTCCTTTTGCTTTAGTTTTAATTTCTGTTTTCTTTAATGATTCTAAATGAGTTTTCTTGTGCTTGCTTTTTTGGTGGCGTATCTATTTGATCTCTCTTCTCCCTGCACTATGTCAATGGTGCACAAACAGGGCCAAACATTAAAACATATCTGAACTTTTGCTTGAGGCCTTACCCCCAAAGACTGATTTAATTGTATGTCCTCGTGTCTCTGTCATTTGTACTTACTAAAAAAAATATCAAAATAACCACTAATTTTCTGTGTACCCCTTACTCTGGCCCAGTAAATATCAAACTTGAGTAAATATCAGGATCACCTACAGGACTTTTTAAATCACAGATTGCCGGGGACTACTCCCAGATTTTCTCAAGCCCTGAGTCTGTTAGAGCCTGAGAATTTGCATTTTGTCAAGTCTCTCACTGATAGGACCCTGCTGGCCCTAGCAGGATCCTCTAAAGATCAGAGTATTAACCAAACTAATTTACTTATGTCCAATAGACATAATTCTTTCAAACCTTCCTTCTCCGTACGTTCTCTCTCTGTTGGGATGTCAACTAACCCTTTGTTTTTCTTGCATATTCGTTTTCATTATTTAAGAACCAATTCAAATCCCACAGCCTTTGTTAAGTTTGTTCAGATTCATTTACTCTGTCATTTTACTTCCCACATGTTACCATCATGATTCATGTGGTAATTGCACCTATCACATTCTTTTGTTAATATCTATTTATTTGTTCTGACTGCAACACATGCCTCTTCTACCCAGTAAGCACTCAGTGAAACTAGAGATTATTCTTTGTTCTTTGAATCTTTAGCAACTAAAGATATTTGACACTTTACTGACTTTCCAATATTTCATTAACTTTTTTCAGTTGTTTATTTTAATGAATGAGTGACTGAATGAATAAAGAAAATGCATTATATAAGACTCCTGGAGAAGGGTGGCAATCTATGACAGCATTATCAAGCTGTCACCAGTCACTGGAGCATGAGTTTGACCCCCGGGCCAAGGAGCTGACACATATAGTGCAGCAGACCTCTCCTGTTTTGCCGGCTGCTCTCCTCAGCAATGTATTTTACTCAGTTCTCCTGTTCTGCTCCCACTCTGTCTCTGGTGAATCCTTTCATCCCCACACCTCTGGCCTATATCCTGGCTCTTGCATGCATAATAAAATAAAACAAAGTAAAAGACTTCTCATGTACTCAGTTTCTTTAAAACAACAACTGATTGTCTGCTAGTAAATTGGTTGTCAGATTACATTAGGCAGAAAGGAAATATATAGCAGAAACCAAAATAAAGGTCATATAAAATTGCAGAGTACAGTTAGTACGCTCTTTAAAATAAGTTAAAAGAGGACTTAAAAAGAAATTCCTTTGACTTAACTAAGTCAGCAAATACAAAATCAAAGAAAATGTAATATGATAAAGGCAAAGTATGACTCTTTATGGAATGTTACATTTGCTCCCTGAAGCCTTATCAAATATGAAGCATTCTTTAACAAATTTTAAGCTCTAGAGATTTTAAAGGCACAAAGTTCTAGATATAGATTATGTTGCCAGAAATGTTATGGTGTTTTATGGAGAGCTTCACTGGAAAAATAAAGACGATGATATAATAGCAATAACGATAAGAAGAGCTGCAATTTACTCGCTTACTTTGTGCTAGAGAGTTTGGTAAATGCAGTTTATGGGTTTTTAAATCCTTCAAGAGCCCTGTGAGGTTAGTATTATTTCAGTTTCACAGTTGATAATTTCTAGTCTGGACGAAGTTACATAACTTGTTCAAGTCAGCATTCAAACTCACTTCCATGAAGGGTTGTCAGGTGAAATGCAGGGAAGTTCAGTTGAATCAGAATTTTAGATAAACAACATTTTTCTTATACATATATGTTCCATGTAATATTTGGGTCGTGACTCTATTAGAAAATTCACTGTTTATCTGAAATTCAAATTTTACTCAATGTCCTATATTTTTATTTGTTAAACCTGGAAATATTTGCATCAGTCCATAGGGTCTATCTGGCAAGTCCCAATTTATTTATGTGAAATGTACTGGGGATACATCAAGCTTTTAGCACAGCATCAAGGCCTTTTCTGACCTGGCTTAGCCCTTCAATCTCCCACTGTCAGGAGAGTAGCAATTGTCAGAGTCCTGAGGCAGGAGCTGAATGGTGTGAGCCTTGGAGGCCAGACTAACTGCTGGAGGTGGGGGAGAATAGTGGGAAAAAGTGGGAGCCACATCAGATGAAAAAGAGGCCAGGGCATGCAAAGTGTTGGTTATCACTGCAGGATACACGTTCCTACGATGAGACGCTGAGGGAAGTGGGCAGATATCTGAAAGTTTAAAACAGAATGACATGGCCTTGTTTAAATTTTAACAGGACCAAATTGGCTTCTGCTTGGAAAACAATAGAGAACAGGGCAGAAGCAGGAGGTGCTGCAAATACTTAGGCAGCAGTTCACACGGCTCGTTTTCTAGACGATGGGCTCACAGTTCAGGATTCCCACAGCGTTTCTGTGCTTTAGTTGACAACTTCCAACTTGGAGTTGCAAAGGGCAGGACTTTGTCCCAAGTTTAAAGTGGACCCTTGTGTGGTTTCTCAGCAAGCTCTGAAGGGAAAGTTTTCTGACTGTACTTGTGGTGTTTTATCTTTGGTGTGAAAGAGGCCAACATATAAACAGAGCAGTATTCTTTTACCAGAGATGGCAGGTGGTAAAGACTGTGGCTCTCCAAGGACAGGAGAGGGTGGGTAGGCAGGAGGAACAATTGTCAGACATGATTTTGAGCACAGCTGAGACTTCCTGGGAACCACAGAAAATGGGAGACACTGAAGGGGGTAGGGGATTGCAGTCATGCAGGGGTTGATAAGAATAGATCATTGTTTGTTATAACTCTGATCCAACTGATACCACATCTGGAAAGTCAGGGGAAATTAGGGCTAACAAAATCACATAAGATCAAATGGAACAATTAAATAGCAAAAATATAAAAGGACAGAAATAATCTACCGTATAAACACAGACACAAATTTTAAATTAAATAAACATACCAGACATGTACTTATTAGAATTCCCTGATTAACTCCTTTCAACCACTCTTGGTTAGATTATTTGACAGATGGAAAAACTGAGGCCATTGAGAACATAGATAAGTAACTTGCACAGAGTCATGAAGATATGAACTGTGAGTGCAGACAAAGCTCATGTTTTTGACATGACATTAAGTCTCTATGGGAAACTTCCATATTAATGAACTAGGCAGAGTTCAGGAGCTCCACTAAGCATGATTGACACCAAGGTGGTGCCAAAAAAAACAAGTCTGAAATAAACTATAAGTAACATATTCCTAAAGAGCAAAGACTCTAGGGTGCAAAGTCAGAGCAGAGCTGTCCACTCATCACACTCTTTGTCTTACATCAAACACTTAGCTATACTCTATTCTTGTTGAGAAAACTGAAAACAAGCAATCATGGCCTTGGTCATTTTGTGGCTCATCAGTGTCACCCAGGCCAGGTGACTGACAGGACTGCCTCTTCACCCTACTGCTAAGTCCACCCACATTATGATGTATCTATTCTCAGGAGGACGGGGTGTGATGAAATGACAGATGTAAGATGAAGGTCATTGAAAGCTTCACTGAAATACAGGTCCACAACCAACAGCTTAAGTGAGCACGTTTCTTGTTTCTTTGTGACTTTACACCTCCAGTTCATATAGAATTGCCATTAGGGCAGTGTCTCCCAAGTTCTTATTTGTCCTCTAGGTAGCCTTGAATACAACTGAAGAAAATAAAGAGAGAGAAACATGGCTGGTAAGGGGGTATGATTTCATTAAAGGTGAATGATTTCATTAGGAAGAAACAATGAGTTTCACAAAGGAGATTCTTTCTGTCTTGTTTATAGAGAAAAGCTGAGGATATTGGTCAGAATGTTCTATGCATTCCAGTGTTTCAATGGTGTAATAGCATGCTTGCTTTGAGTTCTTTTCAACTACAGGGTTGGATTTGTGGTGCAGACCTTCCCCAATGGGCAAAGAAACTCAATAATTTGTAAGCCCAGGTGACTTACTGCTTAGTTGACTGTTTTGTTAAATGCTAGAGGATGTATTACAGCATCGTACTTGCATGCGTAAGTATTACACAATCCAGCTAGGTAGTTCAATTGTGGATTCTTACTAGATTTGCCAGATTCGATTGTATGTAGTCAGCAAAGGCAAAAGTAATTACAAGTAGAATTCAAAGTAGCTCAACTTTTCCTCAATTCATTTAAATGTTTGTCTTGTCTATTGTTTCCTTTGGGAAACTGCAGTCTGATAAAACTACAGATTTCTGAAATCTCCCCCAGAAAATTTCTATCAGTATTTTATTTATTTATTTATTTTAGCAAAGTATACCTTAGCTATTTGGATGCAGGTTGATGAAGAATTTTACTTTGGAAAATGCTGAATTAGCCTGTGTAAGGCTCTATAACATACCTGATAGCCTCAAAAATGCCCCTAAGTACACACAGAAGCTGTTTCTTATTTATAATTTCTTACAAAATATTGGGAGTCCACTTGTGCTTTTGAATTAGTAAGGCACCAAACACTTATTTTCTGTAGTATTTTCATAACAGTACAGACTACTTTTATTTTGAATATTTTTTTTTTTATATAAAAGTGGACTAACTTTGGTGGGCATGAAAAAAAGAGATTAAGATTTGAAAACTAAATATCTTATTTGTGAAATCTAGTAGTTTTATAAGATGAATCTATCCACCCACATACCTATCACATAAAATAGCTAATATATATTGGATATTAAATACATTTCCCATATAATGGCTTGGGAACAACATGAATAAGACTTCCTCCACTTTAGGACATGCTGCTTCTTTAATCTGGCATTCTTCAAGGTAAGGTTTTAACTTCCCTGCTACAAGGATGCCTTATGTACACCATAGTTAAATATGATTTTCCACTGATCTATTTTTTTTGTTTTTTAACATAGTATACTGTTTGTATACTTCTTGTCTGTAGCCTTCCTCTTAATTTAATTTATAGTCTTCCTGAAAGAAGAAATCTATTTTTTCTTTATTTCCACAGCAAAATTCTTGGTGTTATTCATTACTGTTCAATCAACAATATTTGCTATTGGATTGATTCAGGAAAAAGGTATGGCAGTGGTTTGAAGTGTATTGTAAGCATTTTAATATAAAGCTTATTTTTAATTAGACTCAAATATTAATTTCCATGCACTAGTGAAATATATAAATAGACTACTGTAGAACACAGATGTTTAGTTTTGATGGTTCATACATGCTATCAAATATAGGTCGGTTTTTCCATGAAGAAACCAGTCTGTGTCTAAGACACTTAGTTATTTGAGGAAAAAACCCATTTATGTTTCATTTCACAGGTAGAATAATAGTTTTAATTATCTGTGCATTTCTATCATGGCACCTTGGTCACACGTAATAGACACCCTAATATTAGTTGAATGGATTGCTTCCTGGAAATCAATTTTGTAACTCAATATTATGAAGTAGACAAAGTATGGGCAGTCAGTGCTTACACCTTTTATTTCTCATGTTTTACAAGTGACAAAAGGAAGATTTATGCCTTTATTTTGCAAATCGGAAGCCCAAATTGATTTAGTTCATCTGATTCAAAAATGACCTATTGTCCCTCTAGCTTGTTTTGCTGCATCTCTCTTGCTCCAGATATTTATTGTTTCCAATTAATTTTTTTGAAAGGTATTCCAGATTTTTCTTTGAGCACCTGAATGGGCAGTTCTTTTTGACTCTTTTTACATGTGCTAAAAACCTAGTTACAGTGTATCCTTGTTACATCTGTAACTTTTAATGTTCCTCATTATGACAAAAAGGAAGATTTATGCTTTTGCTTTCCAATTTGGGAACCAAGGTTGATTTGGTTCATCTGATCCAGAAATGACAAAAGAGACTCCACACCAGGAAATTATACTGGTTGAAGCAAGTAAACCAGCTTAGCTGTAAGGAAGATATAAGTAGATTTAGTCTGTGATTTGGCAGTAAATTAATGGAGAAGAACAAAGGGAGACAAAGACAATTCTAGTCATTTTAGTTTTAGCAGTTGTATGAATAATGAAGTTGTTTACCAGAATGGGGGAGAATGGAAAGATAAGGTGGGTGGGAAAAAAGCATGTTACATTTTAATTGCTTTTTTGGAGATACTTGAAGAGATACACCTGAATACTGGAGTCAAAACTTCTAGGAAGATACAAGAAATAGAAATAAAGATTTAGGACTCTCTGGCCTACAGATAGTATTTAAAGCTCTAGCATTTGATGAAGTCACCTTGGGGAAGTATTTAGAAAGATAAGGTTATCTATAACAAAACATGAGGTACTCCAATATTTGTAGTGGGAGTATGGAGGAAAATGAGAAAGAGAAAATGGCAAGGGTCTTAGCCAATTTCTGCTCATAAGTAAATTAAAATGGGAACAGAGAGACAGTTGTTGGAAAAGGCAACATGGAGGCCCCTAGAGTCATTGATAAGATTGATACCAATGGGATGGTCACAACAGAAGTGTGATTAGAATGGGCTGAGGAAATTCTGTTGCTGAATTAAAGTCCCACTTAAGAAGTTGAGAAACGTGTTAGTCCTTTATTCTAGTCTCTGTGCAATAGATTTCAGAAATCAAAAGAATTCTAAAAACAGGTATTCAGGTCCTTCAAACTGGTGCATATTTGTTAAAGGTTAGTTGTTAAGGACTCTTATTTAACAAGCATAAATTAAGGTGTCATATAATTTAAAGAGAGTTGGAATGTTAAAAATCAATATTGAGTTCCCTAAATAAATTATTGTGAAGTAGTAGTTGGCCATGTTCAATAATTAACAGCATGACAGAATTAGTTAACAGGTACTATAACAAACTGGAACCCAATATTATTTGGGATGATTCAAGTTTAATATGATCAGACAGTAGATATTTGAGCATTTGCAACACATACACACACACACACACACACACACACACATGCCTGTCATCATTTTTATTAGTCAATTCCTTTAAGATAGTATATTTAATTATTTGTTTGATAAAATATGAGAAATGATATCATCATCAGAATATATTTATCAAGTCCCTTGATGGTTATATAGGAAAGGGCATCTGGAAATGATCAGTGTAATGATTATAACAGTGGGAAAATAAAGCATGTAAAAAATCAAATTTTGTCTAATTAATCAAGTCATAAAAACTGATTATCAGTTGACATAGGCCCTTAGATGAACTGGCGATATACCAAAGAATCATCTTATTGAGCAGATTTGTGGAAATCTGTGTAACTTACATAGATAACTAACATCAGCAAGTGACACTGTTAAATAAGAGAGGGAAGCATGTCTTCCAGTACGTGGTCATTGCTACTCTATCACTAGTATATACATTTATAGTTCACTCGTAGTTATACAAATACAAGACTCCTTTCATGATGGATGACTTGGGAAAGGGAATCTTCCACCTGGGACTTGAGATATACCTAATTTCATACTATGTTTATTGTTCATTCATTTACTACCTCATATTTTAAGTTAGCAAAAATGTATTGAGCACTTATTATGTGCAAAACACTATTCTGCTGATGCCTGAAATCGATGCATATGAGAAAGAAATAAGCCCCAAATAGTTAATATTTATTTTAGAATGAATGAGCTGCTAACATGCTGGTGTTGTTACCAAAGGGTGTTGACACCAAATGTTTAGTTCCTACCAGCTCATGACCCCCATCTTCATCGAAGTCCTCCTCTATCCCATCAGTCATCTCTTCTCCATCGGCATCTGGCCCTCCTTCAGCAGGCTCCTCTGTAGAGTGATCTGCATTCTCTGACACACATTCGTCTTGGATCAGCTCTATACTCTCTTCCAATTGTTTCTTCTGAGCTTCTGGGGGGAAAAAGCAAATGACTACTACCTTGGGTTGCTCATGAGCCGTTTGGATAAACCATGAACAAACAGTCTATGAAGGGTAAACTGTACTCTGAAGGATGTGAGGAAGATAGGTAATATGTTTCAGTCAAGTTTATTCAGTCATGTAAATTATGTACACAAATCTATGTGCATTTACATGTAAGCATATTTATTTTTTAATGGAATTAGCAAAACTTTGGGACTCCAGTTGATACTGGTATATGAAAAATATTTACATAAGCAAATCTTTCTGACTATATGTAGTGCTTTTTAATAAGGATGATGTCTCTGAGGATTACAAAGGGCAGTAATCAGATAAAACTGAGAACTTGTTCACTCAGGGAAGGAGGATGAAGAAAGATCATTGCTAAATTTAAACTTAAATGAAAAAGACAAAAACTCACTGAGGAAGAAAGTACAAAAACTGAAACGTTATCCCTTAGATAACATGTTTATGTGAGCAGTGCTTTAAAAATTTAAACTTTCAATTCTGTTGGCAGATGTTGCTAACTGTGATAGTTGTAATCAAAATTTTGGTGTTAGCCAGGCTGGCTCTGCTCTCTATCCTCACCATTTATTAGCCCTGTGATGCTGGTTAAGGCCACAATGTTTAATGTATCTTGTGCTCTACTTTTCTCATTCATACAGTTAGAATAACTACTACTAAACTTTCAAGGTCTGAAGTAGTAAAGTGCTTAGTATAGTGTTTTGCAAATAATAAGTGCTCAACAAATAAAGATACAGTTTGCGGTAATTGAATTCCCTATAATTACCAGGGTGTGCATTCATTTACAGAATTCAGCTGAATGGAAATTATGCTCACAACATAATTATTTCCACTAGTACTTGGTTTTCATCTCCTGTCAAAATATCAAGAAACATTGAATACTGAATAAATGAGTTCCTCTTAGATAGCTTCTTTAACTTACTCCCATGTGTTCATAACTATCTCAAAAGCTGGTGTTTTTGCTCATTTTGACTATTTTTATCAGAGTCATTCCATTATTTTATTTGTCTTAAAATATATAAACTTTTATATGTAATAGCAATTAAGATAATTCATAGAGCCAAAAGATTTTGCAATATCCATTCCTAGACTTTTCTATAGTGTAGATTAAAAGGAAAATAAGCATTGACATATATATTTTCACTCAGCACAAATCTTTTCAAACATAACTAATATATAAATTGATTGTATTTTATATATGATAAAAGAATAACAACAACAACAACAATAACAACAGTAAATCTGGAACAAGAGGTCTGGCAAGGTCAGGGAAAAGAGTGAAAAAATTTATGAGGCTAAGTAAGGCTCAGGGAAGGAAAACTGCTAGTAGATCCAATTAACTAAAAATAATTCTAAGTATATTAAAATGACAAAACCTAAGTTCTTTTCCTTCACCTTGGGTTCATATATAATAGCAGACTGCATATTCCATAATGTTCTTCTATCATGTTCTTAGTTTCAGATTTCTCCAGATGATAAATATAATGAATGTAGTGAAAAAGCAGTTCGTTGTTAAAGCCATGCTTTCTGTCTTTAATTGCATGTAAGTCTTCATGATGGAAGTAAAGCAACATTGTCCCTTTATCTCTGATGTCTACATAATTTTTAGCATAGCAAATCCTACGAAAACTGTAAGATGGTTATTATAAAACTTAGGGAAGATTTTTTTTCTATATTTAGAAGATTTTCATCTGAGTTGAATAGGGAAATGGAGAGCTATAGAAAAAACTTTGCTCTTGAGAAGATGACTCAATGATCTAGATTAAACGAGACTAAAGTAACGGTTAAGAGACAGAATCCTGAACTTAAAATTGCTAGATTTTATTTACCTCATCTTCCTTCTATGTATAAATTCTTGCTACAATTGCTGTAATTCTAGAGATCTTTTACACAGACTGACTAGTCCTCACATCTCTGACCAGCCCTCACTGAGAGAAAGTTGTGATGGGCAAACTAATTTGTGCATTGAAAAATTTTGAATCTTCTGAGTTAACACTCCTTATGCTCTTCTCTACCAACGTTGACCTCAAATTCTATGGGTCACACAATGGACTTGGTTACTCTAGTTTTGATATTCTACTTTTTTTACTAAGAGTGATTTTTGTACTTACCACTTGATCTCCCTTTTAGCACTCTCGGTCACCCACCTACTTGTGTAAGATATTCCAATTGTCAGGACTTGGTGTTGATATGAAAGATATAAATATTTGGGATTGAAAGATTATCCTCCACAGTGCAATTAGACAGTTGCTCCTAAAGTTAAACTTTTTCTATTTAAGGTCACTGTGTTTATTTTCATTATATTATAATGCACAAGTTTAATTTTGCTCACGATTAATGTCATTTGAAAATATTTGGTCTGGTATACCATGTCTTCTCTACAAATTGCAGGAATTTTTTTTTTAAAGATTTATTTGTGCATACAGAACTGGGGTACAGGCCAGCGATGCAGAGGGTGAGAGGATTCACCAGAGACAGAGTGGGGAGCAGAACAGACAGATTGACAAAGTACACTGCTGAGGGGAGCAGTGGGGGGTAGGTCAGGAGAGGTCTGCCACGCCATGTGGATCACCTCCGGGGCAGGCGGGGATCGAACTCATGCGTAAGTGGCTTAAGCTCAGTGCTGTGCTTTAACCCGCTGCACCACCAGGGGGGATGCAGGGATATTTTTTATATGAGAACTACTTACTTTTTGATGTTGGAAGTAATATTCTTTTATTTAATTCTAGAGAAATTCTGACCAAAGAAACAGAACAAATTTTCAGACTATTTGTGTAGAACCATACCTTGAAGATGCATAGTACTCACTTGGTTCTGCGTATCAATTTGTTTCTCTGGAATCCAAGCTGACTTTCCTGATCTTCCTGGCTGAATGTGATCCCTCCTCTGCTGATCAACCAAAGCCAAGATCAAATGCTGTCTTATAGTTAGTTCTGTTGTTGCCTTATGCATTTTTTATTAGTGTTTCAGCATCTTTGAAATTTGAATTATTGCCTCAAAAGGTCATTGTCACATTCAAAGTGAATAATCAGATATTGATCTTTTGTAAAATGAAAACAAGTCAGTTATCAAGAAATAGTGAGATATGCTCTGTACCCTTCACAGAGAAGAGATAATATATTAGAATGGATATAGAATTCAAGATCCATCCTTCTCTTAATTTCTAGTCTTATTAGCTGTAGTTTTCTTCTGTAAAAGAGCATAAAAAAGGTAACATCTTTCAGTTTGCTGTGTGCTCCTATGAGGAAAAAGATGTGGAGGTACTTTTTAAACTGTAAAGATCACATAAAATTGTTATTATACAAAGCTTAAAATAGTTCTTGAGTTGAATCTATACTGATTTCTTGATTGCTATAGAGATATTGTTTACATAAAATTAATTCATAGCTATTAAGAACTGTACATGACAGAAACAATTTTGACTTTGACTTGGTCCATTCATTTCTATGTTTTAAAGTTACCTTTTTTTTTTTTACATTCAACATGGATTTAATTCCACTGATGGCCTATTTCAAAGGCAGCAATGCATTAATATAGCTCAATGTCAACAAAAACCATAATTTATCCTCAGTTATTCATTTATTAACTTGAAATATAAATGCTTAGAAGACATTTACTGTGTTGAAAAAAAGAGCTTTAATTACTGGGGGAACGGATTCATCACTCATTGGAATTTAACAGAAATGCAATCAATTTTTACTTTAGTTATATGTATTCATCAGAGATTTTTGTCATCACTTCAATAAGAAATATTATAGGCATAAAAATTATAGTTTCCATAAATAAAATACATGAAAGCACATCTTGTTTAACTATGAGTTTGCAGTTTAACAAGCAGTTTTAATCTAGTAATTATCTTGTTGAAATAGAAACAGCAATCTGTTCCACTTTTTATTAACAGCTACCTAATTTTACTTCTAGAAATGAGTATTATTTTTAGTTTGTTCTTAAGTTTATAAAAATTTTATTAGATAATCTTTCTACTGGTCATTTACTTTTAATTGTGACTATGTATGTGTATGTGCACAATTTTATGTGCATGTTCACAATTTTATATTCCTACCAAAAGTTTCTTTGGGGAAGAAATATTTTTATTTGTTTTTGAATCCTTGGTGCCTACCTGAGCATCTTAGATGTAAGTTAAATGTGTGCCAAATTCTCCATTTAAAAACTGAAAACAAATGTGTAGTTATTAAACTCTTCACAGTCAAAGTATTTGAATTTATACTTTGGTAGTGAAAATATGAATCCAAAGAGACATTAAGAACAAGTTCCTTACCATCTTCTATGCGAATCACTCCCAGCCCAAAAAGTCAAAGTAAAATGTGGGGTCTCAGTTTCTTAGAGACAATTGTTCATCTCTGTGTTCCCTGTTTTTTTTCTTCAGAAGAAAAATAAAATACCAAGTTTTCAATGCCTCTTGGAGGAGGGCTGCTTTGCATGCTGACATATTTGGAGTCCTTGCTGGCCTCCTTAAATCAGTGTAGGCGAACTTAGCATTTATTTCCTGCACAAAGCAAGTTAGTTTTAGATTTTTTATTTTTTAAAGATTTATTTATTTGTGCATACAGAACTGGGGTACAGGCCAGAAGTGCAGGGTTGGTGAGAGGCTTCACCAGAGACAGAATGGGGAGCAGAACAGGCAGATCATCAAAGTACACTGCTGAGGGGAACAGTGGGAGGGTCAGGAAGGTCTGCCGTGCCATGTGGTCACCTCCAGGGCAGGCAGGGATTGAACTCATGCTGAAGTGGCTTTAGCTTCTTAGTGCTGTGCTTTAACCCCCTGTGCCACCAAGGAGGGCCCTAGTTGTAGATTTTTAAAGAGTGTATTAGGCACCAAAATATCAACAGCTTATGACTAAAAGCTATCTCTAGTATTACATAATGTACAGATATCAATAGGGAAATTTGACTACAAGTCAGTGAACACTTACTGATTGTTGATCATGCCACACTTATAGACTTTGAATTCTTCTGCAGGGTGATCTTAGCCTTTTACAGATAGGGAAACTGAGGCATTGTTACATTCAGAAAGATGCCCAATTACAATGGTAATAAGTGCAAGAGCTGTACTTCCCACTCAAGGATTTCTGACTCCACAGCTTGGACTGTTTTATATCTCTGGCAAAAAAGCCCAATTTGACTCACCAGGGAAGAACTTTGAATTTCTTCAATAGCCAATTTTAAATTCAAGAATGAAGAAGTGCGTTAAGAGTACAGGTTTGAGCTATGTGATGATAATCAAAGAAAATGAAGTGCAAGTGATAGTAAGTACTTCTCTGTAAGGGAAAATTTCTTGGACATTAAAAAACACATAAAAAAGTAGAATTTTGTATTAAATTTTAGCCCTCTTATTCTAGTACTTTTCCCCTGCACATCTCATTGCTATTTTAAAAGCTATAAATGACTCTGGAAGCAAGTTAGAATTGTTGGGATTTATGTTCAAAACATTTTTATTAAATTCAGTTTGCTGCATAGCTATTATCATCAATATAACTCTGAGAATTGGTTGGGTTAGCAATTAAGTTTTTTTTGACATGCTGGCTTAATGGCTAGCTAATTGCTAGCTGAATTGTACTTAGCAGATGGTTGGAAAGAATGTTGATACAAAAACAGTCATATTATTCATTAGCACCAAGCTAGTATCCTGGAACCATTGTTTGGGCATACCAATATAAACTGTATTTTAAAAATGCTCTATATTATAATATCTATGTATAATATGAATTTAACTCAATGATTCCAGTAAGTGCCATCTAAAGAGATGCAAGGAATTATAGGTAGTATCGTTAACAACGACATAAATGAGCACAGGACAGTTACATAGGAGGAAGGCCTTTCGACTGAACTGTAAGGTATATAAACACATTTCTGGAAAAAAAATTATCTAGAAGTTGTTCACATAAATACCCTGGATTGCTGAGATGATCACAGATTAAATAAAATCATTAAAGTATTGGTCTATTGTATTTATTTAAGTGTCATAATAATTTTAAAGGACAGATATTATTTTCACCATTATACAAAGACCTCTGCAAATTTCATGGTGATGGTAAGTTTTAGATCACTAGTAGAAATTGAGTCTGGCTCTTTTTGATTCTTTAAGTGTTTTAATTGTGTAAATCTTTGTATCATAAGGCAGACAAATTTGGGAGGAAGGAAACTAGAGTGAAGAAACCAGCTACAAGGTGATGCTTTGGGGGATGAAAATGTCCTAACTGATTTGTGATGATAGTTGGAGTCCTAAGACGAATTGCACTTTTAAAATGTATACATTTGATGCTATAAAGACTATACCTCAATAAAGTTTTTTTTTTTTTTTTTTAAAATAAGGTGAGTGCACATGGTGATGGGAAACCCGCGGGGATTACAATTGAGATGGAAAAAAAATGTACAAAATGATGTAAAAATAAACTGTTATAAAAAACAAAAAGGGATGTTAAAACTGGAAAAAAAAATAAGGTGAGTGCACAGAGCAAGCGAGAGGTACTGATGCTTTGGATGTGGGCTGTGTCACTGGGAAAATGGACACCAAAGGGTTTGTAACACCTGTTATAGAAGGACCAGATGATACTGAAGTTGGTAATTCGACTGACAAGATTTATGTCATGGAAATATGAGAGACAGGACACAGACAAATTATCCTTAGCTAAGAAAGTGAGGAGAAGGAGTTTAGTTTTGAAAGATTACAAAGGGGCTTAAATCTCTGGGCTTGAAACTTTAGACAGGCTTCTTCTTGAGTTGAGGCCCCTCACCCCCTTTTTCTTTGAGCATCATCTCCTTTAGAAAAGGTGAATTATAAATTCCTTTAAAGCCCCTTTGAGATGGATATCTTTTACAATCCAGACATCTCTTTTTGAAGATCTAAACATCATCCTTTTGGAATTCAGTCATCAAAAATGATAGGTACCTGTTTCCCAGTATCCATCGGGGAGTAGGAGCCCAACTCCATAATGGCCAATTAGCAAACGCAGATGCCCTAATCATATGGACTAACTTTCCCACTAATGTCCTCCAATACTTTTCTAATAGCTGACTCCCACTTTCAAAATTCTCCTGACATATGATATAGGAGGACTAACTCAGGTTCCACCACTATTATAACAGTCTTGAGAAAGTCTTTCTTGCCATTTTTAAGTGTCCTGTGGGATTTTTCTTCTACAATTATCTGAGAGATTAGCGGTGTTAAGTTCTCCAGTAACCAGTTGGAAAAGTTTGATCCAATCATTAAAGACAATTCAAATATTTCCCACCCTCTGAATTTAGTTTCTTTAAAATATTTAATGTTTACAGCCAAACTTACCTGCTCATCATTTCCAGTTTTTTTTTTTAAAGATTTATTATTTATGTATATAGAACTGGGGTACAGACCATAGGTGCAGGGGCCATGAGAGGATTTACCAGAGGCAGAGTGGGGAGAAGGACAGGCAGAATGATGAAGTACTCAGCAGTTCATTTCCATCAATCTGCCTGTTCTGCTCCCCACTCTGTCTGTGGTGAATCCTTGCCTCCCACACCTCTTGCCTTACTCTGGTCTCATATGCATAAATAAATAAATCTTAAAAAACAAAAACTATGGAAGACCAATATACATAAAAAAAAAGGATTCAGTTTGGTTACAGTCCCAATCACTTCCCATCTCCCTAGAGAGATACACTCAAAATTGACTATTAATACTGTTTTAAATTTTTAATATAAGTTTAACCATGGAAATGCTTTGTGTAGTTATACTGTTCATAAGCAACAAATACATTTTCTTTCCAGAATAGCACTTTTCCTCAGAATTAAATTGCCTTAGGGTCTCTGTTTTAAATTTAGTTCTCTAGATACTTTTCTGTACTTAGTACAAACTTACCTGTATCTTAACCACATTTGTAAATCTCATCTCAGCATTTTGCCTCTCTCATCATTAACCATTCTATCAATTTCATCTTGAAAAATTTCTCCCAGAATTTTCGACCAGTTCTGACATGGACTCATATCTTTCTGGCCCTCTTGCAGCTCATATGCTAAAGTTTCCTGTATCACCATCCTAAATATTCCCCTTGTTCTTTCCTTTGGATTCCTGCTTTGGGAAAACCATCTTTCCACTTTTCTACTTTACCTTCTTGTTCAGGTGAAGTATATCCTCCTTACTCTTGAGAGGAAAGATGAATTGGAGATAAATTTCTTGGTACTTGTGAAAATATCTTTAATCTACCTCCATATTTTAGACTTTGGGTCTTAGATATAGAATTCTGGGATATTAATAGTTTTCCCTTAGAATTTTTAAACCTGTTTTCATTGCTTGTTAGCTAGCAGTATGTCTGCTGAGAGACCTACTGACATTCTGTTCCTTTATATGAAAACTGTTAGACTGTTCTCTCTTTCTTTCCTGTTTTTCTCTGGAACTGTGGAGAATCTGCTCTTTCTCCCAATGTACTGAGACATCATAATGATGCTTTGTATGCATCTGTTCTCATGCATTGTGCCATGCAGTAAGTGGATCTTTTCAATGTTCTTCAGTTTTAATATTTTATTATAAAATTTTGGGGGGAGTCTCCTTGGTGGCCTAAGTTTCAGTGCAACCACCTCAAAGGCCCACCAAGGTGGCCTGAGTTTGATCCTCAGCCAGGGAGCTGACCCACATGGCACAGCAGATTTCTCCTGTCTCACCTGCTGCTGCCCTCAGTAGAACATTTCAGTTGATCTACCTGTTTTGCTCCCCACTCTGTCTCTGGTGAATCAACTCACCCATCCTTATCTCAGACCTACACTCCAGTTCTTTTACACAAAACTAAATAAAATATTAAAAAATTATTTTTGGATAATCCATCATCTTTCTTTATGAAAATCTGTTATTTATATATTCATTTAGTAATTTTTATATGTCCTTTCACTCCTATTTCCTATCTATTTTATTCTATGTTTTCTGGAGAGTTTCTTCAATTTTTGTCTTCCTAAGTTTTATCAAGTTGGTACTTTTGTTTTCTTACATGTTAATTTTGAAAGCTCTTTTATCTGCCTCTGGACACTCAGTTTTAATTGCTTGCTCTTGTTCCAGAAACACAATATCTTCTCTTTTTGTAGAGCTTTTGTTTTTTTCTTTTTGAAGTTTTACTCTTCCTGTACAATCCTATTTGTATTTTATCCTATTTCCTGCAGCTTCTTTTTCTTTTCATTTTTATGTCAAATATTTTCTACTATTTGGTGGTATTTCTTTATTTATATTGACAGTATTGTGTCAAACTATGGATGGGCAGCTTTATAAACACAATAAGGTACTGTTGCTATAGGGTGATCTGGCTAGCCAGTTCCTTGGGGGGAATCCATGATAGCATCTTTAACTCTTTCCTTTTAGATTACTGATATTCCCAATTAAGCCCTCTGATAGTCCTGCCACATGTTTGAAAACTAAGGAAGAGAACACTGGGAATTTCTATAGCATTCTTTCCCTGTTTTCAGTTACTCCCCAATTTGCTTGTTGTTTACCATTCCTGAAATATAGCTTTTCCTTTTCTATAGAAAACATCTCCAGGTTCGGAGTGCGTTAGGAACAGTTGGGAAAAGTGATACTGGAAGCTGATTCCTCTGCAGACTGTCAGCCATTTATAACCTCTGTTCCAGAGGATGCCCTTGACCCTCCCTGGCCTTTGAAAATTCTGGGTTAAAGCTGGATTCAGATTTCTAGGATGTGCTAAGTCAGGGACACTCTTCCATCTGCTGTCTACTTTCTAAAATATTCCTATTCTCTTTGTGCCTTGGGGTTTTTTCACTTTGAGGTCTTATCATTTTAATGCAGTTTCAGGAGGAAGCAGAGCTCAATTCATATGTTTAACCTATTATGTATATGAGAAACACCATCAAATTAATTTAAAGTGGAAACAAAAAGAGTAAGGTATTCAGAATAGAAGTAGTAGTCATGTTACAGGCAGGAGCAGTAAGGTCACACCTGGAGAAGTCTTCTATTTTGACTACCACAATCTGTGATTGATAAACTAATCTTCAAACTAATCATGATAGAAAAGACATGATAATGAGGAACAAATAAAGGAACCATTGATATTTATCTGGAAAGCAGAAGGTTTCAAGTAGTCTATCATCAAAATTTGAATGCAACAAAATTGAACATTCATGCACCAGATATATTGATTCCTTGTTGAAAGGATTTGGCAGGGTGAGAGATAATGTTATTCTTTAAAATTTTTTTGACACTTACTTTATTCAAAAGGTATTAGATGTTAAAAATGGTTTGACAGGACACAAGCAGGATACATGAACCAAATGGAAACAAATTACATTATGACTACATGTTTAGAGAACTTACCCTAGGATTCATATATAAATACCAACAGGGAAAGGGAAATAACCTTAATGTGTGAACTAGATGGATAAATACATTAGCAAACTAAGATGCACATGTTATATATGAAACAGCAGCAGTACTGAAAGTATTTCTTAAAAAAAAAGTAATATTTTTTGATTTTCCAATGAGGGGACATTAATTTAATTTAAAAATATTCTATATTTTTCACAACACATATGGATGGAATGAATTTATCCAATGAGAATTTGGTGGTTTGTAACATTTCTAATGCTTGGTCACAAGTGGTTATTATCATTGGGATTTTCTAAGAAAGATGGTAATATTTTAGGCACAACATTAAAATGAAGTTGAATTAAATAATATCTGTCTTTTTACACAGAGACCCTATGACTGAAATTTGATTTTTTTTTAAACTGAAGTTGCTCATGAAATTGGCAACTTATTGGTGGCTCTTTTAAAAGAATCACTGAGAAAGGTATAGAAAATACAAAATGATGGAATTCAATTATATTTCATCAAAACTACACTGATAGCTGAGGAAGTAACTTCAAACAAACAAAAAAAGTGGTACCACAGAAATTTGAACGCTGGACAAGATCCATGCATGTGGCCTTCCCCACCCTTAGTTTATGGTCCTGCATCGCCTCCAGGCCACTACTTTATGCCCGAAACATTTATTATCAATGGCCGAGTAAAATGGGAGTGAGAGGTGTATACAATTATATCAAAAGAATAATATATGTTAGCTAACAAATAATTAACTCTAAGCAATCAAACATTAAAGTGAGTGCATCTTTACATTTAACAAGGAGGTACTGAGTAAGTATTTTTAAAGACTTATTTATTTATGCATACAGAACTGGGGCAGGAGCAGTGAGAGGATTCACCAGAGACAGAGTGGGGAGTAGAGCAGGAGATCTATGAAGTACACTGCTGAGGGGAGCAGTGGGTGAGACAAGAGAAGTTTGCTGTGTCATGTGGGTCACCTCCGACAGGGACTGAACTCAGGCTGAAGTGGTTTTAGCTTTTCAGTGCTGTGCTTTAACCCACTGCGCCACCAGGGAGGGACCCGGTATTGAATATTCTTAAAGAATTTTAATCTTTCTCTCTCTCCTTTCCACAATGTAATAGAGACCTATCCAGACAGCCCTGATTTCTTTTCATAATGAAAACAGAAAATGATTGTCTTCTCACAAGTATGAATACTGATAAGGAAACATCACTTAATTATTATCATTAATTAATTATTAATAAATCAAATAATTCCACTTTCTTCCTAACATGCAAAAGTATAAAGATATAAATATCAAAGAAATTAGCTATTCATTAAAAAATAAGTATTTCATGACTGGAAAAGTTTAAACATGTACAAATATAATGTGACAGTTTTTCATGAAAGAAATTACAAGCTCTGAATTTATAGGTGATCGTCCGAGAAGATATATGGAAGGTATTATTCATTGCAGGAAACTGGAAGGTACAATATGATGGAATAAAGATCACATTTTTCTCTTTGAGGTGATTTATATTTAAATGAGTTTCCCTAATCCTCTAAACTGAAGTGCAAATTGGTTATCAAAGTCCTTTGCTGTAAGGGTTGTTTTACATAATAACCAATATCACAGAAGTTCCTCAAAGGGAAATATTGATTTAGGCAACATCACAGGCTATTTCAATTCCAGCACAACTTTGGATTAGTGCCATAGACAGCATATAGAAAACTTTCTAAAAATCTAAATTTCTGTATTAAGAGGTATGGCAGCATATCTTTTCTTAGTAGAAAATATATTTACAACAACTGTTTAATAAACATGAGTCTATTTTATCTATCATTTCAAATCCACAGTAACTTAACAAAAGCTAGTTCTAAGCATCTAGCTTGTGTTTTCAAGAAAATGGGCTGCACAAAGGAAATGTTCATTTGTGTCTATATATGCCGGAATTATCACCAATGCCAACTAGCTCTATTATTGAGACTTTACTGTGTCAGATGTAACTTAGATATATGCTACTGTGTTCACCTCTTAAAATGATAGGTAGCCACTACTATTACCATTATAAACAAGAAAACTAAAGCTAAGTGGCTTTTGTAAGGATTTGAGTCAGCATTTATTTTTCTCATTTAATATGCTATGCTACCATTTCACAGCCAGCTTCTTTTCAGTCTTGAGCACTACATGGGTCATGACCAGAAGGTAAGTTCTAGTTTTTGCCCTAGGTATACGCTCAACAGACAGGCCAATTCCACTTTGCTGTAGCTCTGGTCCTATTAATACATTCACAAGGGTTTGGTTCTTATCTATTTGGAGTGACCCAATTAACCTCACTTTGCAGAGATTTTTGGAATGGTTGCACTATACATTATAAAGGACTCTGTATTTGATATAGTTATGTTGTTATAAAAAAAATAATCAGAGAAGATTGGATTTGAGCAATGGATTTAATAATTATATTAAATATTAAAAAAAATAAGTGAAACTGTTAGCAACTTAGGTCTTAAGTTGAATCCTGATATAAAACAGATAAAGGTATAGGTATACTGTTTAAGCAAAGGTTGGGTATTGTGGCAGCATGGATTCATCTACTTTGAAGAACCAGTGAATCTTCATTGCATAAACAAGCAGCCTCTGAAGCATCTGAGAACACAACTCTCACTACTGTGCACTAGATAATCAACTGTGTCAACAGTGCACTAGATAATCTGTTTATTTAAGTTCTCATAATTTTTTAATTAAAAAATATCTGTATCTACATGAAGAGGACATTAGAATTGTACTAGAACAGAGCTAGCATCAGGACTGATAATTCAAAGGAGAGAGAAGTTTAGGTACCAATGAAGCAGGTGTCAAATGACTTGGCTATAGAGAGTAGGGGAGACAGTTCAGTCCTGAAGTTGGGACTGAAGTTTTACAGATTTCAGTAATGAGGGAATTGACTCTTTGTCATCATAATATTTGATTTGCATTTTGCCATATTATGAGATGCATTATTTTAGTCTGACAGTGTTAATCCAGTAATGGATTTCAATTTCTTAATTTTGATATTGATATATAAAATTTTAATTATGATCCAAAACTATCACTTATTATTACCATGAAATTTTATTTTCTTTTTAAAAATATATACATCTTAGACAAGTTGCTTTACCTTCTCCAATAAAGTAAGAACTCAAGATTCCACATTGCAACTCTTGGCTTAAAGACTTTTTGAGTTTCTATATTAAACTCTATTAAACTCAGCCAGCATCCCCTGGTCCTGGGCTCTCTCTGTGATTGACAATGTTTAACTGGTTTAATTCCAGCATGTCTGTGGCCACAGATCCTTTTCACTTACCTGCCTCTGCCTTCTGCTGCTTCTCAATCTTCTCCAGACGTCCTAGTAAGGAGTCAATTTTAGTTTTGATTTGGGTTAATTCTTTCTTGATTGTCTGTAGCTCATCTGATTTCACTGAAAAAGAGAAAGGAAAAGAAAACAACAGTACACCAAAACTCCAGTTCACTAGAATTTAACTCAAAGACACTCTGTTTCCTCAAGATTGTGTCAAATCAATAGAATACTTTTCTATTTTAATCAGCTCCTTTACTTCTCAGGATCCTGGAATCCTGGGTGCTTTTGCTAACCACAGTAATTCAGTGCTGTAAATGGTAAATCCTAAATATTTTTTACTGATGGTTATGACATAATATAGAGGAAACTAGAAAAAGACTGTAAAATAGCTCCACTGAATTAAGTTTTAATAGATAAATCTGAACTATATAAGGGATTTAGATTGAGGATTAATTAAATAATCGAGCAATATGTTGTAATATACATTGCAGCAGTCAATGGCACTTTTAATCCAGCTCTTTGGTGACTGAATGAAACTAGGAAATAATATTTATTCTCTACAGAAATCACTTAGCTCCCAGGGAATTCTCTCCAATTTATTGAACTCTTGCTATTTCACTTACCTTTTTTTTGTTGTTGTTAATTTAATTTTAAAAAATGTCTTGCTTTTAAAAACTTCCTTGTTCATTTTTTTCACAAAATAGGATTTCTCCCCTCAGGAGCAATCATCATGTTTTTACCTTATGATGTTGCAATTCCACTCCTAGGTATCTATCCAAAGAACACAAAAACCCTAATTTGAAAGGAAGCCTGCTCCCCTATGTTTATAGCAGCACTATTTACAACAGTCAAGATAGGGGAACAACCAATTTCAAAAAAAAAAAAAAAAAAAAAAGGAGGTAGTGGTTGCACCCTCTTTAAGCCCCAGGGTTAAAGGGAAGGGAAATTCACCAAAACTACCGCTGATAATTTTCTGTAATAGTGGTTCTCATTTCAGGCTTTTAATGTTTAATATGGTCTCAAATCATATGATTACAGAGACTAACACAGGATTGACAGCTTTTCTTTTTGTCAAGTATAGATGATAAGAACAATGAGAAGTTCTGGCTATCAGTCATAATAATTATTGTATTTAAAAAAGGCTTAAGGGAAGGGCAATCTCACAGAGGACAACCTTTTAAATGAAGGAAGCTTATGTTTAGAGAAAAAAAATCAATGTGCTGTTTTATTTTCTAATATTTCTGAGAACCACTGGAAACGTTGTCAGGAACCACTAATAACCAGAGGACGAAAATAAAGCTATCATTATAGAACAACTACATCTGCTTAGAAGCTTTCATGAGGTGGGGCTTGGGGTATTCATGCATCAGCAGACAACTGGGCTTCAGGTTCTGGCGCACAGAACTTGATTCAGCCTATTATTCTTTTCTGTCACTTTTCTTTTCAAGTTTATAATGATCTCAGCTTGAACATTCCCCAGAAATTTCTGAAGAAATTGAGTGTTTAGCTTGATTCTTTACTTCAGGACATTGTTTTATAAATAATAAAAACTAAAGGCAATCTATGTTTTCTTGCAATAGAGTTACTTGTCAGCTAAGAAATACGATACAACATCTTGATAAATTATGCATCAATATATATTAGTTGCTCAAAGGAGAACAGATTTTTTCCACTATTAAGATGACAAAATTGTTTCCATTATAAAATCAGAATATTTTTAATAAAAAGCAGATTTTTATTTATGATGCTATATTTGCAAAATAAAAACTGCAAGACTAAGGGACCCTGTGGAGTGTTCCTATTATGAACAACCAAACTGAAAGTAAAATACAGTTTAAAATAGAGAATCTGCTCCTTATGTCAATTATTTCAGACATCAAAGTGCCATTGTTCAACTGCAGCTAAATTTGAAAAACATCATCTGTCACAATTGCAAATTGATTCTGCTTTGAAGAATGATTTTCATTTCCTGTGATGGAAGTATGTCATGTAGTTTTACTTAAACCTATCAAATTTAATAGACAATATTTTATCTTACATCATTAGATTTCAATGAAGGGGAAATAGGACTGTGCCTGAAAACTAATAGAATGGATTTCTTAGTAAGTGGAGCCATTTTTTAACTTGGGAATAAATATTTATTTATCTTCTTAAAAAACATTAAAAAACTACCCATACCCCATTTTATTGAAACTCCATAAAAAACTAATGAGAAATCTAATCTTACCAAGCAGAATGTCAGAATTGCCCAGGGAGTCTAAGGTTTCCTTTTATCTAAACTCAAGGCTAGCATTGTAGAAATAACATTTAAGATGAGAACTAGGTCATTATGAAACTTGGGTCTAATTTGTTAATGCTATTCAAGCTTAGAGATAAGAAGGATGTAATCACATATATATATCCTGTCTACTCAGTCCTGGTCTCTTACCAAAATGTTGAAATCACTTCCAGCCTTGTGTAAATTTTCCAGTTTCTTTCTTGGAATAGTGAGCAGAAAATGTTCATCAAGATCCTCTAAAGTAGGGCCTAAAAATAGTCTTGGGCTGTTCCTTGACCAACTGTGGAAGTTGTTTCCTTATCACACTTCAGAGCTTTCTTTGGAAAGAGGTTTCTCCCTTACTCGGTAGTGTCTACTGTTTCTTCCTATCTTCTGATAGATTAACCTTCTACAGTTGGGGTATTGGTCGGCTGTGCTCAGTTACTCACTGGAACTCCTGGGATGAACCACCTCTGTTTAATGTGCTTCCCTCTCTGACTCTACTCTGTCTTTTCCCTACTTTTGGGGGGATTCCTGTTAATAATTTCTTCATGGTACTGTGGTTTACATTAAGCCCAGTCTGTTTTTACCTATTTCTTCAAAGTGGAAGAACTATTTTACAACTGTAGATCTTCACACTTAGAATTTTGAAAATCTTTGCAATGTTGAATTCTGATATTTTTCCAGAAGAAGTTAAGAAGTAAGGAGATGTAGGTCCAAGGCAACCCTGCCCATTTTCTTTTTTAACATATTTTTGTATCCATTTTCATCGCATTCTTAAATGAGCTTCTATCTTTGGTTTGTACAAATGATTGCAAAGTACCTCAAAATAATATTTACAAGTTGTAAGTCTTTTCTACAGAAAACTTCCAGAATTTCCCACTTGTATAGGAAAAAGGCTACGATAGTTATAAACGTGCACAATCAAAACTCTTTAAACTTATGTTAGGGCTGCTCCAAAGCATAGTACTAGCTGTATATTCCATTTCTTAAAATGTGCTCTCCATTTGAACAGAACAGCTTAATATATAGTCAAAGTTCATGGCCGCAGGTAGACTCTGGTCTCTCCTAGTTCATCTCTATGGCCCTTGGGGAGTCATGTGTAATCTACACATCTGTCGTCTTTATAATTTCCATCTTCTACCTTAGAGACTTATAAAAATTTAATGAGATAATACACATAAAGCACTTAGCACTGTACCCAGAACATTGTCAGACTGACTGAATATATGGCAGACCCACTCCCCTTAAATCTCTATGTACCCTACTTGCTTTATAGAGTTTAGTTTAAGTCTTGCCTTACCTAGGAGTTCTTTGGCCAGCCCACTCCAGGTGCATCTATTATCTACAGCCTATTTAACAGCTTTTCACTATTGCTAGATGTATACTCCCTGTTGATTTTTACTTTGTATATCTACTTTTTATGTTAAAGTGCAATCTCCTTGAAAGTGACTACCTGATTAGGCACCAAAAAGTTTAGGAGTAATGCTTCTGAATGTTTTCTTCTGTTTTGATAAGTTCCTTTTTTTTTTTAATGACTAAGAAGACTCTGATGTTTATCATAAGACTCTGGGCTTTGAAGTCTGTCCTCCTTAATTAAAAAATGATATTAACAGCTTTAAGAAGAGATCCTAAATCAGATTAGTACCTAAAGAAAACATTCTGCTTTCTCATCATAAATCAGAGCCATGGAAAATTATTCAGATTCTTGATTAATAAATTATTTAGATCTCTAGTGATACAACATTGAAAGAGGAAATTTGGTATGGCTGTCTGAGCCAAGATATATTAATGGATTTACCTATCATGGACTCTCTAGAACCAACTGTTTTAAGGGGGTATCTATTTTTACACCCCTCCCTTTTCCCCTTCCTTCTGCATTCCTATTAGAACTTAACTCAGTATCTTACAGTAAGAAATTAACAAATACAAAGCAATTTTGAGTTAAATGTATGTGTACATCTGACACCAATTTGAACCAGACCAACACATTTTATTGAAAGTTTTGTGTATGTGCCAAGCACTACATTGGAGGCGACTATCTAGTAGGGAAGCAGACAAAAAAAAAAAAAAAATCAAGTGAATGTAAAAACAAAGTTAGCATGGAAATATATGTGTACATCTGACACCAATTTGAACCAGACCAACACATTTTATTGAAAGTTTTGTGTATGTGCCAAGCACTACATTGGAGGCGACTATCTAGTAGGGAAGCAGACAAAAAAAAAAAAAAAATCAAGTGAATGTAAAAACAAAGTTAGCATGGAAATATGCCTTTTTTTTAAGCAGGAGCACTGTGATAAAAGAATAAGAACACAAGTCTTGGGCAATTAGTCTTTTGCAATTTCCCCCTAATTTTATCTCAAGTCTTGAATTCCATAGTTCTTTACTTTAAAGATACATTGTGGATAATGCAATGCCTCTATTTCTTTGTTGAGCATTTGGAAGAGTCAGGAGTATTTCTTTGACTAAGATTAACTTTCTGTTAAATTATTGGTACATCTATCTATCTATCTATCTATCTATCTATCTATCTATCTATCTATCTATCTATCTATCTTTTTTTCCTGATTCCTTACACTCCTGCTATAAGTGAAATCATCTGGTATTTTTCTTTTTCTTTCTGGTTTATTTAACTAAGCATGATCTTTTCCAGTTCCACCCATGTTGCCACAAATGGCATGATTTTATCTTTTTGATTGCTGAGTAATATTCTTTTGTGTATATAACCTAAATCTTTTTGATCCAGTCATCAATTTTTGGTCGTCACCTGGGCTTATTACACATCTTCCGTATTGTGAATAGAGCAGCAATAAACATCAGGGTGTAGTTGTCCTTTTGAATTATTGTTTTTGTGAAAGATTATTTCTTTAAATGTCCCCTTGACAAGAGGAAATTAGAGCAACTCCTCTAAAATTTTAACTCTAGTGTTTAATGTATTTGCTGACAATATTTATGGAGACCCATTATTGCCAACTTCCTTTCAGGAACTGGGGCTACATTAACGAGTGCCGCAGACCGGCACAGTGGGGAGCACTGGACTCAGGGTGATGAGTGTCTCGGAGGGAGGTGGATAAGGATTCGGCTAAATGAATGATACACAGACACGACTTCAAGAGTGCATATCTGAATGTAATAAGGAGAAGACAACAAACAAATGTATAGCATGCACACATACATATAGATGGAGAAAAATAAAGGAGGCAAGAATTCATGGCTGGGGAGTGAGACTTTCCATTTTATGTAGGGTGGCTAGGGAAAGCTTCACTGACAAGGTGACATTTGAACAAAAGTCTCAGTAAAAAGAAGAAGCAAGGCATGGCAATATCAAGGTGGTAGAGGGATGAAATAATGTTATGAGGTAGAAAAGTGATAAATGAAAACACATTTGAAACAGACTTCTGAAACAGGACTGTATTTGAGTTTTCAGGGACAACTAAATTAGCAAGTGGGAGGAGAACCAGAAGTGAGCTGATAAGGTGAAAAAGGAATATGGAAAAGAGGACCACACTGATTTCTGTAAATGGATTTTAAGAAAAGGGAAGGGAGAAAAGGGACATGGAGATTATACAGATCTTGTTGCACAGTGTTATGGCTTTTACTCTGAGTGAAAAAGGGGTGGACTCATGCATTGAAGAACAACTTTCTGACTGTAAAAAGACAGTAGTGGGGGCACAGTGCAACCAGGGAGATCACTAAATAAGCTGTGGAAGTTAGTCAAAGGGAAAATGAGAGTAGATTGGATTGAGCTAAGGTATTGTCAGTTGGGTAGTGAGAAGTAGATGGATTCTGCATCTAATTTAAAGATTGAGGGGAAAGGATGTGCAGATGCACTAGAATTAAAGGAGAGGTGAAAGGGGGAGTCAAAGAAAATTCTTTGATTTTTGGCACAAGTAACTGGAATGGTGGAATTCTCATTTGCTCAGATAGGCAATGCTTCTGGAGGTTCCAGTTGAACATGAAGATCAGAAGTTTTGGTTTAGACTTTCTAATTGTGAGATATTTATTGGTGTCCAAGTGCCAGTGAAAGTAGGCAGCTGGGTAAATGAATCTGAATTTAGAGGCAATATCAAAAGTAGACAAATAGAGGAGTAACCTGCTAGACATGATATTTTTAATATGCAGGAGAATTTTTTCCCCATCAGTTGGTTATTCATACATCACAAGTACTTTAGAAGACATCAGTAATATTATCTACATTGGATAAATATCTTTTCCTCTTTCCCTCTATGTGTTAAAACAAAAATCTTTGCAAAAAATTTATGATAAAACACACTGTTAAAAATGTCTTTGGTTGTTGAGTATAATTATTTTTCTCTGGATTGTCCTTCAAGATCAAGAAAAAGAAGTAACTAATTTCTTAGGATAAATTACATTAATTTTTAGACATAAGAGAAATGACTTCACTAGAAGTCATTTTACATTACACAGATAATAGTTATTTTCCCTAAACTATTACTATAGTACTCTGATTTAAAAATAGAAGTCATAATAAATACGGGGATTTATTACAAATCCTTTCAGAACCGCTTTTTCTAAAGAGTTCAGTGATTTGAAGATAGATGTTATTGCATTCTGATAGTCAACAAAATAATGTTTGTGCCTTTGTGGTAACATGAGATATAATCCAAAAAAGGAAATTAGGCACACAGGATGATACAATCTGCCTATATATATATATATATATAAATATATATATAAAATGTGTGCATCTTTGATTTATATGGTTGAAAAATATTTCAATTTGTCTTATCACCTGTGGGCTAACTTTAGTCAGCGACAAATAAGGAATCATCAGCTAAGTGTCTAGGTGAGTAATTTTTTAACAGAAAGTAATATTGCACTGCAGCGGAAATTCTGTAACATATGGAAGTATTTTTTAATTTCACAATTTGGAGAGGGTGGAGTTACAGGAGTCTTGAGAGTATGTCTCTGCTTAACACCCTACAATAGACAGGCTACCTTTTACTCCCCACCAAATAAATATCTGATTGAAAATGTCAGCAGGGTTAAGCCATAATTAAAAAACCCTAGTCATTCACTGACATAATCCTGTGGACGATTTAGAACATTGAAATTACATTGGCCTTAACAACTCACATTAATTTATTACTCTTTTTGCTCATTTCTCCATCTTTGATAAATTATTTAAATATCAAAATGAAAGGAATGCACATGATTTACACAGAAGTTATGTGTATTTTCTCAATCAATTTTAATATAGACTTCATTGGTAAAGAAGTTGAGAATTTGACAAATTACATGACATTGTGTAACTCATCTAATGACTGTGTATAATGTATTAATCTGAACAGGAATAGCTCAGGTTTAAACTTAATCCTTCTGACTATAACTTCTATACTTATTATTCTATGCAGCACCATTTGACATGCAAGCATGTCAGTTTTAGCTTGAAATTTTCTTCACTATGAATTAAGGAACCATAGCATTTTTAATTCAGTCACCTTCATAAAAGAATAAAGACCACTAATGTTTGTCAAGTATTTGTTTATGGAGAGAAATAATTTATTTTTATTAAATTTTAACACCCAAGAATCTTTTTAAAAATTGTTCTATATTTTTGTTATTGTATTAACAGTTGGGCCTTCCCTGGTGGTGCAGTGGGTTAAAGTGCAGCACTATGAAGCAAGTCACAGTTTTTGCTTCAGCATGAGTTTGATCACTGGCCAGGGGGTGACCCACATGGCACAGCAGACTTCTGTCTCTCCCACTGCTCCCCTCAGTAGTATACTTTGTCAATATGCCTATTCTGCTCCTCAATCTGTCTCAGGTGAATTCTTTTACCTCCCTTGTATCTCTGGCCTGTATCCCCGTTCTGTATAAATAAACAAATCTTAATATACATATACATGTACATATAATATATATACATATATTATATATATACATTATATATATAATATATATACATATATTAACAGTATAAGGTTTTCTCCCCATGTATGGTTGCTTGCCCTCCCGCCACCAAAATACCCACAGTCCTCCTCTATAGTCCATTGAAGGGGGAGAGTGCTGTGAAGTGGATTTTAAAGAATTATCATTTTCACTTTAATTTTCCCCTAGTTAAACCATGATACCACACACACACACGCACGCGCGCGCGCGCGCGCACACACACACACACACACACACACACACACCAGTGTTCAGACAGTGAAATCACATGCACCTAAGAAATTCAGTACATTTTTCTAGAATGAGTTAGAAGGGCCTGAATATCATCCTCCTCAACTAATTAACATCCATGAATTTGGCTGTTAAAAAGAGTTGACGACTGCCAACATCTCCACACTTTGTTTAGATTTAATACAGACATACCCTTGTGTTACAGGCTGCACTGTCATATGTTGAGGTTCAAAACCCTAGTACCTTAAAATGTGACTGTGTTTGGAGATAGATCTTTAAAGAGGTTATGAAGATACAATGGTGTCATTAGGGAGGTATCTAATCCAATATGGCCATATCCTTATAAGAAGAAGAAATTTGGATAGACACAGAGATATTAATGTGAGGACATGGATAAAAAGGACTGTCTACAAGCCAGAAAGAGAAGGCTAATGTGGTCCCTTCCCTCATGGTCCCCTGAAGAAAGTAATACAGCAGATCATCATCAATTCTGGCCTCCAGATTGTAAAAAGACTAATTTCTATTATTTAAGTCACCCTATCTGTGATACTTTTTGATGGCAGCCCCTAGCAAATGAACACACCATTACAAAAATAATTTAAACTTCTTTCTGAGCAGGTAGTATTTTGTTGAGCATCCTTCCCTTTAACTCTGAAGGAAATCCAATCTCTTCTATATTTTCCACAGATTTTCATTATCCCAGGACCTTATCTTTCATTTTGTTAAGTCGTAATATCCAGTTTCATGACTGACATTCCTAGCAACAAATCCTTCCTTTAAATAAGTTATTTATTATTATAGCTTATTATTTATTAAGACTTTCATAACATGAAACTTTGTTTTAAGAAGTTTACACGTGTTAGCTCATTTAATCCCTAAAATGACTTTTGGAGAAGGTTTAAAATGGTCATTTACATTATAGACAGGGAAACAAAATACTACCTGCTCAGAAAGAAGTTTAATTATTTTTGTAATGGCGTGTTCATTTGCTAGGGGCTGCCATCAAAAAGTACCACAGATTGGGTGACTTAAATTATAGAAATTAGTCTTTTTACAATCTGGGGGCTAGAATTTGATGATGAGGCTACAATTTGATGAAAGGCACAGCAACAATGTATCTTGTCCCCAAGTAAGCAGTTACTATTGGATTCCAGTTACAGTACATTCATTTCCATGTTTTTACTTCTATACAGAGCTATACTAATACTAATACTAATACTAAACTTCACTGAACACTCACTAGTGTCAGGACCTACAAGAGTACTTTACATACATAAGTAATTTAATTCTCACAACAACCTGTTGGGTACATAGTATTATTTCTATTTCCTGGATAGAAAATAGAGGCCTATAGGGTTAAAGGAACTCCCCAAGGTCACAATGACAGCGAGCCTGTGGAATAGAGGTCCTACCCTATGTACTTGGATGGCAAAGCTGCTCTTTTCCAGCTATATAAGTGGAAAGTAGGAGTTGCTTTGATTCTATCTTTCCTAATGCGTCTACCTTTCTAAACTCAACTTCATTTCTTCTATAAAGCCTTATCTAAATCATCAATATCTTTTCTGAAAACCTAAAAGCAGAATACATATTTTGCCTCAGATAATGGATGGATGGTGGTGTTTAATGATATCTGCCTGGAGGTTGACACTGTTTCTATGACTGATGCTTTGTTTCCATATTTAACATACTTTTTAGGGAGGAAAAAACTCCCAGTCCTAACAATGGCATTTCAGTTGTGTTGGGGATAAATTCTTAAAAACTGCATCTTAAATCTAAGTGAGCTGTCTTTAATTTCCTGTTAGGTGCTGCAGGGTTTTTATGTTAGTCCGTCATGTGTTCTGTCATCAAAAATGCATTGACTGAACCTCAAAGGCATCAAAATTTACCAGAGTTTTTTCTGGTTTTGACATTAGTATTGAAATTAATAATTTAAATAAATAGATTTTATAGGAATCTTTTCAATTTTTTGATTAAGAAATTAAAGCTTATATGTATATTGATGTCTTCTCTTTTGTAAAGTGTTTATTAGTGATATCACATCCATCTTTTTATTCCATGATGTTGTATAGGCCAAATTGATTAAAGTTCAGTTAAAGCTGATTTGAAAAGTATCAGAAATACTTAGTGGTAACCTATGTTTTAAAAGAGCAATTATTTTTAAACACTCATCAGGATTCAGCTCTGACAAATTATTGTGCTAATATAATTTTTCTTTATAGTGCTTTTCTCCTCAGTTTAATTTAGTCACATTAAACATTCTGAAATAAGAAATGACAAATTGTACAAGCTATAACATTAATTTCCTCTTCTGGACTTACCAAGTAATTAAACACTGGAAAACAGCTATTAATAAAAGAGCAAGATACATACCTCAGTAAATATTCATTCCCTTAAGCCAATGTTAACAGTTTATTTTACACTTCACACAAAGTTTTCATTTGTGACTGGAATTTGAAATTTATTGCTATTCTCAGACACTAAGCTAATTTTGAAAGTATTACCAAATCATGAATATTTATATATACATGTACATATATGTATATATGTGTGTAAATATCTATAACATAGTTTGCAAATACTTTTGGAGAGAATGTCAAATCATGATTTTAATTATTCTTGCCAATGAATTGTTTATAAATCTTGTTTAGAATTAAAGTTCAGTAAAGTATATAATACAGTTAATTTTTGTGAAGTGAGTTTCTAAATACATAAAATTATGTGAAACATATATAGAATTATCAGTATTGTCTCTCTATACTAATAATCTTATTTAAACTTAATGTAATCTGAGAATTACTATGCCTACAAGAAATTTCAAATAATTATTTTGCTAGATGGTCCTTATAAAATACTTTCATTCCACAATTTATTTAATATTTTTACCTGTTTCTTATTTACATCCTCCCTGAGTAGCAAAGATATTACAGGATCCAAAGTTGCAAATGATTATTGATATAGTATAAACTATCTCAGATTTACTTTAAAGCATCTGTACTTAGGAATAGTATACTAATAGCATATCAGAATTTTTCAGGATCAGTTTATATAAAAATCTAGCAGTGCGTTTAGTTGGAAGGCTTAAACCTCCATTTTTTTACTGCACTGATGTAAAGTTATATAAATATTTTTATGACACATTGTTTTCAGACAAACTCTCATCATCATTTAATGTATAATGGTATGTTATGCTTTTAACATTGCTACTGTATTGTTTGTCTACTTAATAATTCTACTGCTCAAATATTTAAAACATGCACTAATTTGTATGGGGTTTCTCTAAAAAGACAGTATATGGCTTCTGAAGTGAAACCATTTCTTTCCTAAAAGCAACATTTATATTTTAGGACTTTAACACCTCACAAGATAAATGGGCTTAGAACATGTTATTTGCACTGATAAAATATTTGAAATTGGCCTTGGTTTTTGTTAGTCATGTTTGTGTCTCCCCTACGGCAGTGGAATGCATTGCAAGGTAGTGAACATTTCTTATCTATTTATTTAGATGCCTCATACATAGTACCATACATTTATATATGTTTGATACTTTGTGCATATTGATAGCAGACACTCCATAATTATTTGTTGAGTTATTTAACTTAGATAATAATTGCCCCCATTGTCTTTTAAAAGGAAATCAAAGTAAAGAACATTACTTACATTTAGAGCCTGATGAAGATGACCCACTCACGGTAGACCTTGATCCCCCCTTCATGGAAAAGACTCCTTTTCCCCTGCGAGTTGTTGTTACAGACACTCTGGGGCGCTTCAGTGGGATGACCGCCCGAGGAGGGGGAGGCACACGCCCATGGTAATCAAACAACCTTCATAAAACACAAATGTGACTGAGAGTTGGTTTATGCCTCAATGTTCTATCAAATGTGTGAAGTGATTAAGAGAATGATGTTGCAAAAATGTCAATAAATTTTTTTTTATTTTATCACACAGGTGTTGATTGGCAAGCTCATTTTTCATGAAAGAAATAGGATTCTGCATAGTCCATTCTTTACATTAGTCTGCTATTCCTAATATAATCAAATACACTAGTATTTGATTCCCCAGTGTGTACTTATTTTTCTATGGTATGAAAAGACAAGGAGCTTTGCTCCAACAGGGTCATGTAATTTATTGAAACTGTGCAAACCTTAGTTTGTAGGTATAGTTCTTTGGTTTAGCAGATGTATTATTCTCTGGGGAAGAAATGTTGCTCTTACATGTGAAACACTAACACACTAGTTTGAATTGAGGAAAAAAGATCATGAATCAGGGAGAAACCAAAGGAAATTATTGTCTGATCAGAAAATAGCTCAGAAGGAAAAAAAAATGAAGCAAAATGAGAAGTTTAAAGAAAAAAGCTGAGAGATAAATCAATGTGGTACATACCTTCCCCTAAGGACTTTAATTAATGAAAGGCTAGACAGACTGCAGCAAAATGGAGACAGAGTTTGAATAAAAGAGTTCTAGCATGAGAACTAAATGTTATTAATTTACTAGGGGGAAAAATACTTATTGGGTTATCTTTCTTATGGCTTTGATCATTTGTTAGAAACGTAATTTAAGACTTAAAGATATCTTCATATTCAACAGTGGAATGTTTGTGTAACACAAAATAATACCAATAAACTAGAAGCTTTTGCTAAACAGTGAAAAATGTCACTCATAGTCAACATATTTTCATTGAAAAAGGAAAAGGATAAAAGTGTAAGTGTAAAAAAGTATAAGTATTTAGTGGCTTCTATAAATATACACCTCACGTGTATGTTATTTATTTTGTATGCACATGAACAACAAAACTTTGTATGCTTTAGCACATTTGAGAAACATGAAAGATTAGAGTAAAAAATATGAAGATATATTTATTATATTATTAAAATAAATATATTTATTAAAGTAAATAAATATATTTATTTAAAAACATTTGCCAGTGAAACAGATATTTTATGGTATCCACTATAAAGAAAATAGTTTTGACTTAGAATGATCACTGTTATATATCATAGTGTGGCACCATTATATGGATTACATTCTCATAATTGCTTTAAAACAATTGATAAAAATTCAAAAAGTCAGAAGTGAGAAAACTAGTTTAGGAAGAAAATTTTAAAAACCATCTATAATAGACCAGTTCCTAAAAGTCATGTTATGTACACATGCAGATGAAAATGTGATAACAAATACTTATGATAGATTAGTTTCTAAATATTTGTTCACAAACAGTTAAAATTATATGGCAAAAAGTAATAATTACACTACATTTAAAGTAGAATGGCTTTGTACCAAGAGTGTCTCCAACGTGAGAGTGGTAAAATGTTAAAATTGTTTTGGAAACATGCTGGGGGAAAACTAAGAGGTGTATGGAAAGGAAAAGAAGTGAAATGAGACAGAGTTCAAGAGAGGTGCCTTCCTCTGCGAATAAGCAACGTCCATTAGAGCCCAAGAACTGCTGGCAGAGAACAGGTCGTGGGTGTCAACGCATTATCGTTTACTTCAAAGAGTACAGGAGAACGAGGCTGAAAAGGGTTATGAACATCATCTATACCACGAGGGGCTTGAAAATCAAGAGGGTCAACCAAACCTGCCCCTCATTTCAATCACAAAACAAGGTCTATATTACTTATTTATAAGTTGAATTCACAGAACACCTAAAGTCACTGAACCAAAATACGAAGGTGCTTTTCATAAGCTACAACTCCCAGAGCTATTGAGGGAAAATAAAACATAGCAAAGACGGAAACATTTCTTTATCAGAATTCTGTTTATAGTAAATCACAAAAATCTTGCCTTTACAAAGCATTGGATTGACAAACATTCTTGAGATTGCAATCTAACAGAATTAAATGATCCAAATCTGAAAGGTTAGATAAAAGCCTAAAATGTCTTCTTTCCTCTCTTGTATTTTTTTACTCCTTCCACTCTTATAATTATATTCTTCTTATTTTCTTTGATGTCTTTCAATTTCCCTATTTCTTATTCAGAACACTGGTTCCCCTCCAAAATTTACTGGTCAAATTTTGTAGAAATAATGATTTATCATGAGGCCAAATAAATATTTCTACCTTACTTAATGTCAGATTTAACATAAAAATGCTAAAAGTATTACTCAGAAGCCGTTAAAAAAAAAGTAAATGTAGTCAGTTTTTTGTGAAAATATTTTACTGAGGACATTGAGAATATAATTGGCTTTAATTAGTAAATATTTCTAATTTTCATGTGGCCATATCTTGTTTGGAATTTTGTTCATTTTAATAATATCTGAAATATGTGGATTTACTACTTAACAAAAGGTAATATTAATATTAATTTCCTTGTTAAAATTGACAGAATGTCTCTACGCAGAACAAGGATATTTGCTTTTTTTTAAAAAAGCTGCTTAGTGATTGGATAAAAACTAATTTAATGGCATATTGGCATGTAAAATGAATATAATTTTGAAAGTTTGTTTTTAATTGAAAGTTTTAAGTCTTAACAATAATAAAACCATCTTACAAAAAGTTCATTAAAAAAAAAAACAAACCTCCCAATATCACACCCTAAAACAATTACTGCCATTCTCTAATCTCTTTTCTATAAGCATCCATATTTTTGACATAATTGAGAACATAATATATGGAAAGTCACGTACACATGACTGAATTACTTTGATTTATATTAAAAACATTTCTCAAACCTACTAAATGGGCTTTCCTAGTGTTTAATTTAGTTGCTGCTGTGCACTTCTTCCAAAAACGTGACACATCCTAAAAACAATCATTACTTGATTGCTGGGCATCTGACTTGATGCCTATTTTTCACTGTCAACTAATGTGCTTTTAAAATTCAAGAAAAATGTTGAAAATGTAATATTTGCATTGAATTTTATTACTTCACATTAAACTTTCATTTTAGAAAAATAGGCTTTCCAGAATTGGTAATGGCTTGCTTTCTTCTGAATTTCCCTCACAGAAAGAATTCTTTATTTTCCTCACGTCTGAACTGAAATTTAAAGCTACTCTGTGATTAATGCTAATCAAAAAATGTAGTCTGGACTAAGTATATAGCTAGGCTGTCGAAACCTGAGAGCAAACTCAGAGCCATGTTCTCCCCGGCACTTTTTAGCAGGTGGATGATGGTTAATAACCAGAGAAACAGAAAGATGTTGCCCAGATCTTGACTTTACCTTGTACCCTCCTCACTGTGCCTAATTTTCTGACAGCCCTGTAGTCTATGAAATGAAATTAGGTATGTATTCGTTTGTAAGAAAGGATATATTTGAAATCCACTTGACTATTAGAATAATTTTTATAACCTAATAGTGTCTTCATTTCCTATATTGTTTTAATTATTCAAAATTCATAAAATCTATCTATAATTTCCACTGATTTTAAATAAGCTTTTGGCTACAACTGAATCAGAAGATAATTTTTACTTGAGACAAGCATTCAATAGTTTTTTTTGGCCTTTTTTTTTTTGGATAAACTTTTCTAAGATTTTTTTAAAAAAACTATTTATTTATTTATGCTTCCAGAACTAGGGACAGGCCTAGTGGGTGGGTGAGAGGATTCACGAGAGACAGAGTGGGAAACAGAACAGGCAGATATACTGAAACACACTGTTGAGGGGAGCAGCGGGAGGGTCAGGAGAGGTCTGCTACACCATGTGGGTCAGCTCCCTGGCTGGGGATCAAACTTGTGCTGCAGTGGCTTCTGGAAGCTTCATAGTGCGGAGCTTTAGCCCATTTTACCACCAGGGAGAGCCCAAAATTTTCTAAGATTTTGGAAAAGGTCCCCTAGGATCATGTGCAAATACTTCTTGAACATGCTTGTAAAGGCAAGATGATTGAAATCTTGAAAAAATCTTATTTGTAGTGTTTTAGCCTTAATATAATTTTTAAATCTTTTACAATTTTGTTACCTGCCTTACAATTTTGTTATATTTTGTATACAACTTGGGTTATTAAAAAGCTATTGTATTTGGGCCCTCCATGGTGGTGCAGTGGGTTAAAGCACAGCACTAAAAAGCTAAAGCCACTTCAGCATGAGTTCAATCCCTGCCCTGGAGGTAACCGTGACTGACATGGCATGGCAGTCCTCTCCTGACTTGCCCACTGCTCCCTCAGCAGTGTACCTGTCAGTCAGCCTTCTCTGCTCCGCACTCTGTCTCTGGTGAATCCTCTCACCGTCCCTGTACCTCTGGCCTATACCCCAGTTTATATGCATAAATGAATCTTAAAAAAAAAAGTTAGTGTATTTAAATGGTCATTGTGAAACTATAAGTTAGTAAAATGATTCCTTGTTTAAATGTATAATTCTGGGGCCCTCCCTGGTGGCACAGCAGGTTAAAGCACTGCACTAAGAAGTTAAAGCCACTTCGGCATGAGTTTAATTCTCGCCCCTGAGGTGATCCACATGGC
>NW_004567110.1:36359559-36442268 GCF_000260355.1 Condylura cristata
CTCTGGCCTGTACCTCAGTTCTGTATGCATAGATAAATCTTTAAAAAAAATTATCATTCTGTAATATGAGTATTACTTTGCCTTAAGAAGAAATGGCAATAAATAGAATGTGGTAACTCGCCCAAGTTTAACAAGTCAACATATACACAGCTAGGTCTGAAACTCATGTCTTCTGACTCCAAATCATGCCCTTTGTGAACTGTACCATACTCTTATTTCCAAATACTTAAACTGTAATATCACTCTCCAGAAGGTAATTTAAATTTGCATAATGAAACAAACATTGCTTCTTGCTAATGTTTTCCCCGTAGTTATGAATATATACTGTGCTCTATTATCAGTGATCTGAAACAACTGCAACTTAACTTAGAGATTTTCAGCAACTCTAGTAGCTTCTCTTCTGTTAATTTATACAAGGTCGAAGTGGTCCCAGGATTGAACAATGCTCTTTTTGAGTTTAATATGTATATGTATTTTCTACACTATATAACAAAGTACTTCTGATATTTATTTTACTCTATTAACAGAACTGTTGGGAACCAGCTGGGATGAGTCTCCCCAACCACCCCAGGAGCTTAAGCACAGATCATAATAGGAAGAAAACATTCTGCCACCTGTGTGAGTTGCTTAATCTTTGGGCAGCTGATTAATATCCGCCCTGATTGCAGTAACGCATGTGAGGGAGACTTCCTTGGGCCCCCAGGCCAACAACCTGTATATAAAAGGGAGGCTGGAGAGAAAAATAAAGACGTTTTTGCAGCAACCATCTACGTGAACTGCTTCTTCAACCTCGATGTCCCCCGCTCAGACTCGTATCCCTGGCCTTGCAGGCGCGGCACAGAACTTTCTTCCATTACTAGAGATTATAAACTACTCAGCACTGGTCCTAATGCTATTGAAAAGGGTTGAATTAAAATGGCTAATACCTCAGAAACTGAAAACACTCTCTGGAAGGAGTCAACAGAATTTTAAGTATATATTTTCTTTTACTTTAAATATTTGTTTGGCTTTTAATAACATATAATGTCCTTAATTTAGAGTCATATTAGATATTTTTAAAGAAAATGCCTTTAAGTGAATTACTGCATGATGCTTTGTGTAATACAGATAAAAGCTAGTTACTCAAGCCTATTATTTATTAAATCTCTTCAGGCTCCCTGAAACCACGAATGGACATTTAATTAGTCTTGGAAAAATTACCTCTGGGTGAATGTATCAAATTGCAAAAAGATGGAATTTTGTGTAAAGTTTTGCAAACTAAAACTAAGGGTTACAAATTCCCAATTATATTTCTAAATGCAGAAGAAATAGAATAACAATATGAAGTGGATCCATGTGAGTTATTAAATTGTCTCTTAACTTCAGCCACAATTGGAGCTGAGTCTCTGCAAACCACATTTCTGTAGGGGCAGTTGGCTCGTTGCAAGGCTTGGCCAATAAAGACCAGACAGAGGACTGTATGTCTGGAGCAGGAGAGGACTTGATCCTTTCTGTTTCCTTCCTTTTTGTTTTGGCTTTCTTTTTCTTAAATCAATATTGCTCCAGCCTTGTTTCTTCAACCTGTCAGCAACAATCCATTGCAGGGGCAGCAACTGAATCCAGTTTTAAGTCTTTAAGAAGAGTCTTTTTCAAAACAGTCTCTTCTCTTTCCCTAAAAGACCCCAGCACCAGTGGTATCCCCAACCTAGAGGTCTGGGTTCCAGCTGCAAAGGCTTCCACTCCAGGCTGAGAAGCAGTAGTAGCCATAGTTGAGCAGAACCTCCTCACAGTTACAGCTAAGCCCCTTTTTTTGATGGGAAGCTTGGATAGTTCTCACCTCATCCTGTTTCTCCAGTCCTCATAGTGGTAGCAGCTTCCTGTAATTGCTGTAAAACTCCATTATGCCATAGGGTTTTCTTTTTGATTTTTCATTACTATTTTATATAATATACATGTTAAATATAATTTTGTGATTTCTATTTTTCCTAACGCAAAACAAAGCAGTCTGGGAGTTCAAGGAAATAGCTGAGTATGTGCTCTCTGAAGGTAAATATGTTCAGCTGGAACTAGAATTTCTGGAACCAGAAGGGGAAACAATCTCAGAAAATCATCTGAAGTAGGAGTTACTTTTATGCTCATTTCATAGATAAGATAGTTGGTTTTGTGGTATTAAATCACTTGTCCAAGTTTGCCCCACTCATTTAAAAGAGAAAAGGTTAACAATAAATACAAGAAGAGTGTAACTCACCAGAAATTACTGTGGATAAAACTGTTAGCACTGACGCTGTAAGCTATTCACCTTGTCTAGGCTCCTCATTCTGTTTTCCTTTATTGGGGCTCTATGTTCACAGTCTGTTTTCCGTTATTGGGGTTCTATGTTCACAGGGGACTCCTGGTTACACCCACCAGTAGCAGATGCTTATATCTTTCTTAGCCAAATGCAAAAAAAAAAAAAGAATATAAACTAGTAAGAGCACAGACTGCTCAGACAGTCTGCTAGCAATAAAACCATACTTATTTTTTGACACTGATACACCAGATTTTATATAAGCAAAAGAGATTCTTTGCAAATTGTACTGAGGTAGCTTTTTTGTGTATGGACAAACACCTGAAAGCTTCATACTCCGTGTAATGCTAGCAAAAACAGGGAAGGCTTTCTGTCGTTTGGGCAGATGGGTAAAGAGAGTCCTGGAGCCCTCAATGGTGGCTTTAATGCTCTTTCTAGGCCAATTGTTATAGGGCAAGCCCACAGGCGAGCAAGCAGAGGAGGGGGTCAGGCCTCTCAGCACCCCCCTCCCCCCGGCGCAAATCTTTAACTCTTCTGGTCTCTCTGGCGTCATCATGTGGTCCTGTCACGCCTCACACTTGTGCCTGTCCAGGTGTCCAGGTGTGCACAATCAGGCATGCGTGCCTTGGGTCCATGCTCCCAAACTCCTTCTGCATTCAAGACTGCAGGTGATAGTCATGATAACCACAGGCAAGGAGCATAAAATCCTGCGTAATTCACTTACCCTACACTCTATAATTAGCTAACTAGTAAAGACTTTGGTAGGCAAGGAAAGATTCTCTTTCTTTTTCTCATCTATCTGTTTTTCTGGAGGATCTAGTTATCTAGCTGGCTGTCATCTACCTAATGAGTTACTGAGCTATATTTTATAGCTAGAAAATGCTGATTTTGGTTTTTTACTTGCTTTCAAATGCTCACTTACTTTGACAGATAGGAGAACTGATAACCTGACTACTTGCCCAGATTTATAAGGTGAGTTCCCAGAATTTAGATACTCTGCCATCTAGAACAAACTCCATTTTAGGTAGAAATTATTTAAATGCAGAAAAAAAGTCACATGATGAAAATATTTAAGAATTTAATGCTAAAACACTTTGATATGGACAGATTTAAGGACAATATATATTAATTGAAAACTTTCTTTACAGCAACTGAGGCTAATGTTCTACATTCTGAAAAAAGAAACTATCAGAAAATGTGTTTAAACTGTCAAAGACTAAAATTTTCCAATAGTATTTAGACAATGCTACCTTGTCTTATGAGTAAATACAATTATTCTGATGCTGTCAGATCTTCATGTCATTTTTAGGACAAATTATAAACTATCTGATATTTAAAATAAAACACATTTTGTAGAAATTATTAAAATAATTTGAGAAAAATCATCCTTAAAGATTTACATTTGGTCATAAAGTGATTACTAATGAAATAACTTGCTTAACTCAGTCATCTGAAAATAGTGGTAATAGAAGTATGTTGATAATTTCCATGTAGGTACAGATTTTCCTTATAAACCCATTGACTGATAATGTTCTACCTCAGGTTTGCATAATTACTGCATTAGTTATGGAATCTAAATTGATATGTAGCTTACAACTGCAGTTTTTCCACTAATTAATTATGTGACCTTGTGAAAACGAAAATCTTCTAAAGAGAAGGATAAATTAATAATACAAATCAAGTAGCTACTATGTGTGAAGCTTAGAGATAGTGCCCAGGATGCAACAATATGCAAAACAGAGTATCTTTCCTGACCACATGGAGGGAGGAAGGCGGTAGGAAACCTATAGTCATCACAGAAAGAAATACAGCAATACAATATATATAAAGAACTATGAAAGAAAGGGACGTTGCTGAGAGAAACAGAGGAACTAATTTAGCTTGAAAGTATCATTCATGCCGAGATCTGAAGGATCAAGTCAAGTTAACTAGATTGTGGAAAGAAGTAGGAACAGGAGAAATGACTTCAAAAAAGAAAGGTTCTGAGAGGCGAGAAGTAACCTGGTATTCTGTGGAACCAAACAAGACCCGGTAACTGGAGCCAAGAGAAGAGACCCTGACAAGGGATCATGAAGTTTCTTTCCTATTTACCATGCTTATTAGAAACTATTTTCCAGCTATGCATTTTTATACTTGGAATTTTTCTTTTTGTTTGACTATAACTAATAATTTAAGGCTTATAAGACATCTACTTTTTATTTTTGGCACAATGAATGATCTATGTACAATTTGTATTTGTCTTGCATATCTTTGAGATGATGGATTTCAGTCACCAATTTTTAATTAAATAACACAAATCTCCCAATGTCATAAACCAAATTTCAGTTACCACAAGCTATTAACTGGAATTTTTTAAAGTTCAAACTTTGCTGCTAGTGTCTTAGTCCACAAATGACTTAGTAAATAACAGATGTGCATTGTGACTACTGACTAAAAACATCTTTTTCAAAGTTTGTGAGTGATTTGACACTGTGCATCTGTTAGTCACTTTATATAGTAAATAACAAACACGACAGCAAATATGTAGTTGTATTATCTTCCAGTGAGAAAACCATGGATAATTAAAATGGATACTCAAAAGAGGGAATTGCTATTGCAAAGAATTGAAGAATACAATTTGAAGTTAAATTAAAATTAAAATGTAAATGAATTATAGGCTGGCTGACTATCAGGATGCTAGCTAGCATTCTTCTATTCAGAAACTGTAGATAAGGAGCTAGAGCAACTTGGTAAAATCAAACTTATTAACATAATTGAAGAGAGAGGTTGTAATGCGATAAAAGGGGATGAAGTTGTAGCAGAAGTGATACATGCAAAAGAACGGTACATTGAAGGAACTCTTGGAGATAGTTTATGACACTGATAAAATGTCAAGGCAGATCAAAGTTTAGAAAGGAGAATACAAATTCACGAAGGCATAAAAAAGATGGTATATTCCATATTGTAAGTTACAGAGAACATAAGCACTGTTTAGGTTACTTTTGATAATTTTTTTTTTTTTACAATTTTAAGAGCTTATTTGGGCAAAACTGTATTGGAATCAGGAAAGAAATAAAACACATCAATTCTTAGTTCTAAATACATGTTCATTATAATTTATTTCCTTTTATATTTATAATTGACATCAAGACAAAATTTTTGACAGTATTTTTTAAAGGTCATGAAAAATTATTACTTTTTCCCATTGATTTTTAACATCACTGTGTATTGTTTCCATTTTGGTTCCATACTACCAGGCAAAGCAAGACCTATCCATGATTTTTACTAAACTTTTATGTCTTATGTAAGCTGATTTATTTTAGGAGATTAAATTTATTTTATGAGTTTATAACTTTTTGTCTCAAGAAATTCTAAATCAACAACAGACCTGGGGAATAATATTGGTTAATTAATTATTTAGAATATTATTCAAATACTGGAAACCCCTTTTAAACTTAAGCACGGTCAAAATCCTGGAAGTTTAAGACTAGTATATTTCATCAGTAAGTACAATGAAATAGGAAAAACCTTGCTTTTACTTCATAAAGATATTAAAGACATCAGTCCATACTTGTGAATTGTGAATACTTGTGAATAAAATATGCAAAGTAGTTAAAAGACAATTTGCACTGATGGAAAACAGGATGAAAAATTTACCTACCGGTTGTAGAAATCATCTCTGTAGTAATCATAGTCAAAGACATAACCACTAAGGAGGGAAACAAAAAATTAGTTAACATTTGCTTTATTCACATTAATTTTATTTTTGATTTTTTGCATTTATTTTAATATCATTTCTGATGTTATATAAATAACTTTCTGCTCATTTTTAGATAATAATTTTTCAACATATAATGTATCGAGGGGTTTATGAAATAATGTCCATTTGGATGTAATACCACATCAAACTGTTGTTACATGTTGAACATGTAGGAACTATTAGTGGTTTGTGTGGTTTGGATTGGGAGAGCAGGTAACAATATAATTTTCTCCAAATACTTGTAATTAAACATGAATGCAGACTATTCCTCCCCCCCCCAAAAGTATATAATAAAGTTATTTTCTTTTTCTAAGATTTATGCAGTAAGGCCAAACAATGAACCAGAGGTTTATAAATAATACAAATGAAAGGTTTAATGACCTATTCACTGTGAGAATGATAAATAGAAATGTAATTTGCTCTGAAATTCTGCATATTTCTTTATTCTAAGAACTTGTGATTCAATACTTTACATAGAAAAAAACCCAAGAAAACACTGGCAAAATCCTAACCAAAAGCAACAATAAAAGTATTGAAAAGTTGAAAGTATTTAAGTAAGAATTAATACATGCACTTCAGTGATAAGATTATTATGACTAAGCTCCTTTAAGGAACATATAATTAAATTACTTCTATATATTTCTATAAATGTTGGCATTTACAAAGCCCTTTATATACATTATTTTCTTTTCATTTTAGTCCTTAACAGTCTCTTTTGGACACAGTAATAGGAAGAAAATAAGATGTAAAAAGGAACAAAATAACTTAAAGAAAAATATCTCCAGAGTTGATTTGAATCTAAATTCTGGAGATTTTTTTTTCATGACATAGTACAACCCTCTCCAACCTGTAAAAAATTTAATTCCATAGTGAGTGGAGTAGCTGTATCACAAAGGTTTAACTATTCTTAATATTTACTTCTTAATTTTTTATTATCATAAATTATATATATATAATAAAATTGTTCTAACCATTTTTAAATATACAATTCACTTGGTTTAAACAGTGTTGTGCAAATGCTACCATTATCCATCTAGAATTTTTCATTATTCCAAATAGAAACTCAGTACCTATTAATAATTCCCCATTCCTTATTTTCTTTTCAGTCCCTGGTAATCTCTATTCTACATTCTGTCTCTTTGAATTTATCTATTCTAGATCTCTCATGTACATGGAATCATGTTATTTGTCACCTTTGTTTGCCTTATTTCACTTGTAACACCTTCAAGGTTTACCCATATTGTAACACATATCAGAATTTCATTCCATTTCATGATTGTGGAATAACAAAGGCTACGATGACACCTGATTTAAACCCTTTTGTACGGAAGTTTCAAGTTTTAAAGTCATACTAGTATTCATATTTGTCATCGGTATCTATCATTGTATCTTTTGTTTCATTATTTTTAAGAAATGTACATAGGCCCCTGAGAACTTTCCTCTCCCTGGTGTGACCAAGGAGCCTTAATATTCCCTCCACCTTGACTAAACTCTAGATTTCTTTCTGACTATAGGTTTCTGTCCTCTCTTTTCTTAAAGCTATAGACACTTTGTAGTTGTAAATTCTTTCTTTGCCCCCTACAGGTGCTATCCCAGTCTCTTGCCAGTTTTATAAACCAGGAATATCTTTCTCAAGGATCTGAGAATTATCTTTGAAATGCAATCATGAAGATAGATAATGCCTCCGTGTTCCTGTCTCTAGGAGGACAGGAGCCTAACTGGTGAGTGCCCACTAGTTCACCCCACCTCTTAAAAGCTCCCATGCCTCTTTGCTTCAGGAGATGCGCTTAACCTCTCCTTAGTTCAAGTCTTGAATAAGGTCTTCCTTGCCTGTTTAATTTTTTATCTATTTATACATATTTTACATCATTCTTCCTCCTTGTCTGTTTCACTTGTCTGATACAACTTGTGTTTAACTGTGCTGGAGACAGAACATAAGCTAATAAAGAAAAAGTTTAAACAGGCACTACTCACAATGAAAAGAATGGGATAGACAAAATTAGAGGGGGGGAACTATTTAAAAAAATTAGTCCTCTGGCCTCTTGGAGGAGGTAATTTTAGAAGTTTGAAGGATGAGAAAGATTCTACCAAGAGCCAGGGGAGAAAAGGAGCAGATGAGGAACAGAAAGCACAGAGGCACAGACAAAAAAATCTTGGATAGGCTCAGTGAAACAAGAAGATTAAGATTGCTGCCATCTCTTAGGCGAGAATTAAGTGTCATAGCCATACTGCAGCAGAGAATGTGGGGAGGTGTAGAAGCTTGTGCTGTCCATAGGAGATGGGGTTTGAGGCTGAATATCTGCGTTTTTTGCTTGCTACTTACTTGATACGACAGTTGCATTAGTTGGGTAAAGATGCCTAGCAAAGTGACACAGGTAACACATAACAAAGTAACACAGAAATACATTTTACAACTCTGGAGACTAGGAGTCCAGATCAAGAACAGGTTTGTTTTTCTCTGAGGCTACTTTAATTTGCAGAGATTATCTTGTTGCTGTGGCCTCACAGGCCTGTCTTTTTCTCTGTGACTCATCCCGCACTACTCTTCTAGTAAAGATACGGTTGTACTAGAGGAGAACCCACCCAGGGATCCCATTTTAATTTAATTATCTCCTTAAAGGCCTTTTCTTCAAACAGTCACAGTCTAAGGTATTGGCAATTAGAGTCTCAACTATAAATTTGGAAGGGGAGCACAATATATAACAACATTGAACAATCTAATCTTTCTCCACTTCATCTACAAAATGGGATAATACATTCTCTAGCATATGGTAACCACTCATTCATGCATTCAATGAATGTTTTGTTTTTTAAATCAATTTTTAGAGATAAACAGGTTATCTGGTTTTTCCAGTTGTGTCATGTTTCTTTGAACACTTGTTCATTTTAATAAACTAATCATCTTAATACTTTGGTATACATAATTTTATTTTTCCTCAGATGTTAAAGAGAGGATTTTAAAGTTATGTGAACACTGTGATGAGACTACTTAAAGGTGTATACATTTAGCTTAATTTTCCTATATATCATCTCTGTAACCCCCTCAGGTTTTAAGCATTATTTAGACCTGTTTCCCAGTTTCAATTCTCCTAAAATTGTCAGAAACTTAATGGTGAGCTAAATGTGTTACATACACATGTGGAGTCTCAATGATCAACTCCCGAAATATATATTAATAATAACAAAATACTATCAAGAAATTACTAATTCTAATAGCTAAATCTGAATATTTTATTAAGTATCAGACACAGTGCTAAACATTTTAGAGTCTAAATAGATATTGTTTAAGGCAGCATTTTTAAAATATTACAACAATGCTGGTTTATTACAATGCTGCTTATATTGGTTTCTTGTGTACATCATTATGAATCAGTATCATATACATTATGCTCACTATTAATAGTCTAATTCCATGCAATTGATCTATTTGACCTGATTTATTCACCCTCCCTCCTTTCCCTCTGATAGTCATTAATTTTGTTTTATAATTTTATAAATTTTATTATTTTGTTTTATTTTTGTCTTAATTCATCTGATTGTTTTGTCTCTCTATGCACCACATGATTCAACTACTGTGGTGCTTGGACTGTAATTTTCACACAATGGCAACTAGTATTTTCAGATGTCAATGAAATTGACAGTTATGATGTCACAAAATTGTTTCCAAAATGATTTTTTCTGAGACTCTTATAATCTCAGATAGAGGAGTTTAATTGTAAGAAAAATATATGGCAATTGGACTAAATAAATATGTTATTAATATAATTGACAATGATGATTCCACTCATATAGCTTATATATTTAGAAAATATTTCAGTAAGTTAACAGTCTTTTGGAAATAAAAGTCCTTTAAAAACTCATGAGAAATAAAGAAATCAGTTTATTTTTCTCAATTGCTGCTTAAATGGTCTTGCCCAACTTGCTTACTTTTTGTTCAGTCCTGACTGCTAAAACCTATTAGTAAGAACCAGTTATGGCTAAGTATCCCGAAGGGGTTGATCTCCAAGTCCCACAGACTGCTATCCTGGACTCAATTTTACTTGTAAAAGCTAAAAATGAAATGAAATGCACAAACAGACTTGTCTTGGTAATCATAAGCCTACTTCTGTCTTAATGGTTTGGGCTTTTAGCAGAAATGCCACAGTTAGAGTTGAGTTAGGTCTTATACTGTAAAATAGAGCTGAATTTCCAAGAAAGAGGAAGACGTTCAAGGAAATGAAAATAGATAAGCACAGGGCAAATCTGATTCATTCTACTTTCTGCTGCCTTCCTGAACTGTTTTTATGTAGTCCTTTTATTTTTCTCTCGCAGATTGTCTCTTTCATAAAAATCCCTTCGTTTCCTTTTTGTGTCAGCACTCACTGCAAGGCAATTGTTCAAAAACGGCATTTCCAGGAGTGTTAGTCAGGTTTTGTTCTGTCTATGCTAGAATTTTATTGCTAGAAAAGCTTGTCTTTCATGTTAAAAAAATATCTTCTGCCCTCATCCTATACCATGATTAAATGCTGTGTTGTTTCTAAACTAATTTGCTTTGGCTTTTAAGGGAAAGTTTACCGTGCTTTTTTTTTTTTTTTTTGCAGTAGTTTTATAGGACTACTTTATTCTCTGTTCTTTGAAAACAATAATAAATGTTTGGTCACTCTCCAGAAGCAAAATAAATCCAAGAATATTATGACATACCATTTAGGGAGATGATCAATGATAATGGGTCAACTTTCTGGGAAGTAAAACAGTAGTCTTGAATATTTAACAGAAATGAGTACTTCATATATTAATTTTAAAATCTAGTACATTTTTATGCCCTTTATTCTACTTTTCAGTGTAACTTTATTATATTTGTTCAGATTCCCTCACAATTTAATGTGAAGTAGGAAATGGTAAAATAATTGTCTAGATTTGCTCATTCACATTCTTTCATTACTGAATATTAAATTAGACTTTTGCATTTATAGAAAAAGAAATCACAACCCACTGGGCTTTGCAATAAATGAGATCCATTTTATCTAATCCTTTTGAAATCATAGAAACAGTTTTATATAAATAGATTAGTATGCAAAAGTATTTTTTATTTTCCATCACAGTACTTCATTATAACAATCTTCCAGGTCCTCCCTGGTGGCGTAAGGGGTTAAAGCACAGCACTATGAAGCTGTCTGCAACCACTGTGGCCCAAGTTCAATCTTTGGCCAGGGAGGTGACCACATGGTGTGGCAGACCTCTTCTTACTTGTCTGCTGCTCCCCTCAGCAGTGTATTTCAATACATCTGCCTGTTCTGCTCCCCACTCTGTTGCTGGTGAATCATCTCACTCCCTGCATGTCTGGCCTGTACCCCAGGTCTGTGTGCATAAATAAATAAAATCTTTATAAAAACATTCTGAAGAATATTAACCAACTTGCACAAGGAGGGAGCATATTCATAGTTTGTTGACTGACATCCTGCCAATAATAACTACTACTGAACCTTCTCAGTTACTGTATCTAGTTCTTTAAATTAAATTGAATAATCAATTATTGCCTATTTATTTTAAGTTAGGCAAAGTATTGAAAGTTGTTGATATTATCAGCAGAAAATGACTTCTAGCCTCAAGCAATGTTAATCTGTAAGGGATCAAACAAATACATATACAAGAATTATTAAAGACAGAATTCACTTGATGCCAAAGTAGAAATAAAAATTGCTGGCTATTGTAGGCAGAAGAAAGAGGATATTATTGGTGATTCATAGGGATCAAACTTCACAAAAGAGATGGCACTTGAATCCTTATAAAAATATGACTTGACCAGTGAATGTTCAAAAGCAGTCTTTCTAGATGGCCAAGCACTATATATAGGGGAAAATTATGGAACAAGTATGGTGAACAGTGCTCTAAAAAGATTATGCTTTCTCTTTAGCGTAGCTATTCTTCAGAATATTTATAAAGTCTGAATTTCCAGAGCATAGTTCTTCATGGTTAAGTTTGTAGTGAAATCAGAAATATCCTCAGATGTACCTACACAATCCAATTTCTAACTTACCGTAAAATTTGGTGTTGGTTTCCTATTGTGAAAAATACTTAAAGTTGAATAGATTTTATAAACTTTGCCAGGCTAATTATCTGGAGAAATACCTATCCATTTTCACTTTAGGAACTAAGTTTTTTTTTTTTTTTTTTTTTTTGGGTGTGTGTGTGACACATACATACAAATTGAAAAGCAATAAAATAAGCTAGTTTATATTTCACTGACAAAATATTCAATTTAGCACCAAGGACCTTTGGAACAGGGGATAAAGCTGGAAGGAATTTAGGATATTGTGGTACATCTCTTTGTGTACTGCTTAATTGTGGACTAGAACCTGACAGCTTAGAAAAATAGAATGACTGAGAAATTCAATAGATTGAACAACCTAGCCATTTATGAATTCTGGTCTCTTGCTGTGAGGTGAATCAAACTTAATGTCTCACACATTTAAAGGATGATGACTTTAATTGAAGGGTGTGAAGAATGAATTCTGGGAACAGGAGAGAAAGAGGAGGGGTAAAACACTTTTTCCCTTTTCTGCCTGAGTTAACACGTGGATTCTGATTTTGAAAGTATCACGTTGAGTGAGTGATGCTTGATGCTGTTGGTAAGGATATTTGCATAGACAATTAACGAATTGTGTTATTTTTGCTTTTGTCATCTGATGTAGAAACTTGAAAAATGATTTTTTTTCCCATTCAGGATGACTTAATAAAGTTACAGTGAAAATGCACATTTATTTTTCACAAACATCATCACCTACCAGGTAAGAAAGCTATAAATGTGAAAACAGGAGAAAAAGTTCCAACGATTCTGGATGCCTGGCTTAGACATAATTCTTCTAACCTGGCCCAATAAAAAGTCTCCAGATGTATTCCTGCTCCCAAGTGCTTTCACATTTCCTAATATATATGCTACTAAAGACGTGGAGACATTCTTTATACAATTTATATAAAAAATTACAAACAACAATTACTCCTCATGCCCTAGACCATGGTGTTTAGATCCTACAGAATTCAGTACTTTCCAAAATGCAGGTGCTTCTTTCCACACTCTTTAAAAATTAATTTAATCACTATTTAAATCCTTCAGCACCCATCCACAACATGGCGAAGAAAAGCTCCTTGCTCTCAGAGAGAGTAGCTTTTTTTCACTACACAATCTTTCCCATTAGCTCGGCTGGTTGTGCAACAGAAATGTTCTGATAATGGGGCTCTGCTCAGACATTCCTCCTATCCACATATGTTGTATCTTCTTTTTGATGAGTATGCATCCATTCTTTTTCTTTTTTTAAGGATTTATCTATTTATGCATACAGAACTAGGATACGGACACAGTGAGAGGATTCACCAGAGATAGAGATGGGAGTAGAACAAGCCAATTGATGAAGTACACTGTTGAGGGGAGCAGAGGCTGGGCAGAGAGGTCTGCTGAGCAATGTGAGTGGTTACTTCCAGGGCCAGAGATAGAACTCTCACTGAGGTGGCTGTAGCTAGCTTTCAGTGCTGTACTCTAACCTGTTGTGCCACCAGGAGGGCCTGTATCCATTCTTAAAAGCCTAACTGAAGCTCCACACCTCTGCCAACTAGAATGTTGCGTTGGATTAAATTCCATGTACTGTATTATTCTTTAATTATAGACTTTTGTATTTACATTTGACTCATCCTTGCCAGCTCTCTGCCTTTGTCACTTAGCTAATCTATGCAGATTTATTTCTGCTAGCCTTTCCAGTCACAAACCAGTCTCTCTAACCCATTAATCATTCCCAACCTCCCCCTTTTAATTTAATCTAATTTGTCTGAATTTCTTGACACTGACATTTTCAGAGTAAAATATTCCAGTAGGAATTCATGTCAAAATCCTGTAGAATATTATTCATCTCTTTGCTTTAATTGAATTTATTTGTAAATGTGCAAATCTTATTTTTATTGCTTCTTAGGTGCACTACTATCCAAACAAATTATTTATAATTGACTGTGAGTCTGTCTCACTAGATTGTGGGCTCTGAAAAGACGGTGTTTGTAGTAACACAAATTATTATTATTATTTGGTTAGATTTTTGAAAACTTTATGCTATAATATCCATTTTATTTATTGTATATATTTACTATTGTTTCTTTTCAGATACAAGCAAAATAATTCTATTAGATTTTCTCAACACCTGACTAGCAATATTAGCATGTTTAGATTACTAAAATTGCCATGTTGGGCTAGACTTTTCTACCAATAAATTTCAGTTTATTCTCTTTCATCTCTAAGTCTACTTTTTTCAGCTTCTGCTTTGGATCCTGTAAATTTGTTCCTTTGACAATTGGCACTATGTTAGGGTATGCTGCTAGAGGAAAACATAAAGGCATGAGAGTGGAAAGGGTTTCTTTTTCTCATTGCTCTATGCTTCTTTTCTCTCTGATACCTATGTCAGGCATGTGGCAGACATGCTGGTACCCCAATAAGAGGGCACCTATTTACTTCCCTAAGACCCTAAAGAATTTCTCTACCATCTAATTGGCGGTGGCCATACCCTCTCCAATAAGAGTTTTTAAAAAATAGTTTTAATTGAGTTATTATTGGTTTACATAATTTCCATTATAGAAGTGTAGATTAGTCTTCCCCCTGCCCCCCACCCCCATTCAGGCATCACTGCTATCAAAGAACCCGTTAACCACCACCATTCACCCTTGCTATTCCTCCTCCTCTCCTTTATCTCTCCCCTCTTCTTCCTCTTCCTCTGGTTGCTTCTATTCCGAGTCAGCTTTCAAGGGTTAGTTTTTTAGTTTGGATTTATCTGACTCTTTGTTTTACTTTTCTGTATTTCACAAATAAGATTTCAGTCTCAGCCTCAGAGGGAGAGGGATTAAATTTGTTCCTTCCTTGGATGCTCTTCCTCAGGCAGAGACATAGAAGCTGTTCACTACATTTTCTGGCCCAGTATTTCTTGCAGTCTTTTTATCCTTTTAAAGTAGTGAGCCATATTTCACTAGCTAGTGATTCATCACATTAAATTTTCCTAGTAGTTAATGCAGACTCTTTATCCTTGTTAAACAGTTAAATCTATTTTACTAGTTAATAATTTCTCATATTGAACTGTCTTTGTTAAAGTGATTCTATGATTTCTGTCTCCTGCCTCCTAACTGGACCTTGATTGACAAAGCCAGTTTAGGCACTCATTCTGGCATTCGACATATTTAAGAATGGCACATATAAAAAACATTAGAAGGGTACTAGTTGTTTGTTTATTACTAAACTTTTTCATTGTTTGTACAGTGGATATTATTTAATTTACTGGATTAGAATTATTTTTCTAAAACTTTCAAGGGTAATTATATCAACTGTATATGTTTTTCATGTAGAAGACTAGCCAAGAAATGTTTAGAGTGATGTCAAAAGAAATACTACTCTGCTACTATGACTAATGATAATAATAACCGTTCACATTTATCGAGTGCTTAGAATTTAACAGCCAATGTGTGTGCTTTATAACTTAATCATTTGTCAAATTAAATGATAACATCAAATAATTTATCTTAAAATTTCTATATTATCTTCATTTTATAAATGAGAGAACCAAAGTTTCAGTATGACCAATTAAAGAGCATAAGTCACTTTGTCTCTGTCTTATATTAGTGTAAGATATATTTTGGTAACTTTATCAACTACAAGATTGTAATAAGCCATGAATATAAAGCCACTACCATAAAGCTAGTAAAATCTTAGTAGGTATGAAATGATATGTAGTGTCTTTTTAAAAAGAAATGCTAATTCTGTGGACTTTCACTTTGAGAAAAATTGAGTTCTGTGTATCTCAGTGAAGTTTCAGAAGGATTTTAACCAGCTGAAATGAATACAGATGAAAGAAATTAGGATGGCAAGAAATATCAAAACAATGACCCTGTATCACAATGGTTGAATTAAATAGGGATGTTTAGGCTAGAGAAGAAAGCCTTTGGGAAGAAAGGCAGCTAACTCTTTAAATATTTGAAAGGCTGTCTAGTGGAAGAGGCATTGAATTTATGCTTTGTGTCTCCAGAAGGCAGAGCAAATATTAAAGAGTGGTAATTACAAGAAAGAATGTTACTGCTAAGTATAACAAAGCAATAGAATAATGAATTCCAAATATCTTGAGCTTCTGGTAGTTTTGGAAAGAGAATAAAATTTAAAAAATGGAAAAATACCATGACAAAACATTGTATGAACTAGTTTAAAGCAATGTAACAGACACACATGCTTCAAGAAGAGCTTGAAAGCCATTTATTAAAAATTTTGTAGAAAAAAGTATTAGTGCATTACTTAGTTCTGGGATAAATTCTAAATTGAAATACTATTAAAATACAATTAAAAATCAAATTACATTGTTAAAATATACCATCTAACTATTCACAGACAGACTCTGGGAAAGAAAAGACCTGATTCTGGTCCTTTCTTTTTAGCATCAGTTCCAACCTCTTTACCTCTCTTCAGTTAAATTGTAAAGGATAAAAGAAGAAGTCAATACTGAATTTTCATATTCTCTGGGGATATATAAAAAAGAATTTTCAAGAGCTATGAGGCAAAGTGACTACTTGCCTCAGAAACATTAATAATTTCAGATGTGTACATTATTAAAGGCCTACTCTCACTAGAAAAAAACCAACACAATAGCCAATATAAACTAGTGTCAGAAAACTACCGTCAGGTTCAAGTCTGGAAATCTATCAACATAATCTGGTAAAAACAAATGAAGGGAGAAAAAATATGATTTTCACCAGTACATACTCAGGAGACATTTGATAAAGTGTATGAGCATTCTTTATAACAGAAAGTAAAAGAAACTATTTAGACAACTCTGTGCCACAATAAGTAGAAATGATCTTCACACAAAACAGTAAAACCATTAAATTAAAATAGGAAGGATAGCTTTTATCACCATCATTATTACAATATATATTGAAGGTTTTAGCAAATCACTATATATTAAACTTTTTCTTCCATTATGCACATGAACTTGGTTTTGTAAATTGCCCATTTTCTAAAAATGCCTAACTATTTATAGCTGTCTTTATCTTCTTTTTATTATAAACTCATTTTGTACTGAACACATTACCTAAGATGAGTGTTTCCTACAAATGTTATTGAAGCAGAAGTGGCATATTGAATAATTCCCTAATTCTCATTGATTTGCTTTGCACTTTGTCAATTATTATTATCTATATGAACAGACTTACTGTTGTGTTTCTATTTTATCTTCACTAACTAATGTGCCATTTTTTATCATAATGATACATTTGTAGAAGAGGTCGTCTCCCTCATAATTATTGTTCTTTAGAATTTTCTTTTATAGTCTCACTAGATAAACTTTAGAAATGTCAACATTTCCCTACACCAGAATTCCTCTCTCCAAAGTGAACTTGTCCTTTTGCAGTCTTCCTGAAGTCCTTGGCTGAAGAACACAACTAAATAATTGTTAAGTATACTTTTAAAATTATGTTTGTCCTTAAGATGCTGGTGTCCAGGTTTGACAAAACTAGGTTATTACACATGTATAAAATTCTGTGTGACTTTTTTACACATATTTTCTGTTACCATTATGAATGAAAAGCATCATAGCTAAACAAAGAAGTCTGTGGTATAACCATTTGACTCAAAAGCAAAACCTCCATCGTTGTCTTCTTGGGTTTTATAGAACACAGAGAAAACTAGGTCTAACTTACTTTCTTTCTTAAAGTTAGCTTTTTATTTTTTTAAAGAGGGAAGTATTGATACCCATTATTCTACTCTTTGTATTTTTCCCCAAAAAAGGGCAGAAACAATAGTTTGAAGGGATACCCGCATGCCTACATTCACTGCAGCACTATTTACAATAGCTAAGTTACTGAAACAATCTACGTGCAAAATGATTTTATGAAGCCGAGTAGACTAAGAAGATGTACATATACATTATCAAATACCACTCAGTTAAAAAAAAGATTGAAATATTGCCATTGGTTCACATTCAGATTTTTAAAACCTTATTGAATATCACTGTATTGTGTCTTTCATTATTGCTTCATGTTCTGTAAGATTGTTTGCTGGAAATACCTATATACAGATAAAACTCAAAAGACTTTCATCCATTTTTATTCTGTGTTGTTTTGCTTCTTTACTTTTTTTCTATTTTACTCAAGAAGTCTTTATCAACTTTTCTCCCTTATGTCACTTTTTTATTTTACCTGTAGTGTCAAATCCATCAATTACTATTTCCAATGTCTCACTGTATTGAACCTGAAGTTTTGTTAAAGAGTTAATGGCTATTTTCTTGGTTAACCTCTTCCTATTTTCACTTACTAATGTACAGATACTGTACCAAGTACTAGTGTGTGAAATTAATACATATTTTATGTTTTGTTCTTCAGTATCTAGAATTAAGTCTTTGACTTTTTAAAAATAAACTGATGATGATCTAAGTTACTACTTTTCTTTCATTTTTAGTATAACTGTTTAGAAGTAAAATCTATGGTGAAAGAATATGAATTTTGAACTATTTTTATAGGTACTGCCTAGTTGTCTTTTGAAAGAATTATTTACGTATTTTAAAAATCAATCTAATTTTTTACTTTTAAAATTGAGAAAAATTAGTACGTCACATTATATTAATTTTATGTAACCAACATAATGATTTGATATATTTATATATTATAAAATAATTATCAGAATAGGCTGATAATTATCACAACACAGTCACATAAATTTTTTCTCGTGATTAAAACTTTTAAGATCTACTCTTGGCAATTTTCAAACATACAATATAGTGTTGTTAATTATAATCACTATATTGTACATTATATCACCAGGATTTATTTATTTTATAACTAGAAATTTGTAATTTTGATTATCTATTCATTTTGTGTAGACTCAAATCTTATTCTGAGGAATGATTTCCCTTTGAGCTCTCCAAATATTGTACTGTTTATTTGTACTAAAGAATTTTTTTATAAGCTTCCGTGTTTTTCTCCCTCATCAATCTTTTCTGTTTTTAATAAGTCAATATTCAGTATTTGCATTGTTATAACTACATAAACATTATTTACAGTTAAGCAATATACTGAGCAATGCTTACATTTCCCTCTTGTACAATTTATTCTTTCCTTGGTATTTATAATGGCCTCATTTTGTCATTGTTTCTGGAGTTCTCCACTATACCACTGTGACTGGTCTGGATATCCCTATGTCTGCTACCAAGCTACTAACGGTGACTTGGGGACTTCTCTTTTGGAACTCTCCATATTCTTTCGGGATATTCAATGATTCAGTGAAAGAAGCTTCAGGAAATTTCTTAAAGAGAGCTTGCTGATCCTTAGGTTTCTGAAAATATAGCCTATTCATATCATTCGCGGGTTCTATTATTTGTGATCGGTATTTGTAACCCCAAGCCAATACTCATCGTGTTTTTCAAGTCATTCACAGGTGTGCAAGGAGTAGTAAAAATGTTGGTGCTCTGAAGCAGAACATTCCCATTTGAGGTAGAAACAAGTGATGCTGTGCATTTCAGTTTTCACTCTTATATTGACAATTTTTTTTTCATGGCCTATTTAGTGCTATGATTTTTGTATTTTTGTGGGTTTTCTTGGTGATTTTGCTATTCAGAATGGCCTCCAAACAGTGCTGAAATGCTGGCCACTATTACTAAACACTAGAAGGCTGTGATGGGCCACAAGTATAAAATATGTGTTAGGCGATCTTCCTGCAGGCAATACTAGTGTTGTTGGCTATGAGTTCAACAATATAAATCAATCAACCATCTCTATAAAATAAACCATTTTTAAACATACACATACATTAAGCAAAGTTGAACAGTTAAAAATGCAGTGACCAGAAGCAGACAGAAACCTAACTCTGCATTTCCCTTAGGAGTAATGGTTCAGAATTTGCTAATGCAGTGGATGCTATGACTTTACAGAACATAGCTACTGCAAATAGCAAGAGTCAACTGTATTTTTTCTATTTTCATGTTTGAGAGGTAGTGTATTTGGTGATATTAACAGTTTGAATTTTCAGATTGGTCATCAATTTCTCTCAGAATTTTGAAGTCAAATTATACTATATACAGGTTTCTAATGTGACAAATTTGTTGTCTTTCTGTGCTATATAGCAACTGCATGCACAAGTTTTATTTATAACCTACCTTTCAAAAGTTATCACATAATGTCTTACATTACAGATTTTTTGGGGCTATTTTTATTTTAACTTCTTTAGTAGAAACAAGCAAGGCCTTGTTTTAAAGATACCAGCTAAATTATTTTTTCCTCCTCACTTATAAGTGATATACTTGAAGGCAGAGGTAGTCTTTTTCACTTCCTAACTTATTATTGTGAAGGTACAGGTTTTATTTTGCAATTGCAGATCATTAATTTTGTAAAATATGAAATCATACACTTAGATGTCACAGTACTATCAAATGCTATGAAAGTTTCTAAATGTATTATTCCTTTCTATACTTAACTAGTCACAAACTGGTAAAAAGTTCAGACTTGTATTGTTTTACTGAATCCACTAAGGAGCCACATTTATATCTTGTTGTGCACCTAGAAATATGAGTGGAATTTTGTGCTGTAAAATATGTATGACACTTCAGAAATATAAATGTAAAGATCATGGAAATGAAGTCTCAATTAGGGTGAGATGGCATCATGACATTCACTTCTTTTTAAACCGTGGTTTGTACTTAAATGTTAAGCAATTAACAATATTTTCATTGAATAATGTGAATTGCAGAGTTTTCCAACATAAATTGTACTACCCTTCCTCTGTCATTGTCAAACATAAATGTCTACTTTTTAAATTCTCCAGCAACGATGACTTGCTACTGTGATCTTTGCAATATAGAAGGGAAGCTCAATATTCAATCACAGTAATAGAAAATTGTTCTTGTCTAGTAGGCTGATTTAGAATATCAGCTGACATTATTATAATACTTTGTGCGCACACACACACATACAAAGTAGCCTTCAAATAATGAATTAATGTAGTTAATGAAACTGGACAGCTGTTCATTGCACAAAGGGTAGCAATGTTATCAACTTCATTCTCCAAGGCTTCTCACCAGAATCTGGTGGTGGAAGAAAATAAAGAATGAATGCTTTGATATATTGGGTAGCCCCATAATTCGTGACTGGGGATTTTACACGGATATTTGGAGTAGTTAGTCTGCCATATGCCTAGTGAGATTAAAGTTGACAACCAAAGACCCATGATTTAGGAACACATTTAAAAATCACTTCTCTAGAGAACTTTACTTTTTGAAAGGCTTTCAAGATTTTAAGTATCCAATTGGACTTTAACATGCTCTTCATAGAAATAACACCTGTATGATATGAAAATTCAGCCAATGTCTGAGAGCAATGTCTCAGCAGTGTTTCATCTTTTATATGCTATTCAATAAAACCATAGGGAAGTTATTTCCAGGACTGCCTACGTACTGTTGAGCCAAACCACAGGTGTTGCTATGTCATTTGAACTTGAATGTGGCCTGCGGTTCTAATGGCAAGTTCTAAAAGTGATCTAGTAAAAATTTCACTAAAGAGGCCCTTCCTGGTGGTGAAAAGGTTTAGGACACAGCACTGCAAGCTAGCCGCAGCTGCTTCAGTGCGAGTTCGATCCCAGCTCTGGAGGTGACCCAAATGATGCAGCAGACCTCTCCTGACCTGCCCACTGCTCCCCTCAGTAGTGTACTTCGTCAATCTGCCCATTCTGCTCTCCACTCTGTCTCTGGTGAATCCTCTCACCCCCTTGAATCTCTGGCATATATCCCAGTTCTGTATGAATAAATAAATAAATCTTAAAAAATTTTTCACCTATGAAATATTTCTAAATAACACAAAATCTTTGGTGGTTGATTTTTCATTTTAATATCAACCTTAGTTGGCTGTCCAAATATAGCTGCTGAATCCATTTTGTTTTCCTGATAAGCTCTTAAAGTGTAAATGATACTGGCTTTTGTTAATATTTGGCAGATATTGATTATACTGTGATAAGTAATTTGTTTTACAAAGTAGAAGTCTTCTGAGTCAAAAGTGTTCTGTAATTAGAAAATGTCATTAAAAATGTTGAACAGGTCACATTTTGTGATTGATGGGATAAAAATCAGTCATTCTTGGCTGGATGAACAGAACTTAATTGAGAAGGGAAGCTTTAAAACTTTTGCCAGCAGTTTTATAATGCAAATATGAGATTCATAATACTGCTAAAAGCAATAAATAACTTTTTAGTATACATAATTATTTTCTTAACAATTAAGGGTATTGTTTTCATGTTCATGATGATTAAAATGAACATGAAACTCAGAAAAGAGGATGACTCGTTGATATGCATGAAATAGGAGGTCATTATTCAAAGACCCTGGTACTGGCTTCCATTCCAAAGTGTTACCAATACTCTGTTTCTTTATGGAATTCAAATCATATTTCTGTGTCTCAGTTTTCCAGTTTAAAAGTTACCTATTTTTTTATGTGATAGAAAAGTATCATTGAACAACAGAAAATAAAGTATTGTTGATACTCTCATGAAATTTTTCAGATAACCAAGCAGGATTCAATGGGAAACCAGTTTTAGGTGTATTTTATATAGTTAAAAAAGGAGAAAGAACTCATTCTTTTCAAGTTGGCATAATTTCCTTCCAGGTGGACTGATTTCAAATGAATGACATCAAAGTACTTATTCTGCTTATTCCTAGTAATGGTTTACAAGAAATGTTTTTAATAGTAATGAGACTGACCCTAGGCCACTGTGTCTACTGTATTCTAAAACACACCTTAAATATATTTTTCATCAACAAAACTATATGCTTACAAGTTTCACTATTGCTTTTTTTTTTTTGAAAACATTGCTGGTGGCAATAAAAAAACAGTGGTTTGTGTAAATTAATATCTATCAAATACCTAGCAAAATCTTTGATTATTCTAAGTTTGATTCCATAACATGATTTAACATGAATAAACATGACATGATTTACTCATGAGCTTCTCATGAGTAAGAATTTTAATGTGTCAAGTTTAGTTATTTATTTTCCTAGTAAGGTTATTTGATGTCTGTAAAGTAGTTTGGTTAATTTAGAAATGTGTGAAATGAAGTAATCACAAGTCCTTTAAAACTTTTCAACTTGCTTTTACAAAATAATTAAGTTGTAAAGATTACTATGACCAAGAGTTTTAAGGGTACAATTAGATTATCTGGCTAATATTATTTAAGTCACATTTTCATCAACATTTGATTTTAAATAGACATAGAGCCTGTATATCAGGTTGAATGGATTTAGTGATTAAGTCAGTGCTTCCTCTCTGTTGTGTGTGTGTGTACATCTATTTAAATGACAGATTGATTCTAAATGCCTTAATTTAATATGATCAAAGATCTCATCCAAATTTTGAGGTGGATGTGGTCTATGATATATAATGATACCAATTCTCAAAGTAAACTTGATATGATCGAACTGTGACATTAGGCTTAATGTGACACTTTATTATATGAATGAAATATAGTAGTGGAATTGCTGATAACACTCTTTTGAAATATCATCAGCTATAAAATCCTGCATCACTGCTTTCTTTATAAGCAGAACTTAAATAAATCTACTTAATGATCCCATGTATTTTCTTCCCTCCAAGTAATACTATATTTCTGCCTGCTATAATGTGCAATTACTTCCTTTTCCCCGAGGAGAACATTTCACTGAAGAAATAAATGCAGTTTTCAGTCACAATCAGCTCCTCAGTTGCCTAAGACATTTTTTAATTTTGAGGACTGGGGAAGACTGTTTATGATGACTCCACTGTATTTTATTATTGAAGAGTAATGAATTCTTGCTTCTTAAACATGCTTCCTGGAACCCACGTGTTGATGGCACCACTATCAAAATAGATACATACATGATTGATTACCCAATTTATTGGTGATATTGTGTATGCCATCATAGTGCAGTTTAAATGATTTTGACAAGCACAGAAGAGTGTCATTGACAGGTGCAGAAATAAATGATGGGTTTAAGCTTTCAAATGTTTTTACAGCATTTCACTGAGTGGCAGGTTGATAAATTAAAATTATAGTTGTAGCACCAGGTCTGAAAGCACAACTGCTTTAGATGACAAAAATAACGCTGTGAAAACTTTGTGTATTCTCCAGGGAAGCTGCCTGGAGGGCCATGGTAAAAAAATGAAGCAAGTACAGTTGCTAAAGGAATCATTCATTTTGTGGTAGCATTGTCTGGGTCTAATAAAATAAAAAATAGAATTTTAGAAGAGGAAAATTGGTTTATTCCCTTAGCCCCTTTTCCCTGCAGACACAGAGAAAATTGAAACCACACTGTCAAAAGATAGGAGTGGAACTGGCCATCAGTGATTCTATGAAGTCAGAGGGGCATATTTACAGCTTAGGGATAGTTTCTTGTTAACCTTCCCTTAGTTTCGACACTGTACTGAGTTTTAGTTTATCATACTGTTTGTCACCATGATCCTATAAAGTTCAGTTGAGAACCCTCTAAGATATCACCCCATTCTCACTTCCTAATATTTCTAAAGAAAGTATTTTCATTGGGTGTTTTATTTTTTTTAAATTTCTTTCAGTTATATTATTTTTTTGACAGATGAAACTTATTTATATTTAAGGGACACAATGTAGCTTTGATAAACATACATATTCTAAAATGATATCCACAATCAAGCTAGTGAACATATCCATCGCCTCACGGTTACCATTTCTGTGGTGAAAAAATTTAAGAATTATTGTTAAAGCAAATTTTAAAACTACAAAAGTATAGTTAACTATTGTTATATCACTATATGTTAGTTTCCTGGAAATTATTCATTTTGCGTAACTGTAACTGCCTTTCCAACTCCCCTACCTTTCTGCAACTACCAATTCTGTTCTGTTTATGAGTTCAGCCACTTAGCTTTTATATATATTATTATTTTATACATATAATATTTTCTATTTACGATGTGTCAGACACCATTCTAAGCACTTCCCAAGATTATCTCCTTCACAATAGCCCTAAGAGTTATTAACTCTTAGCTAAACAGATTTCCCCAGACACTTAGCTAAAGTGATAGAATGGATTTCAAATCAAGGAAATCAAATTACAGAATTTAGGCTGTTAAAATGGATAATAGCTACAATAATGTTTAACATCTATTAGCAACTATAAGGTTTCATAAACCTGGATAAAAATGAAATAGAGTGAGTTTTTGACCTAAAAAGAGTAGCAAGGTTTAATAGCATCTTTAGGACAACATCAGAAGTATAATGAAGGGCAACTTCAGTTCCAAGACTGGAAAAAAGAGGGCTGAGGTGTTCCCCAGGAAACATCATTGAACAAAGTCCAGCTGTGAGCAGGTGGGTGCAGCTCAGTGTAGGCAACAGGGTGAGATTTACTCCTCCTTGAGTGTTCATTCCTCATTTGAACTTAGAATAGACTCAGCACATCTCTGGGAGTGCAAGAGAGTCAGCTGGGCCATGACCGGTTTACTCATAGAACCAGTGTCACAATAATGATAAATAAAATAAATGATAACTTTTGTATTTTCAACCTGGATGTGATTTTTTAACATCTTCTGGTCAAATCAGGAAGTAATACAGTCTGTTTTATCAGTATATTTTTAAACTTATTCTTAGTGATTTAAATATTTTGCTGCAGTGAAAAAGCCTGAAAACAATTTTGTCCCTATAAGAAGTAAAGCTACTTATGCAAACATATGAAAACTGAAATGAATTAAAGCTTCCATTCCAAAATACAACAGATTCACATTAAAGGTTTTCTAAAAAAAGAAAGTCAGCTTCATGCTGGGGAGGTAAGAAGAAATAATTCACATAGAAATTTTCGTTCAGTGCCCTTTTTAAAGTGGCCGTGCCTGCAATGTGTCATATATACTTGAGGATTCCTGCATTCTCTTGACATGTCTTTACATTGTGAACCTCAAATATGAAATGAATATATTTGTTTCCTCTCATCTGTATTTTTTCATTAAAGAGCTGTGAAAATCTTTCCAAGCGAAAACTGGTTTTAAACTCAGATTTATATCTTAGAAACTTAATTGAGAGAATCACTTATTCTTGTTCACTTTTCTAAACGCAAACTTGATGCCTGTATTTTCCCAGCTTATTTCCAAAATCAGAATTGATCTGATTACTCATAAAAGAAAGCATTTTCAGGAGAGTTTTCTTAATTGCTCTAAAATATAATGTGTCAGGATGAGTAGGCCATTAGTCATTTCCTTCTTCTTTAGCGACCAAGTCTAAGCTTCATGCTAAATAACAAGGTGCTTAACTGATATTTCTTACTGTTAGGTAAGATGGGAAGGAATTTTAATTTTAAAATCTGACTCTTTTCATTTTCTTATCTATAATTATCATTTTACATCATGTCAATCTTAAACTTATATAACTTTAAAAATAGTTAATAAATATTAGATCTTAAATTATATTGCTTAATACTTTAAAATTTAACATATAGGTTCAGTTTTAGGTTTAAGACAATATCAGAATGACATTGGTTTTATATATCCTAAGAGCGCTCCATGACCATGTAGATCTCTATGGCATACTTTCTGGTCTCTTTCATCTGTTCTGGTCTCTGATGGGTGAATTACAGGAGAGTTCTAGAGAAATGACTACCTCCCATTTCCACATCCCAGATGAAGAGAGATTGTGAACAGTGACATTTCCCAGATTTTCTAAAGAGTCTCTAAAGCCCATACATATTTATAAGAAAAACCTGTGTAGGATGGGGGAGGATGCCAAAGTGACACAGTGGTTTTCAGGCCTGGTGGTATTTGAATGGCCAAGACAGCCTTGGAAAGTGTTACATCTATGGGTCAGACCTGAATGAATGGAACCAGTTGCTCATGAGCCTCTGTATATCATCCCAGGCTAAATTTTCTTTCTGTAATAAATAAAATTAACTTCATTTTTCCTAATGATATCACTTTATAAATTAGTGATTCATATGAAAGAATATCCCTGTTATATGAACATATAGTTGAGGAGCTGAGGTCTGAGATTTTATCTAACTTGTTTTTACAATTCTCTGCTCTATCTCTGTAAGTGAATCTTTCCTTGTATTATAACTTTCTTTTACAATTTTTTCCATTGGCATAATCAGACTGAGTTTTTGTTGCAATACTTAGAAACTTTAATATTTAGTGTAGTGCATTTATCAAAAAGAGTGAATATTAAATATTTGCTAATATTTCTTTCCTTTAAGAAAATCTAATAATTATTGGTGCTCATCATTAAAATATAAAGCAAGATTTATACTTGCTTGATAGCTCATTCTACTCACATTTTTTTTTCAAAAAGATTTATTTATATATACAGAACTGGGGTACAGGCCAGAGGTGTGGGGGCAGGAAGCAGATCAGGCAAGACTGACTGAAATACACTCCTGAGGGGAGCAGTGGGTGGGACAGGAGAGGTCTGCCATGCCATGGAGGTCACCCTCCTGGCCAGGATGGAATTCATGCTACAGTGGATATGATAGCTTCATTGTGCTGTGCTTTAACCTGTTGCACCACTAGGGAGGGCCCACATTTGACTCAAACCATAGACTGTGAAAGTGGGACTTTATTCTCTGAACTATTTCAGTGTCCTGATTAAGGTTTTAGATCAGTGTCCTGATTAAGGTTTAGCACTGTACACACACATACCTTCTAGAACTTCAATAATAGCTAAGATTTATGAGCAATTCCTAGGTGCCAAGAACGAACTAAATGCTTGTTCTAAATTATTTATTTAACCTACATTTCTTAATTAAGAATATGAAACTTGGGAGTTTAAGTAACTGCCTAGACTAATACAGCTAGCCTGTAAATACAAAAGCCTGAGAGGATAAAAGCAACTTCCAGAATTATATATTCACAAGTACTTTAAGATGTTAGCAGGCAGTATTTAGCACTGAGCTATTCATTAATATGGTTCACACTTCTTTTTATTAAACAAAGAGTTAGCATTTATGTAGATAAAGTATGCAGGCTCCTAGAAGCTTAATGTCACATATTCATATATAAACTGATACTGTAGACCACATACCGTCATTCATTCTCTGCAGCAAGTGGCTATGAATTCAAAGTGACAAATTATTCTCATAGTAGACTCCCTGTGCCTGGTGGGCTCATATCTGTCCCCTGGGTTCACTAGCACTCTAACCTCTTATTGAACTGGGTCAGGAGAGAAGTGTACACAGTCTGGACAATGGAGAATGGACACATTTAGCTATCAGAATCATTTGTGTTGCACATTTCACCCCATTATTATTATTTTTTTATAAAGTTTTTTTTAAACATTTATTTGTACATACAGAACTGGGGTAGGCCAGAGGCTCAGGGGCGGCGAGAGGCCTCACCAGAGACAGAGTGGGGAACAGAACAGGCAGATCGATGAAGTACACTGCTGAGGGGAGCAGCAGGTGGGCCAGGAGAGGTCTGCCGCACTATGTGGTCACCTCCGGGGTAGGCGGGAATCGAACTCATGCAGAAGTGGCTTAAACTTCTCAGTGCAGTGCTTTAACCTGCTGAGCCACCAGGGAGGGCCATACCCCATTATTTTTATGGCACTCCTAAGGAAAAGCAAGGTTTTCTTAAAGCTATGCCAATTTTCCCATTTTGAGTATTTACTGAGTGTTATATCATTTTTTTTTTTTGGGGAAATTTTCCTTGGGATGCTAATAATGAATGCTAAACTCCTGATAAATTAAAAACAAAGATGACTTAGGGTTTGTTTGCCTTTGTAAAACAGAGGTATACAATAACAAGGGGATTCCATCTCAAAGTATTGGAAATGCTGCAGAGAAACTCCATTGAGGCATGAAGAGAAGCTATTTCAGTTTTCTTGACTTGAGGGCAGGGCACATGAATTCAAAATACAAGATTTCTGCAGGCTTACAGATTTTTAACAATAGGAGTTGATGATCAATGACTGAAAGAAGCATGCTCTAATGCTTTTGGGGGACCAGATCAACTTGACTTTTCATTTTTCATAAAGTCCTCCAGTAAATGCACGTACTCCACTTTTCTCTCCCAGAACAATTATTTTGATTCCAGTGGTTCAGTGGCTTTATGAAATACTTTTCTGAGTGGTAGAAGGAGAAAGTGAAACATGCTGCTCAATGAATGACAGAAATATTCAGGGGTTACAAGTAAATAATAAAAGAAATTTAACATGACTACTAAAATCTAACCCAAGTCTATGTCTCTGGCCATTAGGCATGAATATAATGGTTGCCTGTGTGTGCGGTTTTCTTTTTTTCCCTTATCAAATCTATCTTCATTTCTTGTAAACTTGACTTCTCATCTTCCAACACATTTTGATATTTGACAACAACCATAATGCTGAGCATGCAAAATTCTTTAAGATATTTTAATACATTAGTTGAAGAATAATTTAGTGGCTGAATTAAAAACAAGTTTGCTGATTCTTTGTAAATGTCTAGACATAGTAATTGGTATTCTTATGTCCAACATATTATTATTACAAATGTATTGTGAGTCAGAATGACACTGGCAGAGGAGGAAAGTTAATCTTGCTTAATCTGCTTCAGGATTTCTCAGTTTTGTGTTCAGAGAGAAAGCCCTCCTAGGTGGAATAGGGAAGTAAACCGAAAAGGAAAAAAAAAATAGCTATAGATTTTGAAGACAGATTTGGAGAAAAACAAATAGCTATAGATTTTGAAGACAGATTTGGAGAAAAGAGGAGAAGAAATACTAGAGTAGATTGAAAGGAAAGAATAAAAAAATGAAAAGGCAGACTAGGAACATTGGTTCAAAGAAATTTGACAAACCAAGCTAAGCATGTCTTTACTATGACAGTATAGAAGATAGCTGCATCATTTTTGGCTTTATAAAGAATAAGAAATTTTATATACAACATCAGCTTAATTTCTGAGGTCACAGAGCAGTGGAGGGAAATAAAACGTAGATAGCAATGTTGCTGGAGACCCAGGCATTCAGTAATATGTTATGACTTTGTCTATGAGGTTACATGATTTGAAAACATGACCTCAGAAGGTCTCGTAAATTTGAATTAGAAAACTGAGATTTGAAATATTTAGACATATACTTACCCAACTGACAGGAAAGGCTCCTTTGATTCGAGTCTATGAAAGAAATGTAAATATTAGTTTGAATGTAATAATTTGCTGTACACTTAAAAGTTGTTTTTGTATGAATCTGATGAAATTATTTTACTTATTTGGATGAAAATGTATGATGTAGAACCCATGAAGAGCTATAAATAACATATTAAGATCTCATCTAGACAAATTCAAATTGTGGCTGGATTAATGCAGAAACCAAATAAAATGAGAGACTTGGAATAGGGCTATAGCACTTAAATGACACATTAAGATAATATTGCTAGTCGAATTGATTTATACTCCACTCATTTTTTTTCTTTTTTTTTCTTTTTTTAAAGATTTATTTATTTGTGCATACAGAACTGGGGTATAGGCCAGAGGCTCAGGGGCAGTAAGAGGTTTCACTAGAGACAGAGTGGGGAGCAGAACAGGCAGATCGACAAAGTACACTGCTGAGGGGAGCAGTGGGCGGGTCAGGAGAGGTCTGCCAAGCCATGTGGTCACCTCCGGGGCAGGCGGGAATCAGGAATCGAACTCATGCGGAAGTGGCTTTAGCTTCTCAGTGCAGTGCTTTAACCCACTGCGCCACCAGGGAGGGCCCTCATTTTCTTTTTTTTTTTTTTAACAGTAATTTGTTTGTAGATGTTTTAGTATATCCAGTAGTGAAGAAATATATCATACATTTAGTTTTATATTGGCTGAAAATTTATTTCCAGTAAATTTCTGTATGAAGTGAGACCACTTTGGTCAGGATGGAGTTAAATCACAGCTTCCTCCTAAACCTCTGTGATGCTTATAACTAGGACTTTTGTCTAACTGTTAATATATTAAGGAGAATTCTGATTGTAAACATCTGGTTAGTTGTAGTATTTTGAGCACACTACAGAAAATCCTTCCAATGAGTACTTCTCCCTTCAACTATCTTCCTTCAACATCTCAATAGAAGACTTCAGAGAAGAGCTCAAAGGTTTTTTAAATTTTATTTTAATTGAGTTAATGGTTTATGTTAGTGCTTGCACTTTGAAGGCTCCTGTACCCCCACGCCCACACACCTTTTCTGGTGCTGTTACCACAGCTGGAGCACCGAAGTCCTCATAGTCTACCACTTTGGTTTACTATGCCCCTCTTCATGTCTTCACTTTGTGATCCCTCCTCCACTTACCCTTCTCTCCCCACCCCAATTCAGTTTTATAGCCGCTTTCAAGTACTAGTTTTAGAGGTTGAATTTATCTGGCTCTATAGTCTACATATAAAGTATCCATAACACCATCCAGTGTTTTTTTCTTCCTTCAGACTTATTTCACTTAGCATCATTCCTTCCAGGTCCCTTTTAACACTGCTGGTGGAAATGTAAAGTGAATCAGCTCCTATGGAGCAGTATGGAGGTTTCTCAAAAGATTAAAGATACATCTCCCATATGACCCAGCAATTCCGTTCCTAGGTATCTACTTGGAAACCACAACTACATTAATGCAAAGGTATACTTGCACTCCTATGTTCATTGTAGCACTATCTATAATAGCCAGACTATGGGGACAGCTAAGTACCCCAAAACAGACTAGTGGATCACAAAAGATGTGGTATATATACAGTGCAATACTACTCAGTGGTCAAAAAAGGATGGGCTATTGCTTACTAGTCATTCTAAGACATTGAAGACACACCCTTCACCAGGATTCCCAAGCATTTTTAGTGGTAAAGCAGAGTAGAAAATCTCTTTGGAGAACAACACTCAGACTATCCAAACTCATGTACCATCCTCAGAATGTTGAGAAATTGCAGAGGAAACTTGATAACCAGCACAAATTGAATGATGCTTTGCATTGTAACCAAGAGTTCCAAACAGAGTTTACTTCCCCAACCTTGAGACCATTCAGTGATCCTCATATTTCCTCATTAGTAATATAGTAAACCTTAGAGCTAACTGAAGGAGCTGCTGTGAATAACATGGGATTAGGGATTATGCATTTACAGCAATTTGTAGGTTCACCCTCACTGCCAATGCTATGCCAAAGATAGTGTTATCCCCCAAGGCTGGGCCTCCTTGAATATATAAAAACCTCACTTTTGTAATTTTAGTCCTGAAAGTAAAAAAAAAAAATGTAAAAGGAGAAAACTTCTAGGAGCAAATCCCTTTGGAGAAGAGTGTTTATCAATTGAATCCTTAGAAACAGATGATTACATTGTGATATGCCCAGAGAGAACTTTTCTCAGTATGTTTATTTTTTTGTAAGGTAATTGTTTTGTGAAGAAAAGGATTGATTTTATCTTTCCAAGATTTACTTTTAACATGAAATAGGCAGTGAATTTAATAATTCTTCATTGGGGACTCACTAGAATTAGAAGATAAACAAACCATAGCCTTCAGAAAAATAAGAAATAGTAAAGTTATAAAATAGAGGATGAAATGAAGATGATTATTTAGAACTAAAGGATTTATATTTGTATTTAACAAAACAAACAAAAACTAAGCTATATTTATGAAGGGCCAGAGTATTAAAAATGCTGTAGGCTTTGATTTAAATATTATAACTTCCAAAGTTGATCTCACTTTACAAATGAAGAAACTGATGTCCAAAGAAATCTAAGTATTTTGCCTGAGGTCACACAGCTAAAAAGTGACTGAGCTAGGATTTGAATTCAGCCACCCTAGCTTCACAGTTCATGCCTCAGGTCTCCCATGGTACCCTGCTCTCATCAATCTGTTTGTTTTGTTCACATGTGCCTTATGGCACTATCACACTTCATTTTTTTAAAAATATTTTCTGTGTTCTACCCAGAAAACATATATTTTCAAATGTTGGCGAAATTCTAGATATTTCCAAATACATATCTCTAATCATTCTATTTATAACATGTGACTAAATTGACCACCGTACATCTCAAATGGTAGGTGCCTATAAATGAACATGTCCCAAATTAAATTCACTATCTTCTTCCCTCACTCTGTTCTTTCCTCTTTATCCCTAATTCAATGGTACATTCATGGAATTAAATTAGAAAGATTAGAATCTTTCAGTAGATCCAGTTTTGTCATTTCTGTTGTCAAGTTTCCTCTTTTTTTCTGTTCTGACCTCTCAGTTTTTATTATCACAGTTCAAGTGATCAACTTATATAGGGGCTATCAGAATAATTTCTCCAATGACCTTCCTTTTTTAGGGGTGGTGGTGGTGGTATGGTCATCTCTAAGAGCAGAGCAGGATCATCTTTCTGAAATAATTTTTTCATCATGCAATTCTCTTTATTATAAAATTCTGAGGGCTTACAGGAAGTATTTTCTTTTAAGGCAACAGGGGCTGATCAGGAGTAATTCATGACTGTTCCCACAGCATATCCTGTGACACTTAATCATGGCATATTAAAATTGATAGTCTATTTTTCAAGTTCCCCACTATGAGTGTATACTTTTTAAAAGTAGGACCTCACTATATTTTCACTGTATTTCAAGTACCTAGAATCATACCCTCATCATAGGAGGCTTTCAGTAATTTTTTCAGGTGAACTTTGTTTTTTTCACCCCTGCCCCTTTACTTCCATTATTTGCTTACAGAATAAAGCCCCAAAATTTCAATATAACTAAGAATTCCTTCCCAGTCCTTTTCTTCTACTACTTAACCTTGCAAATTTTATACTCCAGTCAGGGTGAACAAGAAGCTCAGTACCTGAGTGACATCTTGCTGGCTCACATCCCTATGCTTTGACATATGCATCATTTGCATCAGGGATTTCAAGTATCAGGTCTATGTAAGACTAGTAGTTTTTATGAATCTAAAGTACCTTTAATTATGATCACTTATTAGACCTATAGGATTTTGTAGTTAAAATTACCAAGTAGCAACACTTTTCACTACCATCTCATTTATTCTCTTTAGTGTTGACATCACAAAGCTTTCATTTAAGGTGAAGCTTCCAAAGAACTTATGGATACAGTTTCTACAATTAAAATGTTTGATTTTAATCCTGACTCTACCACCTTTCGTTGTGTGACCTTGCAGAAGTTAGGCACTCTTCTTGTGGCTCAGTGATCTCATCTACAAAGTGAAGATCATAACAAACCTAACTTGGGTTGCTCTGAGAATTCAATAAGTAAGCAAATTAGGTAAAGTGAATGGATAGTTCAATGTTAGCCATTCTTGTTATTATTTTGGATTTGTGAGACCTTTCATTCTTATTTCTGGATTCATAGAAGGCCAGTTAGCAGTTATAAAGAATCCAGATTGGTGAATAGGTTGGTGAAGTAGTTATATTCCAGTGCATCATGCTGGGATATGTGGGTGAAGATGTGCAGTAGACAACAGATGGAAATGTTTGCATGGAATGCAGGTAAGACATCTTGGCTGTATACACAGGGTTAGAAGTCATGTTATTAATGTCGAGCTAGCATCTGATATATACTAGTTCTGCACTAAAAGAATGAGGGTGGTCAGAGAGTGTGTGTAGAATGGGAAGACCAGGGTTGAGGTGAGAAGCACTACCTGGGGGCACAAATAGGACTCTAGGTATGTAAATGCAAAGCCCCCAAAGAGAGGAGCTGGAGAGCTGCTTAGCCATTTGTACTCGCCTGTAACTGGCACAGCACTCGGCACATAGCAGGTGCCCCCATAAATGACTGAGTGAGTAAACCTGCACGTGGGTGAATCTATGGCAACAGACTAATCAGTTCTGCAGGATAAGAGAAGATACAGAAGAGAAATTTTTCCTTTGGAAGTAGCTCATATGCTGGTTAGCTGAAGCCAGGAAGTAGAATAATTGGAGGAGGATTACATTCCCAGATACAGATCTGAGCTGATTTTTATTCCAAAGATGATTTTGAAATCTAGAGATGTTTGAAATTTAGTTTGTCAACCCATAAATGAATGAAATAATCCATTAAAGGGGTGGAGGAAATTTTTCACTGCCTATTTTTTCTTATTAGAAAGGGTTGCTTTTCAACTGCATTTCAAGTAGTGTTTTAAAAATACTACTTGGTGAATTTGATGTAGAAAACAGAGTGGTTGAGTAATATTTATGCCAACACTTTTTTCACAAACTTTGAGTCTACGAGTAATCATTGTAACTAGGGTTTCCCAAATGCTAGGGACTGTGCCAAGCCTTTAAATATGTGTAATTTTGACAAGAGCAGGTGAAAAAACTCAAGTTGAGAAAAACCAATGAACTTACTCAAGTCACTCAGTAAAGTGATGAAGTCTGAATTCAATCACAGGTCTGACTTCAAAGTCTATATTTGTAGCTTCTGCTTTGTAGGCTCACAGGGAAGAATATAATAAATCTACACTGCCTGGCTGACATTGTCTCACCCCTAAAGGGCCATGATGGTGACCTAGGTCCTTGTGAGCTATCACTCCTTATTTATGGAACAATTTGATGGACTATTTTACAAATAACCTTAAAGATTACAGGAATCTTATTTTGATAATTAAAATTTAGACTACATTCCATCAGTAGCCATTTGTAATCTAAACACATCAGGATGACATTTCATGATTCCAAGGCCTTCTGATTTAAACCGGCTTTTTTTTTTTCAAGGTAAGTGATTAAATGTGAGCAAAAGTTGATGGTTTTGATCAGAGATATGTACTTGTAAAATGATTGTTAGATGTCTTCCTTTCCTGAACATCTGCATATCAATGTAAACAGTCTATTAGAATTCTTAAAAATTCATTTATTGACAGAAGTTTGAAAAAATCCCAAGTAAAACTCTAGGTAAAGTCTTTAACATCGAATGAAAAATCAGAACCTGTTTGTGGTACTTATTCATTTGCCTGTGCAAGTGAAAGCAGTCTAGTCTTTGGTGCTGTCCCATTGGGACCTAGTGCCTACAAGATGCTCTTCTAGAGCTCTTGCTCTGGGAAGCAAGAAACTTGTTAGGAAGAACAGAATTTTTTTTTGGTACACAGCATAGGAAGAAACAATGTCTCATACAGGTGCCAACTTCCACCTCCATGTACTCCAAAAAATCTGAGTATGACTGGTCAGTGTCCTTGGTGGAATAAAAGTTTAAGATACTGGGCCCTCCCTGGTGGCGCAGTGGGTTAAAGCACAGCACTAAGAAGCTTAAGCCACTTCAGCATGAGTTCGATCCCCGCCTGCCCTGGAGGTGACTGACCCACATGGCAAGGCAGACCTCTCCTGACCCGCCCGCTGCTCCCCTCAGCAGTGTACTTGGTAGATCTGCCTGTTCTGCTCCCCACTCTGTCTCTGGTGAATCCTCTCACTGCCCCTGCTCCTCTGGCCTATACCCCAGTTCTGTAAGCATAAGTAAATTGAAAAAAAAAAGTTTTAAGATACCGTTTTCCATGGACCACTAGCATTCTTGCAGTACACTCCCACGTCAACCATAGCCTTTTTACAGGTGTGGCTAACTACAAGGCAGTCGTGTGATAACAGGCACACAAGAATTATCCCAGGCAGAGCTTTTTGTGTTTTCTGTCCAACCCCAATGGGAGATTTGTTGTAAAGTGAGGCTCTGGGTGAAACTGTTGAGCCAGTAGGAGATGGTTGGGAGGAGGAGCACTCATTTCCTTAAAAGCTTGTAAGCTTTAAAATTGAGAGGTCAAGTGATTTTTTAAATTCCATGTCAATTGTAATTGATGGTGGCTGTGGGAGCAATGTGTTGACAAGAAGTCTAAAACCTACTCAGGCCTCTAAGTGTAAAAGGGCTGTAATTAACCTGTGCCTACTTCCAAAAATGGAGAGGAAAGGAGGAGAATGGTGTCCAAATGGTATTTACTAATTCTGTGCTGACAGAAGGTATTTACCCTAAGTTACAAAAGGAACAGATGCATACAGTCTGCAGACATACACCAATGTGTATAAAAATAATGTACACATAAATGCCTTATAGATGATAATAACCAACATTTGGAACTTGACACACAATATTCAAAGTTTTGGCACATTTAAGCCTCATAACCTTCCTGTTAAATTTGCATCTTTATTGGTTCTATTTTATACACAGGAAAATTAGGCAGAAAGAGATTGAGTTACTTTCCTCAGGTTGTAAAGCTAGAAGGTCATAGAGCAGTTCTAATTAACATCTTGAGTTCTTGGTCTTAAAGTATATTTGTACCATTTTCTTTTTGTGTTATTTGTTGGTCATTAGTAGAAGATCAAATTCATCTCAAAGTTGAGAAGAGCTCTTGTGATAGAACTGTCCTACAATGACTCTATTTCTCTGAAATAAAAAGCAGCGTTCCCTCTATTTTCTGTGATACCATATCAGACGCTTTCACACCAAGCTGAAATATCTACTTAGGGCTATTATTGGGCCCCTGGTATGTTCCATTTGCAGTTACCACCATCTGTGCTGCTAACTTCAGGGATAGTTTAATGGATGGCCACCAAGCATCTCAGTGATGGTTCTGACACCCACAGCCATGACTTTTGCTCTATTGGAAATTGAGGCTACAGGACTCATTTCTCGTGGACAGGCTGTAATGTTCTTTCATAACTCCACTGGGAAAACTGACTGCAGCATGAGGAATCCAGGTGAAATATATAGAGGATCCTTCTGGCAAGAAAGATCATTAACCACTGGTAGATTCCCCTGGGAGACTCCAACAGGCTTGGGTCTCTGGTCAGGGATGGGGGCAGTAGATATTTGGACAAGACAGAATATCAGTGCTTATTCTTGTCCCACAGTAATTCCAGAATTAATCTCACCACATCTCCCATTGGAAGCAGCACATATACTTCTGGAGATGTTTCCATTAAATAAAAGAAAAAAAAAAGATTTCCTGGAAAGAGATACTTGCAACTTAATTATTTTCATATTGGAAGTTTTGCTCACTTAATTCCAAACGTATAAAGTGAGAGGAAGTACATTTAAGAAAAACTAGCAAGTGGCTGCTTAGCTGTCGCTTTTAGTTGTCGTATTTAGTTACTTGCTAATAACTGTTAAATCCTACAGAGAGACTGGTCATCTGCCAAGAGCACAGACTGGGGAAGTGGGTAATCAGTCAGATTTATCCAGTTGAGATCTCAACACTCAGCCCTACTCTGCGGAATTTTGAGGTAATTTATCTCCCCCCTGCTTTTTTAAATGAAGACATCACAGTCAATGCAGTTCTGCGCGGTCTTTTGATTGCCAGTGATAATTGTGCAGAGTGTGAACACTGCTAGTGACGCAATATCCATTTTCACAGGGCTGGCACCATGGGGTGATGTGCACATTTGACTTTCATCTCCACACACCTCTCTTCCTTCTCCACCAGGCCCCACCCTGTGTGTGTCCCACGCCTTCAGGCCTGCTCAGGTCCCTCATGCCATCTCATCTTTAAATTAAATGCCTGAAATTCTTTCAGCCTAAATTGTAGCTTTTGACAGATACAGGCTTGGGAAACAACAATTCACTTTTGAGGTAATATTAGTTTAAAAACACTGTAAATGATTTAGGGGTCTAGGCTCATGCCTCTTCAGATGACTGTTACTACACCTCACCCACCACCAAAACACCCGTAGTCCTCTCCCCAAATCCGCTGGATGCCTCCCCACTTTGTTCTTTACTCCACCCTATCCCTCTGGGACCCTCAATCCTACAGTCAGATATGCAGGGTTTATCATAGTTTAGTTTCTATATTTTGTTCTTTATAGACTACATGTGAGTGAAATCTGGTATTTGTCTTCTTCCTGACTTATTTAGTTTAGCATAATCCCCTTCAGTTCCATCCATGATTAAACTCCCATTTCTTGCCCATTTTCTCCTTACCTGTGTTTCTGTTTTTCTTCCCAGTGACCAACTTGCTTGACAGATTACTCTCCCCCTTGCCTTCCTGTCTTGGTTACCTCAAGTTCTCTCAGAACCTGTATCCTTTTGCTGCTACCCACCCCCTCATAGTTCTTTGAAAAAGCTAAATCTTAGCACTTAAGATTTTAATGACCTTAATAACAGCCACCTGTGCTGTCAGTCCTCAGTCAACACAATCTCATAATTGTGAAACACTGCGCTGCATTTTGCCTTCACGTTAGTGTCCCTCTAACCCTATGGCTATAGCTATTTTACAGAAGTGTGGTTTTGTAATTCCAGGTCCCATGTCCTTCTGCATTGCTCCTGCAGTTAACTGGCAAGATGGAGCCATGTCACTTCAATGCTGAGTTCCATAGTGGGTTATTAGTTAACATGAACTTTGAAGTGTATTTGCCCCAACTGATTACTTCTCAGTGAAAGCATTTTCCTCATCAGGCTCATACCATTCAATCGACCCACTATAATAGTTGTTTCTTTGATTTATCTTTACTAATTCTTGACTTCAAATATTAGTATGTTCTAGAGCTATGTCTAGAATTCTTTGTCCTCTTTCCTCCTTTGGTGTTTGCCCTCATCTAGTCGAATGGCCTTGGATACCATCTGTGTACCAGTGAATCACTGATAATTAGATCCAGTGAGGACCTTTCCCTATACTCTAGATTGGGAATCCAACTTTCTATGTGACATCTTCACTCAGATGTCTAACTAAGATATCAACTTTAACATTTCCCAAAACGAAATTCCTAATCTCTACTACCACCTTGACCGACTCCAACTTATTCCATGTGTTTTGTTCATCTCACTTAATTGCAGCTTCCTATGTTCAGATCTTGGACTTTACATATATAATAAATTAGTGTGGTCACCAATGGTTCCTCCTTAAGGTGTGGACTAGCCTCATGACTTGCTCATGAATAGAATATGGCAGATGTGACCCTATGGAACTTGCAACCCAGGTTTATTAGAATAGGAAGATTCATCTTCTCATTATTTTACATAGTGACTGATTATGCTGAGAACACTGTCCTGCTATAAAGTATAAGCTGACCCTGGCAAGAAACTGTAGGGGAAGAAGCTTGGTCACCAAGCATATTCCAATTAGCAGAAGTACCAGGTACATAAGTTCAAAGGCTATTTTGGATACCATATAAAGTAGAATAATTCAAATGAACCCAGTCCAGATTGCTGAGTATGATAGGTAAGTCTTTTTAAAGTCAGTGAATATAATCTAGCAAGAGATAATAATATCCTTGATTCTGTTCTTGCTCTCACACACAACATAGAATCTTTCAGTGAATTTGTTACTCTAATTTCAAAATATATCCATAACCTCACCATCTTTTCAATCTCAGATGCTACTATATTACCTCCCTGATTTTCCATGTTAACTCCATCATTTATAACCTAGTCTCGAAATAAAAAATGGTCATTCAAATTTTAATTCCAGTCATGGTAAAATTGTGTTTCAAATAGTCCAAAGGCTCTCCATTTCACTTACAGTCAAGACTAAATTAATCAATGGTTCATGTGCTTTTACAAGATGATTCCCCATCTTTCTGTTACCTTCTCCATTTCCAGCTTTGCTTGGTTGATTTTGCTTATGGAACATTGATATTCTAGTTTTTACTTAAACACATCCTTAAACTTCTGCTTTAAGATTTTTGTATCCCTAGTTCCTCTTCCCAGAATATCTTTCCCTCAGTTAAAACCTTACTTATTCATCTCCTTCAAGCCTTTGCCCAAATATCACCTTCTTAGCAATATCTGCACTGGCTATTCAAAATTGACTGCTCATTTTCCCACTTCCTAGCCAACTTTCTTGGTTTACTTTTTCTTCAACACTTTTTACCTTCTAACATATTGTCAGTAATTAATTAGGTCAATTTTTATTATCACTTACCTAACATTTGAAAGCAAGGTCAGAGATTTTTGTCCATTTGTTAACTGAGATATCCTTGATGCCTAGATAATGTCCAGTTAGTACTTACTTAATACCTAATGAATGACTAATTTAGAGGGTCAGTATTTTCTTCTCTTTCACTACACTCATGGAGTTTCCAAAGCAGCCTGAATTTATTAATCTCTAAGCCAGCAGTGTTAACAGAAGTTTAGAGCTAAGTCATCCTTTCAGTCTTGAAATCATGTGACTCACTCAAAATTGCTGAGATTAGAAGTTATTCTATTAGTCGCTGTCATTCCTCAATAGACTCTTAGAACTCACCTCATGTGAAGTACATATTTTGTCCTTGATTTCCAATTTGTGTTGTCTCAAAATTTGATTTCTTGTCTACTATAAATTCTAATGTCTACTGTTTTAAAACTAGACTATTGGATTTCCCAGCTGCCTTCCCAGATTTTTTATTCATTATAAATGGAATAAAATAACTGCCTGGAATTCTGGATCTGGCCCTATGACCAGGAACCTTGGACCCACTGACTAGCCTGCTGGATGGCAACTTTGTTTGAGTCAGTCTAGGTAAACAAAATTGAGAGCTGGTAGGATGAATTGTGTCAAATCCTGTTTGAGTTAAACTAAATCATGGACTGGCAAGTCCTGTCCAAATAATTTAGCCCAACACCCTGAATCATGAGGCACTATGATAGACAAAAAGCATTAGATCCTGCCTTGATTATCTCATACACTTTCTGGAGGCAGAAGGTTGAGAGCCCACTTCAGAATTGGGATATAATTGTTCATGCCTGGGTGCAGCCTGATGGAGGAGGGAATAGAAAGCAGGCGTCACAAGTCTGACTCTCACAAGGAGTTGTGGGTAGAAAGGATTAGCATAGCCATTGACCCAGCTATAGAAACCAAGATCCTTAGGGGACAACGCCTAGGTAACAAAGCATAAGATCTAAGCAGGTAGCAGACTGCTGTAGGTGGGGTCTATCAGAGACCCAGAAGGTGAAAGATAAAGACATGGAGATTGGGGCCCTCCCTGATGGCACAGCGGGTTAAAGCACAGCACAAAGAAGCTTAAGCATGAGTTCAATCCCTGCTCGCCCTTGAGGTGATCCACATGGCATGGCAGACCTCTCCTGACCTGCCCGCTGCTCCCCTCAGCAGTGTACTTAGTCGATCTGCCTGTTCTGCTCCCCACTCTGTCTCTGGTGAATCCTCTCACCCTCCGCATCTCTGGCCTGTACCCCAGTTCTGTACGAATAAATAAATAAACCTTAAAAAAAAAAAAAGATATGGAGATTGAGTCCATTGTAGGATCTCCTGTCCCTGTCATATTCTATTCAAAATTAATGACAAACCTAGACTCACCAGGAGTGAGCCCCTCCCAAAGAGAAGATGTCCATATCAGTGCATTCTCTGCACTGGCTCAGGGCAGCAGTCCTCTGCTCACCTGTGCCTATGCAGGTGCTTCTCTTCACCCTCTCTCTCCTTCTGCAGGGTAGCAGCCTCCTGCCTGCCCATGACCTGCACCCTGCCTGGACTTCTCTATACTGACCTCCCTCAGCAGAGGCCACTCTCCTCAGAGCCACCCACCTGTGACCCTTCAGGCCTCTCTGCAAACCTGTCCCTTTCAGACAGCTCTTCTTGCCCTCTTGTGCCACTGCAAGTTTCCTTTACTCCCCTGTCTTTTTCCCTAATAAACCTGCTCCTTAAATATAACTGACTCCTCTGTCTCCTGGAGAAACTTGCCTGTGGAACTTGTTGCGTGCCACAGAAAGGGGAGCTCTGGTGAAACCTCTCCCAGAGTGAACCCAAGGACCCCACTCTCCAAACACATTAACTCCAAAAAACACCACCACAGCCCAGCCCAGAACAAGCTATGATGCTGCTTTTCTACTCCCTAAGTGTGGACCTACCTTTTAAATATCTCCTCCTAACCCCCTTCCAGGATCCAGGTTATAGCCTCCTTTACCTTGGCAGCTCTATCATGTATGAGTTTCTCTAAAATCAGAATCCTTGCCTGGTTCTACTATAATAAGGGCTGTCTTGTGAATTCTTTCCCTAGAGAACAAAGGACCCAATCTTCTAGGTTGGGGGCTGTAATGTCTCCAGGCAAAATGAGTATGGTTTGCCTGCCCAAGTATACTTCACTTACATATTAGCTATTCTTTCTTGCTTTTTATTTTTTTTCAGTTGAACATTAACAATAAGCACATTTCAAAAACTGATGTCTGATATTATTTATTCCTTTTGTAATATATTTGTTTTTTTACTGCATGTCAAATTTTTCATTTTTAAATATACCTTTAGGTCATATTTTCAGATACTGGTCATATAATGTTCCTCTTCTTAATCTTCTTAAGATGAAATTTGCAATTATGACTATATATGAAAAAGACAATTTTCAGTAAATCAAGAAATTATTGGGTGGTCAGAAAAGCCATGATATATTTTTTTGTTTTTTTTTTTTAAGCAAAAATGCCTCATGACTTTTCCAATAACCCGACAGTTACAATCTTGCTTCAATTCTTTTAGAATTACCACACTATCACAACAGCATCACCACTCTAATGCTGTGGATAGTTTTAGTAAGAATAGGGCTTAAAGTATCCATAACTGTTGCTAAGCAATCCAACTCAAAATGCTATTTCACACATGATTATCTGTACTTTGTGGGTCATCCTCTATTTCCTTTTCAAACTCAGCAAATGGCTGGCATCTCACTTTCTTAAAAGTACAATCTGATACATTTATAGTCTCAGATTCATCACCCTTGATTGTCCTACATGGATGGATTTTCTCTGCTAGGAGGCAGACACACAGAACCTATGTCCTCTTTTTCTGTCATGGCCCACACTCTGCCTGCTAAGACTCTAACCTTGACTTTATTCAAACCTCTTCTGTTCCAATTTGTAGCTCAAATATACAACCCCCTATCAAAACACCAACAGCAGGAAACTGACTGAATTACAACTTTAAATACAATGATGGACAGTTACTGTCAGACAGGTGCCATTGTCTTATTACTGGTTCACTAATCTGTAGTCAGAACTGCCATTGCCTTGCATTCCTGATTTATTTATTTTATTGCACCACTTAAGGGCTCATAAATTTTGACTTTTTCATTTTTGAAGACTAGATGACTTCAGCTGCACGTCCCCCCCACCCCCCCAGCCTTGCACTTTACACTCCTCCCTGCAGCTGAACTCAGAAGCCTGGGGTGGCACTGACTGACAGCCCACTGGCAGTAGTTAGCCTTGGCAATAACTGCTTCTCCACAAGGGCTTGCTGGCCTGCACTGAACTGCGAGACTAATGTTAATGAAGTTGCCCTTTTAGAAAATTAACTTTCCTAATAACCATGGTGACTAAAGGAGGCTCGTTTTAAAGATGAAGGGCTTTATCTGTTGAAATGGTTTTGCATAACAACCGACCACAAGAAATCCTCATTGGTGCCCGCTGGATTGCTTTTATGTGATATTTATCAGCTACCACGGGAAAAATCTGGTTTTAAATCTGTTTCTCTTTTAGTTGTAAAATTCTCATTAAAGGACAATTGCATTAAGTATTAAAGTTGTAAGAAAAAGTCATCCAAGTTCTCACCATCCAGAGACAATTACAGTCATATTTTGCTCTTTGTTTATATATATATTATATATATTTATATTTCATTTGTTGAATATTTTGGGTTATCAATTTATATAATATATGCCATTTATATAATTCCATGCTGTTATATAAACTGTTTATATGTTTTTGCTTTTCTGTGCTCTAATCAAGTCCTCAATCTTTCCTGTGTCATCATGAACACTTGGGGAACATTCCCTCTAGTAGATATGCCATACTTTTTACTGCTTAATATTGTGGTTGGAACAGATGACTCACTGTAATGAATAAAATTGCAAAGAACATAATGGGTATTATTACATATTTTTTTATATTTTAAAAATATTTAGGATTATTTTCCTTGATATACTTTCAGCAATGGAGTGACTTAGTTAAAAGATGAATATTTTAACATACTGGAGAGACTTTGAAGGAGAAAAAGAAATGCTCTTTTTAAAAGATTTATTTATCTATGATATAGAACTGGGGTACAGGCCAGAGGTACAGGGCAGTGAGAGGATTCACCAGAGACAGAGTGGGAAGCAGAACAGGCAGATGGATGAAGTATACTGCTGAGGGGAGCAACAGGTGGGTCAGGAGAGGTCTGCTACGCCATGTGGGTCACTGCCCTGGGCAGGGATCAAACTCCTGTTGAAGTGGCTGTGGCTAGCTTCATAGTGCTGGCTTTAACTGGTTATGCCACCAGGAAGGGCCCAGAAATACTCTTGATAACAAGTATGTGTTATTTTAGTCTCTAGACTTGAAAGTAAATAATAGAATTGCAGCATGCTAAAAATGGGAATAAACAAACTAAAAAATGGTATGACCTGCCACTTCGTGTCTCTATGAGAAAGATGAGTGTGAGAGAGGTTAGATTGCTTATCCTCACTTAGTTGGTATTGTCAGATAATGGAAGATACTTGATGTGACTGCTGATTTCCTGACTTCTAGCCAGAGCTCCTTTTAGTGACCACTGCCATCTTTTTAGGACCTGGTGATCTTGATGTGTAAATGAAAAGTTTCTCAGAAGAGGGGATATTTCCAAAGATATTAAAGCACAAACTATTTAGTATCTCAGTTTCATTTGCAACATAAAATGCTTAAATTAAAATGAACCCCTTGTCATTTGATTCCACCAAGCAATGAAAATAAATGAAATATATGTCAGCTTTTATAGAGCTTTGAAAAGAAAATTCCATTAGTTTAAAAATTGCATGGATGTGTGTGTGCATTGTGCTACTTGCTATGCTATCTGCTATGCTGTTTAGATTACTTCATATGTAATAAGTTTATCTCAGAGGAGGGAGTTAAGGAAAGACAATAGTTTCTTCTCCCAGATAGGAGTACTTTCTCTGAATAGATGATTATAAAATGACCTTGCCTGCTCATACCTGCCCACCCTAACCTTAATTTCTGCTAATAGTTCTCTTTAAAGTTGCTAGCATAGTTTTACTTCCTTGGATATTACCATAAATTTCCTTGAATCAAAACAAATAAAACTGGTTTTCAAAAGGTCTTAGAAGAGGTGGGTTTTCTACATTAAAGAATTATCCCATCTACTCTCTCTCTATCATTGCCATGCCCTTTCCACATGCCAGAAGATATCCAATGCACGGATATTTATGCTTTGAAAGCATAACAAAAGATTAAAGGGCTATTCTTTGACCTAGCAAAGAATTGCCTGAAGCAGAACTATTTTAGTGGTGATTGCATCAAAATTTCTTTAAACATTTTAAATTGAAAGTTTTATAAATTACATTTGCTTAGTATTGAAGCATGAGAACGTACTATAGCTAAATGTGGTTTTTGTTTATAAAAAATTCTCTTTAAGCAGTTGTAAGAAATGATAACCTGTTAGTTGTCTGTGTGAATATTAACAATGTGATCATAGCTCAGGGCTCATTAAAATAATCTTCTAGAGTATTTTATTATAGACTTTTTGAATAATAATAACGGGAATAAGTAAAATTTGTAGAGCAGCTCAAACAGTTCTAGACACTATAACTATATCATCTTTTAGGAAACTTTTATTTCTTCTTTTATTCAGCCAAAGAATGTGAAGAATAAGAGCTCAAGTCCAAGCCACAGCTAATGCTGTGCCGATTTTAGGGGCCAGGACTAATATTCTTTCAACTGAAAACACTACCATAAAACATTTGCATAAAGTTAAATCAGCCTCCGAGTGAATGTTGGGACTTTTTCTGGTTCAACAGTATTTCATGTTTGCTTGGGGAGTGTGAATTACTAAGAACTTAACAATTATCTAGATGTATGGTTATTCAGTTCTGAATTTTAGAAATGGACACATGTTTTGTATTTTTCTTTTGTGGAATGTCCCTTTTATCTCCACGCCAATAATTTGGTTGCCTAGAAAAGATTGGCTCAGGAGCAAAAAGAGACTGCATTTGCTCACAGACCCTGCAACAACATACTTCCAGAGTAAATCTATAGACCTGGTAGTGCTCGGACTCAGTTCCATTTCAAGGCAGTATGCATGTACTACAGGGGTTAATGTCTGTTTCTCTCTCCTCCTCACACTTAGAAACTAGAGAGTCCATTCCTAGGTGACTGTCTTAGTGATTTTATCTGGCTATGTAAGTGAAATGAAAGCTTTTGCAAATGTTAAAGGAGCTCAATGACACTGGAATATTAAGCTTCTAAAAGTGAATGTGCATCACCCTTGACATTAGAAGAGGAGACAGAAAATAAATAAAATAATTGATAGGTAATTGGCAAATATTTTTCATCAAACAGAGCAAGTCAGTGAAGTGGAGATGCATAAGAAGCTTTTCCTTCAAATTGAATTTTGCTATTTAACATAAGCTGAAATTAGCTTCTATGGCTTTTGTTACTGTCATCAAGGTTCTAGGAGACATTTGGAACCACTTGAAGGTCCTCCTTTCCCGCGATGTGTCAGAGTTACCATGAAGAATGGTAATAGAACTGCAGCAGGTGCAGCAGTAAGCAAATCACAGAGATATTTTGCTGCCAGGTCATTGATGTTTACATAATGTAAACCACATGAACCTCTGCTCCCACCAAGGTGGTGACCTAAACCAGTAACACCAGTAGCTACAGGTTACTCAAATTTAAGGACAAATTTAAGGACACTTATGTACCACGTCCTGCTAATCTAGGTCTTCAGGGTCATCTCTGTGGGATGGAAAAAATGCTATTGATAGGAAAGGTGTCTTTCTGACAGTCACAGATTTTATTTTGGAATGATACCTAGCAATAGCTATGAGATGAGTGCGGTGAAACTGAGCGTCTTCCTGAGCTATGCTTACTGTGACTGGGAGGGTCGCTTCTAGAGAATAGAAACCTGTACTTTCTCAGCTCTGATAAAGGGTATTTTATTCTCTGGTTGTTGGCTTTACTCACAACAGTGGAAAGGCCTGTCTGCTTTATAAGCAGAAGTAAGCAATTATTCTCATTTAGCAATTACTGAGCATTAATAGGAACTTGTCATCCTGGGAAACTCACTTCCTGGGAGGGTGGGGGAGATTTCTATTTTAGAGTACCAGAGACACATAGTACATAAGTGTCAATTTATGACAAGGTAGATTTTTTGTCTTTAAAGAATGAATTTGCTTTTGCCATTTCTATCCTGTCCAATATTTATGGAATGTTCACGAATGATTAATGATGTTTCATTTACAAATAATCTCTAGGGGGAAGGAATTTTTACTTTAACATCTATTTTAATGTATTGTCTGTCTTTATGAATTCATGTTCAAGGCTGAACATTTCTTTGTGCTTCCTTACCCCAAGCCTATACCTGACTCTGCTGATTCTTACCATGTTTTTACTAGTTCTTCCATCAGAATCATGTGGTTACATTCCCAGTTGCTAACTCAAGAAATTTTGTCCATGTCTGTGATTCACTATTTGCTTTTCCTTTTACCCCAGTTGTAATCACTCACTGTATTCCAATGGCTCCACATTCCCTGCGGAGGGATATAAAATAAAAGCTAAATCTCCTAATTCTGATAGTAGTAATGCAGGGAGCTTCACAGTCTGGACCACCACAAAGTTCTTGCTTAGTCTTCACTAAGCAGACTATCTTGGCTCCCACCCTAAGATATTCTATGCTCCTGGGCATGTTTTCTTTGCTTGGCAATTTCCCCTTACTTTCATCTGCTTGTGAATGCCTGTTCAGAAATTGGCTAAACATCATCCAGACTTTCTACTCACTCTTCCCTACAGGAAGAATCTGTAATGTTCAGTGATCTTCTTATAGAACGGTATCATAAATTATTGATGTCTCTTATATATATATATATATATATATATATATATATATGTATGTATGTACATCTAGCTCATCTGTAAAATAATAAATGTTTTTAAACTTCACTTTTTAAAAAATGTGTGTCTTCTCTGTATACCATGTTTATCTAGCACATGACAAATGTTTAGTTAAGATTGTTTGGCTAACTTGAAAATATTATTACCCTATTAAAGTAAATAACAAAACATAATTATGCTTCAATAGCTATTCCAGGTAAATACTAATTTTTGGTTGATGATATCAATATGGTGGACATAGTCAAAGAAGTAAGTTTGACAGTAGATCATTTATATCAGAATAAATAGATATAGAAACAGCAGATCTCTGAGCATGAAGGTAAATCAGACATTACCTGTACCATAAAATAATTTACTTTTGTGTCATTATTCTCTGTTAGCCCTGCAATCTCAACACTTTCTGTCATTTGTGTAGAAGAGAAACTACCTAATACCTCGACCACAGTAGACACATAACACAATATTCCTTGTGTGTGTGAATGAATGAATAATAAAATTATTTCAGCTTTCATTTTACAGATAAGGAAACAGATTCAAAGATACAAAAACAGGAAAGTAGAAACCACCGCTTTTTAAGTAGCCACCATATTCCCTACACTAAGCTAGGTGGTTTCACCTTGCTTTGCAATTTCATCCTATTAGGAAAATTACCAAACTAATAGTTAAGGAACTTGAACTTCAAATCCATGAACTTGAAAACAAATCTGTTTGTCTTACAGGTGGTAACTTGTTATTATGTGGTATATGGTCTTTCTTTTACTACCTGCTGGCATTATTTTCATGGACATGACTGGGTTGGTGGGCAGGGATCTCTCTTTTTTCTGATTTGTATTGCTTAGATGGTAGCAGGCAGGTAAATAAGGAGAGCTGTGATCTAGTGGCAACATCACTAGACCTGAAAGCTGAAAAACAGAGTTCAGTTCCTAATTTTGTTACCTTGCTTCAGGCAAATTCTCTATTGTCATGGAAAGTTAGTTTTCTCATCTATAAAGCAAGGAATATAATACCAACTTTTGTGGAATTGTGTGGTGAGCAGATGAACAATGACCAGGATAATACAGTCTGTCTACATAAAAGTAAGGTATTAGTATTATTATTATTAAGTTTAGATAAAAATGAGAAGGTCTGTATAAAAGGCTCATTCAGCTGCGTGTTCCCTTCCTTTTGTTCCTTTTGTTACCATTTTTGTAATTTCAGTCAGTTCCAGCCTTCCTTTGTACAAACAGATGAAAATAGGATAAATGCACGCATTCTGGCTAATGTGATTTGTATGCAGTGTATCAGATTTAAATGAACTCCTGCTTCTAATTCTTTTGAATCAATTCAGTATAATAGTAATAGAGAAATAACAGAAAAAACATTTGCTTCTTGTCATAAGCTTCTCCTCTCATAAAAAATCAAAACACTCCAAGAACAGTGAAAATACGAAAATTAACATCATTGCATAGAGAGTATGTAAATCTTTGATAAAACAACAACAACAACCCCCCCAAAAAAAAACCCACTGCCAGCTTGTTTTGTTAATAACTGAAAATGACTTCAGATGTTCTGTATTAGCTGCATCTCTACACAAACACTTTAAAAAATGGATCAGATCAAAACTAATTTGCGTTAGTTTTATACATTGTGTTTTCCTCAAACAGGTACAGAAAGTATTATTTGTCTTTTCTTGGTTACTTCATTTCTGACCTTTATAAAGCCTTGTAACCAGTTATTTGTATTTCTTAAGTCCTATAGGTTTCCATTTTTATATCAAATTTTTAAAAATTAAAATTAAATAAGTTCACACCGTCAGGATAATAAAGACAATTCAGATATACTCCCAGACACATCTTTTAAGATTTCTGAATGTCACACATTAGAGGTATTAGGTGTGAATAGGACTCATTTAGTGCCACCCCTTATATTTGATAGTTTGGCAAGTGAGGCTATAAGATGATTGAAAACAGAAGATATGCTTGCTTTCACAGAATAAAGATATATGCCTGCTTTCACAGAATAAAGATAAGGAAACAACTCCAGGATATCTTTTGAGTACTCATACATACACATCTATATATAAGTAATGAATAGAACATAATAAAGTTCAATATGTATGAATTAATTTTCCTTTATCTAAATGATATCAGAGAAAAAGCATGTCTTGCTCAACACTTATATTAGCTCTTTGGATGTGGACACTGATAGAGTGATATATATCTGGGAGAGAACCAAATATATTGGATGATAGGAGATCTCAATACCCCAGAACAATTGGCTAAGTCTAACAAAAAAATTTCAACAGAGATAGATGCAAAGTCAGCACTATAGTATGAAAACCAGAAGCAAAACTATATGTAGTGGGACATATGGCTTAAGAATAGAACATGATTATTTTTACCCCAGGTACCCCTTTCTTCTTCCCCATATCAATACGCTTATTCCTTCCTTCTTCCCCATATCAATATGTTTATTTTAACATATTGAAGCATATACTGAATAATAAATATGCTAAATATACTTTATCTACAAGACATTGAGATTATAGTATGGACACTGTTAAGCTGGGGGTAGGTAGAGAGAAAAAACAAGAGTGTTAAATTGATTCCAGTCCAAGTATAATGGGAAAAATGAAAGGAATAACATATGTCTACCTAGAGAAGAAGACTGTATTTGTTGTTTCAAAGAAAAGGGGTAAAATGATCATGTAATTTATGATAAGAAAATGTATAATCAAATGGAAGAATTCAGAATGTGACGTCAAAAATATGAGTTTGAATCATGGTTGCATCTTTTACCAGTGGTACGACTCAGGAAAAGAGCTAAGAAAGAACTGAATATGAACTTCTTGACCTGTAAGATGATAATTACAACAACTACAATGCAGAATTTTTGCGAAATTAAATTAGATGAAACCGCATATACAAAACACCTAGAGTACATGAAAGCGAGAGTCAACAAACACTGATCTCTATGCTGTCAAGCAGTCATGAGAGATGTTTTTGAGTTTTCTTAGAGAAATATCTTATAGAAGGTTGTTTGAGGACAAATAAGAAGGTCAAGCATCCAAGATGTCTACCAATTTTGTGTGATATATTTATATGCTGTCCACTAGTATTTTGTTATACTTTTTATATACCAGTGAAGATGTTCTTTAACTGACTTGATGTTTTATAGGTTATATCTTCTTTTATAAAGTTATAATAAATTTTCGCTACTACATGTAATAAAATAGTGCTTCTTCACTTACCTATAAAGTGCAGAAAGGGGCCTTTTGTTTCCAGGTTTTGGTCTGTATGGTTTGGGTTCTCCTGCCATGTTGATGTCTGAAAGCATAAAATAACACATTACTGATTAAACCATTTGAGAAAGGCAAATCATGGAGTATTTTTTGGACAGTTTCCTATGCAAATGTTACATGCCATTCACTAGTTCAATAAGTATTTATTGAGCAGATTTGCCCAAGAAGTAATTGAAATACATTCTATACAAAACAGGTGAGAAACATTCTTGTGGAACTTACATTTTACTGGAGGAAGATAGGCAGTAAGTAGCAAACATAAGAAATAAGAAAAATAAACAACAAATAAAAATTCTTAAATTCTACCTAAAAAGAAAATGTTGAACAAAATAAGTGATATCAGAAATCTTTTCTAAAGTGAAGATATAGAGACAGAAAGATGGGAGTGTGGTGGTGGGGGGAAAGAGAGAGAAAACATCCTTTTGATTTGGATTTGTCAGGAGTATAAAGACATTTACTTGGAATAGAGGTTTGATCATGAAGGAGGAGTAATTAAGTTTCCATGGTAATATGTTTTCTACCTATGTGGAAAGGAATTTGTAAAAATGCAACTGTAAAGTATACCAGATTTATGAAGGAAATCAAATGCATCCTATGACTGGATCGTGAAGTTACTGAATTCCGACATTGTCAGAAGGAGGTGAGGGCACATTCTTGGCTTCATGAATGGAAAATGTAATAAAGTTTCCAAGATGAGACAAGAAGATGCTTAATTATATTACTAAACAATAGATGCATACAATTGACCAATCTCCATCTTAAAAATGAGTGAGGCACTCTTAAGAAATTGGGGACATGAATGGTGAAGATTTGGGAAGTAACAGACCTACCTACTCATTTATTTAAGGTAAACATTCCATAGGTAATTGAGGGAAAGGATGGTAAAATTAGATATCATGGGCCCTCCCTGGTGGCGCAGCGGGTTAAAGCACAGCACAAAGAAGCTTAAGCCACTTCTGCATGAGTTCGATCCCTGCCTGCCCCGGAGGAGATCCACATGGCGAGGCAGACCTCTCCTGGCTCGCCCGCTGCTCCCCTCAGCAGTGTACTTCGTCGATCTGCCTGTTCTGTACCCCACTCTGTCTCTGGTGAATCCTCTCACCCTCCGCATCTCTGGCCTGTACCCCAGTTCTGTACGAATAAATAAAAATAAATCTTAAAAAAAAATTAGATATCATTACCTTCATTGATTTGCAAAGAAAATGACAGAAGGAAATGAAGGTTGAACAATAATTAAAATAATTGCAATGTAGTTGTCATTATTACAGGGTAATTTGACATGGAATTGATTTAGCCATACACCTTGTACTGCTAGTAACTTGGTAGTAACTTCAGGATCGCTCTGAGAAGATTGGGTAAGCTACTCTATGCTACGATGCATTATGTGCAGTACTTTCTTTAACGCTAAATTCTGTGGCGTCCTTTTTCATGCATCTCTTTTCTATCTTGATTCCAGTAAATTACAAGGAACCTACCTATGTGGCTTCAATATACTTTACTTCCACTTTTTCATTTGACTCAAAAAAAAAAAAACACTAATAAATTTTGTCTACGTACTTTAGAAGCCTGCAGTAGGAATATGAATTTGCAGCAAAGTGCCTTTCTTAGCAGGATTGTAAAAATGGAAAACTACAATTGGATGGTTTGGCTGGAGCGTAATTAAGACAAAATGTTTTACTAAATTTTCTAGTTTTCAAAATTTGGCTTGTTCCAACTTTTTGATGTACAATGGCAATTTTCAGTACCTAATAACTATGTGCTGAGAGGATTGCACTGACTCAAATACATTCAACATATTAAAAAACACACGCAGACACACAGACAATGTCCAAAGGATAACATGAAACTCTGTAGGAGGCAAATGCCAACAGAAGCTTTGAAAAAGCTACAGCAATTAGAGTACTGGTACATAGAGAGATACAAAAATAAGCTGATGGAGCACAATTAAGAACCCCCAAATTGACACGTGTGTGGATACCCAAATAATGATAGAGCTGGCATAGCATATCCTTGAATAAAGGAGAGCAGAACAATTAGTTACTCATAAAGACAAATATGAAATTAGATCTCCACACTAAACAAAAAGGTCAATTATTGTTGATTATTTCTTAAATTCCCGAGTTTGCAAAAATATCCACACAAAATGCTAATACTTAACAGTTCTCAACAAATTCTTTTTGCACAGTCTAAAAAAATCCTAGCTAAGCTCCTTCTTGTTACACAGGAGTATCTGAAGAGATCCCTGCATACCTAACTAATGAACTCTATTATCTGGTGATTAGAATTCACTTCTTCTAGAAAGTTGGTAATATTAGGTAAAATGAAGTCTCTTGCGGAGTTTCTGTTTGGATGTATTACATATCACACCTATGTGGAGAAATCCTCAATTCCCTTCCAGTCATAGGACAATGCCCATAGGGACAAATGCTTTACTATGGGCAGGAGGTGACTGGGGACAATGAAATTCTCCTGGGATGGGTGGGGAGTCATCATATGACATTATGGTCTCATGTACCAAATGAAAAAAATTATAAAACAACCCCCCTATCAATTTCAAGTTAACATGAAAAATATAAGGGAAAATCTTCACTGATTAACCTTTTAACATAAAGTCACAGATTCAGCCAATTAAAAAATATCCTGTTGGTCTACCATTATCTTTTCACAGTAAGTTACTTAAATTAGATTGTGCTCTAAAAATTTAATCAATTTTCTTCTTTATTTTTAAACTAAGTAAGCAAAGTCACCATTCCATGACAGAAATAACTATAAAGTTACAGAACTGAAGAAAGTCAATGAGCTGAGCCTGTTCTGATTTGAGGTAAATGAGATGAGGCAAATGAAGACAGGTACCATTCCAAAGTGTCATCCTCTGTGATGACTCACCTGTAAACACGCTCATTTGACCAATTCTACTAAGCCCACTACTATAAATGGAGTGCCAACATTTATGCTTTTGACAATTGATGAAGGTGATTGGAATTCTACACCTAAAGAGATGCAAGTTTCCCCCTTTAGAGCCCCTATTTTACTATGTTGCTTTGTTCCAACAGTGTTGATTACTGAGCAATTTACTCCTGGACTTTGAATTTCTAAATTATTACACCCAATTTCTTATGCCTTTCAGCATCCTGCACGATATATTTATACAGTGGGTGCTCACACAGACTGCAAAGTGCATCCTTGCATGGGAAGTATTGAATCTTGCTAAATATCCATTGCCAGCACATTTCTTAAAGTTATATTTATCTGATACTATCTTGGAAGATAATAAGTATGCTGCCAAACATATTATGATAAAATAAGTTCAATAAAATTCTATAATACATTCCTTTCTTTGATATTTGCAATGCATATTAAAGAATAGGATTCCAGAAAAAAAATAGAAAGAAATATTCAGCTGTATTTAGCTCAGGTGTGTGTGTTCGCGCAGTAAGTTCTGGGCAGCACATATAGAGGAGAAAACGAATGAACTAAATAAAATAAAAACAGTTTTATAAGACTAAATCAGTTGTCACAAGAATAAAATGAGAAGAATAAAATGGGAGAGTAGGTAAACTTGGTAAAACTAGGTAAGAGGGTAGTTGAAACTAAATGGGTAAAATTGGACTCTTAGTGAACTTAATGTAATAAATATAGATGTTGACTTACATGATGCATACCTGAAATTTTTTTTTAAATTGAAGGGATGCTGTGTTATAATGTTACATACACTTCAGGTGCTTATCAGTGAGCATCAATATGTGTATATAACATATTAAAGTCATTGGTAAAAGGGGCCCTCCCTGGTGGCACAGGGAATTAAGGCAGCACTATGAAGCTATCTGCAGCCATTGCAGCATGAGTTCAGCACAGCAGACCTCTCCTGACCCACCTGTTGTCCCCTTCAGCTATGTATTTCAGTAGATCTGCCAGTTTTGCTTCCAACTCTGTCTCTAGTGAATCCTCTCATCCTCTAAACCTCTGGCCTGCACCTCACCTCTTGTATGCACAAATAAATAAACCTTAAAAAAGGTCATTGCTAAAAGTCAAAGTCTACTATGAAATGTTGCAAAGCAATGTTATTCAATATGGAATCATTTAAAAAAATCTATATCAGCAAAATAGAGCTTTTCCAGAACACTGGTTCATGAGACTCCCTGAAATACTTAGAAGAACAACTTGTACCTTTACTTCTTTGCCATATATTCAATTTGAGGCATCCTCACTTGAATACTGTTAAATAACACATTCTTTACATAGCTACAGTAAGTGGGTACTTGCTATGTAGCTATCCCTAATAAACCCTGCTGGTATCTCATTTTCTAGAGGAACTGAATATTGAAGTGAGATCTAAAGTATAGTATGGTAGGTACTCCACACTATCAAAGCTAATTTTTACTGCAAAAATTAAAAGAAATATTTTCTAAAGAAATTACTTAAAAGTAACATCTTTATTCTTGGGAATACTTTTTCTTCCCCCAGGTTTTAAATAAAAGTTTAAACAATTCAGCCATAGCATATAGACTGCCAAGAAAAGTCATTCACTTTTTTATTGTTCACATTTAGAAGATTTAGAGATTCATTACAGTTCCATTGAATACAAATTCAGGAGATAAAGAAAATAGTCTGTTATGTTTGACAAGTGAATGAATATAACCATACATTACCCACGTATAAGCACCATCACATTAGAAAGTGTTTCTGCAAGTTATTATTAGTTTAGATCCTCAGAACATTCCCATGAAATAAGCAGAGCAGGAATCATTATTCCCATTTCATGTATACAGATGTTTGAGATATTGAGAAATTAATGGCTTTCATAATAATATTGTTTGTTCAGCTCACTATAACCGTCTTTATTATTGAGTGTGGCTGTGTTCCAGAAGCTGAACTAACTAGTAGAAGAGGGGCTCAATTGCTCCTGCCCGGGGAGAGAAGACTGACTGAAAGTCAGAGCAGTTTTAATCCACCCTTGCCTCACAGTCTAGAACTTTCCCTGCTCCCTTACTGCTCTTAATCAGATTTTGTATGTCACATCTCCCATGCCACTCAAACCCTGCTTGGATTAGGAAGCAGCTGGTAAAGCAATGCACGGAGTCTCCAGGCATCCTGGCATCATAGGGGAGGAAGACTAAAGGCCCAGTAAGGAGATTTGTCTGCAGCAAAGGGGGAAACATTTTGCTCTCAACTGATGTGCCCAAGGCGTCTTCCCCAGGCAGGTTCACAGCCCGGTGGTTGGCTGGAGCTGCCCAAGGAAGCTTACTTGAAAGAAATAAGTGCACCACACTTGCAAATCCAAGCACACACCACCTTGTACTCTAGCATAAAACATCTGAAATATTTTGAGCCTAAAGCTGAGTCTCAAGCCAGTTCTCCACAAAAGTAGAAGGTTTCCTAACCTTGTTTTTCCCTTTATAGAATTAAAGCTAGTTTTAACACTTGAAATATGCCCTTAATAGTATGTTAAAATATTCACTGTTATGGGAATGAAACTGTGGTCTAATTTTACTGGGCAGTCACTGAAATGTGACCATTTTAATGAGCCTTTGGACCTAGTTTCATAAATTAGTTCTGACACAGCACTATGGCACGCTGGCCTCTGGTTATTAGAATGCTAATGCAAAGATCATTGGTTGGCCAGATTCCCATTTGTTACCAGAAAATGTTCTGTGCTCCCAGGCTCCATCTGCAAGGACAAATAAAAGTGGAAACCTGAACTTCTTACGGATTATCTAGCAAGTTTTATCATGGTATGTGATTTATTTATATTTACATTATTTTTTTCTCCAGTAGAAATTAAAGAGAAAAAAGTGGACATGCATACTTAGATAGCCTAAGTAATAAATACAAAATTTATTTTATATTTTATTTAATAGTTGTATTAAGAAGAAAATGTGAATGCCACAGGTCGCTCATTTTCACTCATCAAATCTTACGGAACAAAGAATAATGTAAAAAATGTATTTATAAAAAAAATCTTATTGAACAGTCAGAACATTCTGGATTCTAGGAATTGGGTAAATGGATATGAATAGAGTGTGCTGACAGATGTCATAGAGAAAGTAAAACCTGCTGCCAACTGTAGCAATGTGATAAGCATCATAATAAAGATGTAGCCTTCAAGCTCTATCTTCTATCACTTGGAGTGCCCTTGACATCTGTTGTTGTTGTATGAAGTGGTTTCCTCCCAAGACACCCGTATTAATGTTAGTGGTTTTATAGAACCTTGTCTACCAGCAAATCTCCAAAGGCCTTATCTCTATCCTTTGAGCTGTAGACCTGTTTTTGTTCTTCTGTTTGTTTTATTTTGCTTACCCCATTAAACCCTTTGCTAATTTTTTATATACTTTTGACTTGTCTTGAAATCTAAATGTCCATAAATCTTCATGAAAATTTTGTGGCTTCTGTGTATATTTAATCAAAGTCTAGTATAAAGTTATTTAGCAGAGTAACAGACTCTGTTGAATACAAGCACTTTTCACACAGGTCACAAAACAAACATCACATGATAATAATGATGGAATTTCAAGTTACTAATTCCTAAAACTTTCAACTTGTAATTCTTCCAATCACTTTATCTCACATTATCTTAAGTCATATTTTTGAAGATTCTTTCCTAAATCCCATGAACATCTTTATCTCTACAAAGGTAAAAATGAAGGCCATGTTTTATCTAGAGAGAAAATCTCCAGAAATCACATGAATCAAATATAAAGTACCAATCAATGTTTCCCAGCAGTGCCCTGAATATATTTAGGTAATTGCTTAACAATTTTACAAATACACTTGATTATTTCTTCCTACCATTAGTGGAGACAACTGTTATGATAGTTAATGACATGCATATCTGATGAAAAATTATCTTAGCCATTACTAATGGCTAAGACTTAATACAGTTAATCAAGGGTATCTTTGAATCCCAAGAGCTTTTACTTTCAAACATGAGAACATATTCCTCAAGGAAAGTGAAATCAACTAATTGAGAGTTTGGAATATCTGTTTCATTGGGAATGTTCACGTTCGCATCAGTGAAGTAGATTCCAAAATTTGGGCTTTGCTTCTGTTTCCTTCCTTCCTTTCTTGTGTGTATGAGTGTGTGGTTCATTCCTCCTCAGATGTATTATCACCACACCATTCCCCCAACCAAAGCACTACAGTCCTACACCATAGTCCATCAGGCCTCCTTACTCTCTTTGTTTCCACCCCTTTTCTTTCTTCCTCTAACTAGCTTCAGTTCTGCAGTAAATTTTCTTGTTTTTATTTTGGCTTAGATTTGTCAGTTTCTTTGCATTGTTTCTTCATCTTCCACATATGAGTGAAATCATCTGGTATTTGTCTTTCTACTTTTGTTTGTGGTGATTTTGCATTGGTGTTTGAAACACCAGAGTTACTAGGTTAGGTATTTTATAATTCATAAGTATAATGAAATGCCAAAACTAATGTTCAGCAGCTAAATATACTTTATGTGGTGAATAGTATATAATTCTAATACTCAAGATTTTGTTAGCAGACTAAAAACATCTTTATTATGTAGGACTCTGTTAGAAATGAAAACTAGCTCAGAGCTAATCAGAAGTAGAAAATAGTCTCAATTCTATTCTTTTTTTGTTAATATAGGTAACTATCGTCCAAATATTTTCCATAGGCACTGTCTTTTTTCCATTCACAGAGGACTTTTCTTGACATATTTTCATAAGATATGAATGTCTTAATATTTTTTAAATGTCTTAGTAAATATAGAAACCATGTAACTGTAACAGATACAGGCTTCATGGACTCCGCCCCCACTCCAGATACTGGCACTTCAAATCCCATCAATAACAAGGAGAAGCACGCTGGGATGTGAGGGTGGAGCTGAGCAGCCAGGTTAGGATAAAACCTGGCGTGTGGGCTCTGGGGGTGGCTTCCTGTTTTGTCGCTGATCGTTTTGGCTCTCAATCCGATCCGTTTTCAGCGTGCTGGTGGAGTCCAAGTCAGCAGAACTGGTAGGACGTCCTAGCTTAACTCGTATTTCTCTCCCTCTTTCCCTGGGTTGTTCCTTTACCTTTCTACTTGTAAATAAATCCATTATTGAACCTTTTGGAGTGTGTCCATAATATGATTGAATCGTAAGTGCATGGGTGAGGACCCACAGACAGGCAATCCAATTCACATTGGGGTGCCCTGTAACATAACCACAATGCAAGACAATGCACTTAGAATGTGTATCTTGACAAGACATCCAGGTGATTGTTATGCACATTCAAGTTTGAGAGGCACTGGTACACAGCACTTTTAGCTGAAATCCTTTCCTTTCATTCTCTTAAAGATTTAATTTTTTTAAGTGCCTTGGAAAGAAGGTAGTAAGAATTCTGAGCAGAAAAACAGGCTTTTAGGGAAGAAGTTTGAAAAAAAAGAGGTTTTTTTCTAGAGGCTTGAGAATGGAGTAATGGTTATTTTAACATTATCTGTTGCTGTCATTTGTACATCATTTAAGAGCTGATCACATTTTCACACACATTAAAAAAGTAGTTCTCACAGTAATCTCATGCTGTGGGTCATACTGTTGATTCCCACTTACAAAAATTAAAGTTGAGAAGATAAATTATTTGTACAAGATAACATAGCTAACAAGTAGTTTGTGCTAAGACTCTCAGGAGATCTCAAGCCAAACATCATGTCCTGTAGAAGAAGTTTGATTTTTTTAATGACAATTAAATCCTATAGCTTTGACAAGTTTCATAAATTTACAGACAAACTGCCAAAATACTTGTAAATTTATTTCTTAACAGATTGACTTTCCAAACATCTCCATTCGCACATATATAAAGGACAAAGCCATTAAATTAAACCAATTGTTAAAAATTCCACGAGAAAACAGAACATTTCAAAGATCTCTTTGAGAATGCAAATCTGAAAGACAGAGCAAGAAATCAAGGAAATTCAAAGCATCTAAGATCCCTTCCCCAAACTAGGAGAGAAATGGGACAGCTGATGTTACTAACGAAGCTAAACTAAGATAAATGGAAGAATACACATAATTTAAGAATACACATAATTTAATTAGATAAAAGTTCCTCAAGATAGTGCTTAGGAAATATTGTTTAAAGGATTTTCAAATTGTTTCAGTTGTCTTTATAACCTCTCTCTCTCTTCCAGTATCTCCTTGCATCCTATTACACCAAGTCAACTTCCTCTTTGCTATACTTCCTTTTTTGCTTGCCATTTCTAAAACATGTCACACACATCTGCCCATTGCCTTAGCTTCTTCACCCTTGTTTTTCAGTTTGCTCTCCCTCTGGATAATCCCATAGCTGTCTCGCCCAACCTCTTAAAAGAGTTTTGTCCCGATTCGTGTGACCGGCCACAAGGAAGAAAGTCAGGAGGCAGAAAGGCCGAACAAGTAGAATTTATTGCTCCTGGGCAGCAGCTGAGACGGAGCTCCCAAGGGTGGGGTCCGCAGCTACTGCCAGTGCTGTAGGGGAAGTGTCTCTGATATAGTTTTTAGGTTCAGTCTTAGAAAGCTGCCGTGGGAATGTACACCTGGAAGCAAGGCCTGGTTCGAGTCATTGTGCTATTGCCCATATATGGTCACACAGGTAGCCCTTGTGTTACTGCTCCTATCTGGTCACACTCACTCAACCAAAAGATTTGCTCAGATATCACCTTCTCCCTATTTAATATAGCATCACTTAATTTTTTATGCTCTTCACACTCACTACTCAGGGTGATTTCCATTTTCTTATTTAATTTTTGTTTTCCAAAGCATGTATTGCCTTCTATTATATGACATTACTTATTCATTATGTATATGATTTATTACTACATGAACTTTCCACCTGAATGCTCCATGAAATCAGGGAAGGGGTTTTCATTTGATCCACAAATATATTCAAAGCACCTAGAATATTTGGCTATAGATGAGGCTCAGTAAGTATTTGCTGAATACTGAATGAGCTAATCAATGAATTAATGACTGTACTGTCTTAACTTCCATGATTCAGCACATTGTTGATGATAAAAAGTAGATTCATAAAAATGGGTTGCTTTTAAATAGCTAATGACTAACTTATATAATTAAAATTTATTTGATGAATAAAGTGGTAACCAAGAGATTTTTAAAAAAACATTTTAATTATTGTCCTAATAAAAAAGCAAAATTTAAACAAATTTAGGTTGAATGACTATTAAGGTAACATAAACAGTAATTTTCATGGCACTTTGATCAGTTATTGACTTAATACCTTATATACTATCACATTGTTTACAAAGTTAACTTCCCAAATTTATTGTTTTTCATGAAAATATTCAGATCTTTAAAATTGCATATTATCACTAAATAATTTTGACACTGTTGACACTTCCAAATGACTTTCCTTTGTAAACATATTTTTCAGTTGAGAAAATACTTCTACAGGTTCTGAAGAATTTGATAAGCTCAGAGCTAATCAGAAGTAGAAAATAGTCTTAATTCTATTTTTATGTTAATGTATGATTATCAGTCCAAATAGGCACTGTCTTTTTTATTTCACAGAGGATTTTTCTTGACATGTTTTCATAAGATAAAACTTGTCAAAATGTCAATATTTTTTGGAATGTCTCAGCAAATATAGAAACCATATAACCACAGATAGTATCAATTTTATTTAATTCTGCACATCTACTATTAAAAACAGAGATTCATCAAACTTGTTCCCTTAGGTTGAAATATTTCAAAACTCTATAATAGGAAAATAAAAACCAAACTGTAAAAACCTTATAGCTCTCATTTTTTTTTTACTTTATTTCTTCTGTAAGATTGAATGTCTTTGTTAAAGTAAGATTTGCTTTTAAAAATTGATATTTATTTAAAATTCCATAATTCAAATGTCTGCTAAACATTTTTGATCAGAGAGCTACATCTAATTTTGTATAAAAAATAAATAAAATATAGGAGGATTTAGAAAGTAATTCCTCAAGTCTCAAGCATTTCCAAAATTCAGTTTATAATAGATTTGATAATAATATGTTGATGTTTTAACATTTTAAGTCAATCTCATTCATCACCAAAATTTTGATGGTCCTGTTTTCTAACTGCAAATATATAAAAATATTTGTACAAAGTGATACTTACAGCCTGATTTGTATAAATTAATAGAGTATCACAGCTTGTTGGATGCAATTATGAATTATTTATATACCATAACCAACTCCAAGTACATTTCTGCTCCATAGGTTTCCTAATTTACTGAGAACATTACTTTTACCACCATGCTGTGTTCCACCCAAATTTGTACTCATATTATCACTGCAAAAATTACATAATTTTGTCTTCAACACTGAGTTTTTAAACTCCACTAACAATACCATTCACAAATGTCAATAATTCCAGTTTTCATTTAGTAACCAGCAATGTTTTAATTTTAAAATAAACATCTAAAAATAAATCAGTAATATAGCTTATAACCTATTAAAGTTTCATGAAAAAATAATTCATCTTTTTAGTAAAATATTTTTGAGTAATTACTTTGACAAAATTGCCTATAAGATACGGAATCAAGCCAGTATGTAATTCCTCAAAAGGAATTCTTGATGTCTAGGTGAGGTATCTGTCCCCAAGGATCAGAGATACAAATCATTGATTATATGACTTAAAGAAATATTAGTGACGTATGGCCATTGATAGGAAAAGTTAATATCACAGTTACATAGTGGAATTAATGCTAGCTATTTTCTAAAAATAGTAATGTAAGCAATAAAGATTAAATAACTAATCATTTTCTGAATTATAAACTGATCTGTATCAATATTACTTTTCCCATTTAACAGTTAGAAAACTTTAGAGAACTCTAAGGTTACCCAGTGAGTATTCTGGCATAATCCATATTTGAACTATATTCTTTCTGATTCCAGAAGTGCTTTCCTCAGACACCACATTACTTCCTCCTACTTGAAGGGTAGTAATTTAATCCTTTTGTTATTGGCAAACACAAATTCCTGAGAAAAGGAAAGGTAGGGTTGTTTATTTCCATTCAAAATTAAATTACTATTGCAGGCAGTATGCTACCTGGGTTAGTATTCATTAATTTCTGCTAAATATTTTGATGGTTCTTAAGAATCTGTATTTGGGGGAGGAGGCAAATTCTAAAGGCATACTTGACAGTAATTGAGTAATGTGTATTTTTAAAAATATGCCTAAGAATTCTTTCATACTTGCAGTAGGCAGAATAACAGCTCCTTGAAGGTATACATGCCCTAATCTCAGAACATGTGAATATGTTCTGTTATATAGCAAAGGGAAATTAAACTGATGTTAAAACAGGGGAATTGGCCCTCCCTGGTGGTGCAGCGGGTTAAAGCACTGCACTAAGAAACTAAAGCCACTTCCCCATGAGTTCAATTCCCGCCTGCCCCAGAGGCCACCACATGGCGAGGCAGACCTCTCCTGACCCGCCCGCTGCTCCCCTCAGCAGTGTACTTCATCGATCAGCCTGTTCTGCTTCCCGCTCTGTCTCTGGTGAATCCTCTCACCCTCCGCACCTCTGGCCTGTACCCCAGTTCTGTACAAATAAATAAATAAATCTTAAAAACAAACAAACAAACAAACAAAAAAACGGGAATTATCCAGATGGGATCACATAATCACAAAGATCCTTAAATCTGGAAAAGGTAGGAAAAAGAGGAGGTTAGAATAGTGGGCATGGAAGAAGGCTGCCATGATTACAGGATTTCAGTAAGCCTCTAGATGGTATTACAGAAAATACAAAGATTATCCCTGAGATTCCAGGATTGCTCACAGCCCTGCTGGTACTTCTGCTTTTGCCTACTAGTGAGACTTTTGTTGAACTTTGATGGCCAGAGCTCTTAAGATACTAAATTGATACTACTTTGAGCCATTATGTTTCTGCTCATTTGTTAAAGCAGCAATAGAAAGTGAATACTAAACCCTTTTCATCAAGAATTAGAATTAAATTCACTTTGCTTGCCTGTGGCCTGGGTTGAGTAATCTTACGAACAGAATGTGGCAGAAAATGGAATGCCACTTCCTAGATTAGGTTCTAAAAAAATGTCTTATATCAAGCTTGGTACAGTACGACTTTCATGGGGTTTCTCCCCGATGCTGAGGAAGCTTGTCCCCATGTCATCCACACCATGAAAAAGCTGCTAGAGAAGAACCGGGCCTGTTAGTAGCCCCTGGGTGAACCCTGAAGAATAACCTCCTCCAGTCGATATTCAGATGATGATGGTTGTTCCATCTGACAACTGAATTGCAATCTCGTGAAAGACCCCGAACTAGAACTACCCAGGTAAACTAGGCATAGATTCCTGACTCACAGAAATGGTGAAAAGAAAAAAGTTCTGACATTTCAGACTATAAGGTTTTAGGATACTTTGTTATGTGGCAGTAAACAAATAGAAAAACTGTAGGTTTTTATTCATATACCAAACATGGGAAATTACACAGAAAAGGTAAAATGCTCTTTAGGTGAGTATTGCTCCTTTTTTTCCCTCCAAATAAATTGATCAGATGTGACCTCCCAGTAATTTTAGTATAACAATGCACACATGTAAAAACTGACATTTCCGTAAATATAATTTAGTTAGGTTTTATTCAGGTTATAATTGGAACTAAAGCCTTAACATTGAGAATAAAATGTCTCAAACTTCTAAGCACACATTTATTCATTTTTTAACCACATGTTTTAATGGATAGTACTGTCAAAGCTTCTGTGAGATCAGCAAAGGCAATTAACCTCTAATTTTCCCTTTGTTCTTTCTTCTGTTACATTTTGCGTTTCCAGTGAAGCCTATGCTTAATGGAACAAAAATGCCATAAACTGAGATTAATTATCGGTTTTCACTTTGCTATATAAAAATATTCTCCAGGCTGCAATTTACAAAGTTTAATGACTTCTAGCATAACATATATATCCATTAAATAAAGAAAACAACCTTTCATTTTATGATAATTTTATGTTGAATTTCAAATTAAGCATAATTATTAAAGCAAAGTAGTGTTTCCTTTTTTTATGAGTAGAATTCATCTGAGCTAACCAAATATATATACTGACCACTGTAATACATGACAAGTAGCCAAGTTCTTTCCCTATCCACTTTAAAAATTTTAATAACATTCAGATAAAAAAGTCAGTACTCACAACTTCTTTTAAGTGGACGCATGTAAATTAATCAAACCTACTGCTTCTGCCTAGCTAAATACAAGTCTTTGAACCCAACTTAAATATTGACTGGTATAGAATCATCTCCATGTGTGAGTAGAAGGGAGTATACAAACTGCACACTGGGGAATTTTATTTCCTATGAAGTTAAATGAATTCTAGTGCTTAAATGTTGCTCTATGGGAAATTGTATCTTTATATAAATCAGTTTCTGTTATTATTTTCTCTGTGAAAACAAAGTTAGTTTTACCCTCTGGAACCAATTCATAAGGAAGTTTATAATGGGCAGAGATTATGCATTTTTAATTTTGTAATGGCCTTGATGGCAAAGTGATATTTGATATTGCAACTGATCTGAATTTAATGAACAGCATATAATCTAATATTCATAAGTCATTAAAGAGCTTTTAATTCTTTTAAATATTCAGCAATAACAGATTAGATCTGTATTTATAAATACATAATACGACACTCTATTTTTTAGATGAACCTGTCCTCCTACTTTAAATTCTCCTTGTTAGTGTGTCAAGACAATTGTGATCACTGCCTAATTAAGAGAGGGACAATATACCGACCACCACAGGAAATTTCAAAATATATGGCTAGTTTCATGTTCATTGTGTCCAAATCAAGTAAGAAATCAGTGAGCAAGTAAAGTAATTTTTGTACATTAAAAAAGAGAGCAGTAGTTATGATTTTATTCAGTCTTTAAAATATATTCCATTATGTAAAGGAAACTGTGCTCATCTACAAATCACTTAGATCTGCTAATGAAAAAATAGCACATCCCTTTAAAATGTAACGTTTATAATGCCTTTGCCTTGCATATGAAGCTTGGATAATAAATCATGACAGAAAACATCATCAGCAATGTGAATATTAAAATATGAGTATAATTAATTATGTACAACTGCTCCTCTTCTTGGAGTAGTGGTCAGGATCAGCAGGTAACACTGTATAAATTATTATATTCATAGTTTGGTTGTTGGGAAGATAGGCATGTGTTCCTAGTGGGCTTCTAAAATATGTACATAAATAAAAATGGCATCATCATCATCAATATTTATTTCTAGGGAGGTGACAACTCAAAGCCAGCAAAACACACATTTTTCAATTGTGGTTCATTTTGTGACCAAGATCTAACTATATAGATAGAACGCTTTACATGTTTTAGCTTCTATACATGGAAAAGAAATGGGGGCTGTCTCTGAGGGAGTGTCATGTGCCCTACATGATTCACAGAAGGTGTCTGTGTAGTTTTGTGTGCTGATCCCATAATCTTTTCCCTTCATTATGAAGATCACCTATCAATAAATTGTATCTCCCTACACCAAACCTCTAATTTCTTTACTGTTTATTTCCTTATTTAAGTAAAAATCTGGTACCTGAAAACATGTCTCAAATCATCATATCACTCCATATTTCAAATATTTCTATTGTGGTTTTACTTTGGGGGGAGTTTGTGTATTGGTCAAGGAAAGTATTTCCTTTTTACCTGTGGTATATTACTAATCCTAAAAATTTAGAAAAATCAGCCTCCATCTATTTGATCATGGCAATAAGTTATAACAAATTTTCTATAAGCCTTTCTGCAAAAGCCCATCTTAATTATAGCTCACATGATTTAAATCTCTATCGTCAATACTTTTAGCTTAATGGCATTGTCAGTCATCAAGAACACTTGGTAAGAGGTTTCTTTAAAATAATATGCTATACTTTACCATTTTTATAATAGCTATCAAGTCACAAAACATTTGAAATTAAGAATGATTAAGCTAAGTGGATTACAAACTTAGTCACAATGTTATAGAATAGAATCTTCTTGGATTTCTACTGTTGCGACATAATTCTATTATTACCTTTGTAAGAATACTTAAAAATACATGCAGTTCAATATTATAAAACAACATAAGATTGACAGATTACTTCTTATCTCTTAAAGTATAGCTCACATGTTTTATACAGACACAACACTTAGATACATACTCATGTATCAATAGTGTTGCAAAACCTAATTCAGTAAAAACAGCTGTTTGCCAATTTTACTGAAAAAAAAAATAAGCATTTTAGTTTGTTGAGATGAGAGTAATGTCCAGTTTACTTAAGGTTATAGTATTTGATAGGCCTATGTATAAAGTGACACAGTAAATATTGAAAGTAGACAAGTATTAAGATTTAAAGTATCTGCCATACATCAGTGTCCTTGATGTTTTGAGAGGAAGGAACTTCTACTGACAGCTTTTTATTCATGTGTGTAGTTGTTACAGAAAAATGATATGGATCAACGATGATGATCACACCATGTCATTATGAAAAGAATGCTATTTAGTTTGGGGGATACAGTATCTTTTTGTAGGAGATATGACTGCTTTTTTATCTGATGGGTCACACTAGCATTTTATTCTGATCTATCTATTCTCTGAATTGAGTTTTTTTTTTAAATCTTTAATCATACCATGTAGTTTTACAGACTTCCAACTCTACCTTCAAATAGTCCATCTGTACCCTCCCCATGTCACCTTGACAGTTGAACCTGTGTTGTGTGGCACCTTGGCATGAATATATTCATAGTTGCTCTCTGCACCAGGCTCAAGAATATGACTGCATGGGATCAAATTCAAATTCTAGTTCCAGTATTTATTAGAATGGACACTTGGACAACTGGACAAGTTACAACTTTCCCAACCTCATTCATTAAAAAAAAAATTCAACAGCTTCACAGTGCTTTGAGAAGAATTAAATGAGTCAAAGTTTAAAATAGTCAGAGAGAAACTGATATGCAATCCATGATTAGCTGTGGCCCTTGTTATTGTTTTAATTATTCTTATTTTTGTTCTTACTTTTCTTTTTGTTATTATTTTCATACATCTCTCTATATTTACTGGCTGATGCTATCTATCAATACCTTTTCTTATATAATTTTTTTCTTATTGAATAAAAGGAGAAGAAATTAGGGTGGGGAGAGTTGCCTGTTTTGAGCTGCAGTAGTTGTGAATGAACCCCTTCTTTTCACTTTCACATTGAGAAAGAAGAAAGCAATTCCCAACTAGTGTTACGTCGCTGAAGCCAAGGACAAGACATCCCAAGAAAATTACTCACTATGGGTATTTCAATATAAATGGAAGACTAATATTCAGCTCCCACGAGCTGAATTCATTTGTTGTGCTTGTCTGATTTTCTTGATGCTACCTATAGAGAAAAGAGGGAGCCAGGGGAGGATAGGCGAGATGGTCATGGGGAAAGAGGCAAGAACCACCTATTTGAACTCATTATTACAAAGACAGATCACTATATAGAACTCATTATATAGAAGACAGATCATGTCTAGCCTACTAACAAAAAAATGTGAGCTTTTCCCCAGAGTTGGTTGGGGTTTGTGCCCACAGGTTTGCCTGAAACTGCCTCCACACGAGGGCAAGAAGGTAGACACATATCAGAGTGCTTTGGAATGAAGCCACCATGGGGTGTCAGACTGAAGATGTTAACAGGAAACAAATCTCTTGTCAAAAAATCTGTTTTTGCCACAACTCATAGCTGTCATGATCATAGGAAACAGACGATAAAAGCAGCTCATGTGGTCACTAAAGGACTAACACCTTCTGAGGTCAGATAGGTAGGAAAATGATGTCTGTAGTCCCTTTGTCTTTTCTACTCCCTATAAGAGCAAAATAGAGATGAAAGAGGAGGTACAAAAGCAGGAGGATCACAGCCCCTCCCATCTTCAACATTTTACGGCCAAACTGAAAGTGTCTGGGTCCCCCATAAGCCAAATCAGTCCCACTGTATTCAGATATATATGTGGTAGTAATTTCCAACTTGCTAAATGCATTGCATTTTATTTTAGCTGTTTAATTTCTATCTAAATAATATAGCATGGATATACCATTTTTAAAAGGATCTGTTTTTTAAAACTATAAAACCAACTAGTCCTGATCATGCTGGATAAAAACATTTTTACTATATTGTACATCCCATGCAAATACCCAGAAATGCCACACCCTTTCTCTGATTAACTTATACCCTGTGAATTTTTGCCTGACTAGTTCAAAACTGAATTTGGCTATCATTGCTTGTGGCAGTTTTTCCTGACTCCTTGATAAAGGAGTCTATGCTTTTTGGGGTTATCTCTTTTATAGTATATAGCATATTATATTTATTGGAGCCTTTTTCCAAGATATAGTGTCAACCATTTTTTTCAGCATGCATAGTATGTATTCAAAAATTACTTGTGAAACAAATGAACATAGGGCTCAAAAGGAGGATAACAGATTTGGAATAACCCTTTGGCATATAACTTTTTTAGCTTCACTACGTCACTTAACTAGTTGTTAGACAAAGAAGAAGCTAATTTATTGTGTCGGTCAATTCTCAGTGATGCTTCCAGAGAGAACTGTTTTTTCAGAAAGGAGCAAAATCTAAAATGACCAAATTAATTAAGAGAAACATATGTGAGAGAAATTATGGATTGTCAAGGAAAGTAGGAAGGAGATGAAGGGCTTAAAGTTATAAGAGGGAACTAGAGAAATACCTACTCATTGGTATTTTGCTTTGCTTGTATATAAAAATGCAACTAGTAGGTCAAACAGTAATGTTTTGTATTAGTATTCATACTTGGGATTTTGATCATGGCTCTATAAGTCAATTATTTTCAGCAAGTATAATTAACATTAGTATTCAACCAGTATAAGATTTTAAGATTCTGATCAATGGATTAAATATTAGTTTGAAGTCAAGCTGCAAAATTAATCTAGTTAAGGAGGTTAATTAATATAAAAGGCTAACATGAGAAAGAAACGGTTTTGCTCAAAGTTACTTATTTTTCTATAATGGCTACAGCTTAAAAAACTTTGAAGACAATATATCATTTCCTTTATTTTTAATTTTAATAATTTCATCATCATGAGATGGGACATGATTATGATAATGATATAGGACATGATTATAATCGATCATCTTGCCCTTAGATCTTTTCCAAAGATTAAATACAAGAGCCAGGCTAGATGTGATCACTACATTTTTTTTTTTTTAAATCTGCATTGCTCCTCTCCTATGTTACCCAAATAGTTTTCAAGCACATTATGATAACTGAAAGCTGCTCATTTTATTTGACGATCAGGTAAACTGTGCTTAATATTCCACTCCAAACCTACCATCTTTACCTGTAAATATGTTCTTATGTTAATAAATTCTGTTGAATCATGGCCAAGATTTAGAAGAAAAGAAGTATGAAAAGAATGCAGAATCAATCTTCTCAAGAAGTATTAAGATTACATGAATTAATTTAAGTGGAGCTGGAATTTACCAGAAACCTAAGTGGGGTTGTAGAAGACTGCTCTCCTCTTCAATCAGCTAAAAATAGTTTAAAGGGATTAAAGATGAACAAGGAGAATAAGTTGATTTACTAAGCTGAAAAACTAATTCTTAGCTAATGTACGTGGTTTCAGCTTTTATGTTGACTGCATCTGGAAACCAATTATAGGAAAATTTTCAGGGTGTTTATGATAGGTAGAATCTGAGGGAACATGGGATGTTAGGTTTCTCTGTGGGGCTTCCATATGTAATTAAATGATAAATATGTGTTTTGAATTTTGTCTGACTACAATTGTATCTCATTTTTCTTAACCAACTTAGTAGCTTTAAAAGCCCTACAAAGATTTTAAAAATATGTAGAAAACTGAAAAATCAAATAGTCATTATTTTTCTGCTAAAACCTTGAAATGTAATTTATTTCAGTAGTTCTTCTTATTTTAATACAATTACCAAATGCATAAATTGTATTTTATAAGTATTTTAGATGAATGAACCTAAGAAATTAGGGCTTGAATATGTAATAAATTGAATATTAACTTAAATAATACATACCATTTAAATATCTACATTATCAAACTTTAGGTATTAAGTAATACCTTAAATGATAACCTAATACATTTTACTGAATGTATGATAATCAGGTATATCATACAGATTTCTAACACATTTCTCTATATTCCTTTACAAATGCATCAGGTTAATTTCTTATTATCTTGGAGAACAACAGGGCTTTAAAATTTTATTTCTTTCAGGGAGTAAGTATATTTTATACCTGCAAACTATAAGGAGGAGTAACTTTCAAGAGTTGTGTTTGTTAGTATATTTCAAAGAAATAAAAAGGTCACTGATCTCTTCACTAGGAAACATGGCTGAATCGCTATTTTCTTTTCACCCACAAACAGGATTGGGTTACAAGATGGTAAAGAATCTGTGTTGCCTTTCTAGGTACAGAAAATTATCCTTAGATAAAATTATCTGATTTGAACCAGAGAATTTGAGAAAAGTAAGATTTTTCTCAATGTGCTTAAGCTATCACTAAAACTTCAGAGTTCTATAAGTTTTTCAATGTTCATATTCTTTTTATTTCTGATATAAAATAATATACTTACACCGACTCAACAGAAAGGTATATGTTTGCTCTAGAGCTAAAATTTGTTGAAAAATTGTATTATTGTTTTACCTTTCCTTTCAGTGATGTCTCTTATCCTATGAAAGCTATCTCTTGTCTGTGGAGAAGCTTCAAATTGTTATTGCAGGAAACCAACTTTGAAATTTTGATATTTTTGAGAGTAGACTTTTTGAGACTGTAACTAGAAAGTAATCTTGAAAGTCAGGCTTTGTTAAGAGATAAAAGGATTTCCTCCATTCCTTACTCTTAGCAAATCTCAAGGGACAGCCAGATGACTCAATCTAGATTCTTCACTTGCCTGGGGTGGCTAGTGCTTCCGTTGATATGCCTGAACCATGAAGCTTGTTGTCTCTGGAAGAGGAATGATATGTAGGAGAGATCCAAACCAAAAATATAGTGAACACCAAACACTTTTACCCCCATGGAGTATGAGAAGAAGGAGACAAGGATAAAAAGTAGGATGTAGGCAGGGAAATGTGTATATCAAATGTCCAATGACTAGACTAAGAAAAATCAAAATTAAAGAATTTTACAATTTCTATTTCAGAATTTGGAAGGGGAGGGTTTAAAAGGCATTCCTTGTATAGTGAGAGATGCCTCATGGAAGTAAAACTCTACATGCTACCTAGCAAGTGGAGCCTTTAGAGGAAGGTCGAAGAGTTGTAGAAAAATGAAGCAGTCACATTTTCTCTGCACAACTGAGCGGTGGAGAATAAATCTGCAACTCTAACTTACTTGATAGAGTCACATTCTATTACAGTATATTTGTGCTCCTAAAAAAATCTCTTGTACTATTATGCCATGCTGTACAGTAAAAGCTGCAGAGCTCGTGGAAATATCTGGGTTGTTGCACAGCACTCGAAAACTCATCAGGTACTGTTTTTTAAAGGACTTCAATAAAAATGACAGCAGTTTTATAAATGCTAAATTATTAAGAATTTCATATGTACTAAATAAATATTGTAATTTACCTTGTAAAAGGATATTTGCTGGTGAGTGAGCCTTGGAAGTTTATGGTTTACAAGTCAATGTGAAGTGGAAATGGAAGGTGATCTGAAATCATATGGAAGGAAAGTTGGACAGTAGTTGTGGATGGAGTAAGTAAGATGAATGGTGAACTGAAGTAAATGTTTGAGGTGTGTATGGGGGGAGTATGGGGATGGAGGTGGGGTGCGTGTGTGTTATTATGCAGCTGGATAAGTTTTTACACTTAATGTTTCTCCTAGATGTATTTACATATATGCAAACTGAATTCAACTATGTTTAACTTACTCCTTAATATTTTGGAATAGATTCACAGTTTCAAAGCAAGTATTAGAAGTGAACGACTTGTACTACGGTACAATTTTAAGAGCCTCACATCATTTGCCATCTTTTGTGGAGTTAGAAAGGTTTGAATCAGGAGCACTATTCTACTCTATGCTTCTCCAAATGAAATAACAGTCTAATTTTAGTATCAGCAAATTAGAGGACAATTCCGGACTAGAATAGATCAGTGACCTTAATTAAAAGTCCTTGAATAACCTTGATTTTTTTTTTGAGTAGTTTAAATTTGCAATTTTCAAAGTGTGGTTCTTCAAAAATAGTTCTTGATGGATACATACATGGAGGACTGCTATAGAATTAAATGGAATCTAATCTAACTTTCCTTGCAAAGTTCAAGCAGTTGACACCCTAAATGTGCTGTGTTAAATTTAGATTTCTTGTTTCTTTAAACTTTACCTTCCAGCATTGCTTGTGTGGGGTTTATCGAAAACCAGCAATGGCAGGAATGGTTCAACTCAGCAATGTCTTTAGGCAAAACGAGCAACACGTGGATCGTGTCTGGCATCACACAGTCTCAGACTGCTCCTCTGTCAGAGGGTCATTAGAATTTGTGGGACACGAGTGTTGTCAGAAACTTCGAGTTTAGAATTATGGATGCTGCTTAGCTGGTGGTAACTAACAATATCTTCTTGTCTCTTATTTAATTTCTCCTGTGACTCCAATATATGTCACTGCCCCCTCATTTCTTATGTTTATTTTAAAAACGGCAATAAAACTTACATAATTTACCATTTTAATCATTTTCAAAATCTGTGGCATTAAGTATTCACACTGATATGCAACTATGAACCCCATCTGTCTTTAGAAAATACTCATCTTCCCAAAACTTCCAAACTAACCTTCAGAAACTAAAGCAGTAATTCTTCATTCCCTCTCACCTGTTTGCTAATAACCACTATCCTGCTTTCTCTTTCTATGAATTTTGCTATCCTAGGCCATTCATATAAATGGAATCATAGAGTATTTACTCTTTTGTGACTGGGTTATTTCACTAAGAATTAATGTCTTCACTGTTCGTACGCAGTAGCATGAGTCAGAATTTATTTCCATTCTAACATCAAAAATTGAATAATATTCCTTTCTTTAACTTTCTTTTTATGTTTACCAAAGTACATATTAATTTCTGGAATTCTATGTCTTTGTCTTTTTTCTTGTAACACTTTGAACAAAGTGTGACCAGATGTTCTTTGTTGTCTTAATAAACCAGAAGCTATTAGTTACCCCTCAGTTTTTTCTTCTCCAGATTAAGTAGTTCCATCTTCTCTAACATTTAGTTCTATTCAGTAATTCTGTAACTGTTGTTTATATTCTATAAATATAAGTTCTGAAATGTTAAAACTTTCCTTTGACCACCAGATCTTCAAATATTGAGCATACATGGACAATGTTTCCACAAAAGCACTTTTAACTTGGTGAAGACAATCAAAAAGTATGTTAACTGACTTTTTTTTTTAACAGCTTTTATTGTCTGATACTCATTGTGGTCCAATTCCATTTCAAATGAAGAAGTAATGCATAGAAGTCAAATGCAAAAAGACTTGAAGCAGAGGATAGAACACCAAGTAAAAAAATTCTCCATTTAGCTCTAGCCTGTGTCATAGAATCACTATCTTATTTTAGAATGCTGTCATTTTAGCTTTGAAATGCTTTCTATAGAAGTGATTACATTAATCCTACAGTCAATTTGTCTGAAGTTAGCAAGTGTTACAGCTATCAAAAGTACTACAAAAATAATTGAATACATTTTTAAAACTAGTAGATGCTGTGGCTCTAATTTATTTTCTTGGGATTGCCAGGAAATAGCAAAAGAGAAATAACTCTATCAGGCACCAGAAAGGGATTTATAAATTGAATAATGCCAAGCTTAATGTTATTCAAAGATCTCCCTTGGTCAATAAGTAGCACTAACTTCTGCTTTCAATTATTTTTTCTCTGAGGAGCACACAGAATTTAGGACAGCTATCTTTTATTCCTGATTTAAACTACACGTGCTCAAGTCAGCCTGATGGATAACCTAATCTGACTGCTGAAGGACAGTCCGATTCTCTGTAACACTTCACCAAGACCACTGCATAATGGGTTATCCTACGACAGATATTATTTTCCTGCTGGGGATGTTCTGTTATACCTGAATCTCCTTGCCTCTAATGGTCTGTGCACATCAAATCATTGACCGATAGACCTCTAATAGTCCTCATCTATGAGTATTATATAAGAGTTTAAAATAAACTTTCATTCTATACAGTGATCTGCCAGGTGTAGATCATAAAGGTTGAAAGGGGAGATAAACTGTTCATAAATAATCATACTTAGAAGCCCACAGGCTAACACTGAGCAACATATCCTAAAGGCCAAAGTAATAGCAACATAACATTGATATTTGTTATCACAATTTACCAGTTTAAATAAAATTAATCATGTATTTTCCTTTAATGAAGCAAAAAGTTAAGTGTAACTGCTAATAATAACAACTAATAATTTTCTAGTAAGTCATCATTTAGAAATATTTCTATATATGTGTGTGGTGATTTCCAAATATTTGGAAAAAGACAGAAATTTCACATCTTGTTTTTCTCACTGTTAATATCTTGAGCCTCTTAAATTCATTAAGTGATTGACTCATCTGTAAAAGGTGAATGATCTACTATAGAATCTGAAAAGCAAATACTCCATAAATATAAGATATACTTTATATATCCATAAAGATAAAATGTTTTAGTAGTAATGTTAAGGTCTATTTTTCAAAATTTACAGAAGAGCTAAAATGAATTAAAAGGAAAAAAAATAATTTCTTTTGAAGATGTTTTCATATTAGGGGTTGGTAGGGAAATAATATATCTACTGTGAAGCAGATAACACTAAGAGCAATAATTCTAAATCAGGTAAAAGAGCATTCACTAGGCAAAACAAGCAATGCTAAAACATTAAAAAATGGTTTAATATTTTCTTAAAGGATATAAAATTCAGATTAAATAATCAAATTCAATTGTGAATTACTTGAAAATGGATCTTTAAGCATTTTGTTTGAAGTAGTTACAGTTCAATGGAAATGGAAATATTTGAGAAATCATACTTACAAATAGTGGACAACATGAAATATGAGGCACTTCACAAATTTGATGTTTCAAGTGCCTAAACTATTCTTACACACTTTGCATATCTACTTCATATTTCCTCTGTCTCCTGAAACTGCTTCAATCTCTCTTACACAGAAATACTTCATAAGGTTCCCCTAGGCTATATTATGTCTTCTACTGTCCTTGTTTTCAATAGTCTTTCAAATTATACTTGCTAGAAATAGAATTTGCAATTTTATGTTCTTATCATAAGAGATGTAGTAGTTTGAGTATTACATCAAATACCTAGCCCTGGGCTGGTTGTAGAGATGCTTAATGCATATACTTTATGCTTATTTGTAATTTAGTTATGTTAAGAAAAAAACATTAACTTTTCCAGTATATGAGTATATATACTGCACTGAGGAAAAACATTAAATTAGAATATTTTGCTCATGATTGTTATTCTTTACACTATAGAATTGAAATAAACTGGGTTCAAATCTTCCTCATTTCTCTCTCACATAATTCAGAAAATCTGGCTATAGTTAGTGTTAGAGTATTGCAGTTTGGGAAAAATATTTTAGGAAATAATGTGTCATAATTGTATGAGTTTGTAGTATTTTGGAACTAACTGAAAGACTTGTCTCCAAGGAATATGGTCAGAAATAAAAATTGAAATGTCTGTGGAGACATTCTGAATGAATTTGAATCTGTCCTTTCTTTCAGCATTTGCATCTTAAGGAAAGGGGCATGCTATTGTTGTTTAAACTTCATTTTTATTGAGTTAATATTGGTTTATAAAACAATGCATGACTTAAAGGCACGTTTTTAACCCATATTTGTGTAGCAACATCTTTCTTTTAGAAGGTTGATTCAAGTTCCATGAGGAGCCTACTTAGTGTGAGGATGCAGAAAGAGGGGCTAGATTGCCATAATTCCAGCCAAGTGCAAAGGGTTTTAGGCTAATTTACCAGGTAAAGAAAAGGAACATTTATCAATAACCAGGTTAGAGAATCAGTGGTTTACATACTTCGGGCCAAGTCTCAGTTGGCAGTTGGTACTTGGAAAACCCTACTCTTGGGGTAAAGAGTGACTGATACTTAAACTTGTTTCTCTTTGGCTTTAAGAACCATGTATTGTAGAGCTTGGAGACCTAGGAATTAATTTTTTGACTAGTGTTGCATTATTTTTTAAAACCAAAATTTTTGTGTGTGTGTGTTGGTCAGATTCTTAATCCTAGTGTTTACTAATTTTTATTGTATGGGCTCCTTTGTGTTAGATACTACTAGTCTGGGTCCCAAGAACACAGCATGAAGAATGTGGAGCCACTACAGAGTTAAATGGCACAAATTTATTATCCAGGCCACTAATATCCAGGCTATATATTGAGTGTAGTTTATTTAAGTACTGAGAAATGACTTGATAATGTGATAATGAACAATCTGTTAAGTATGAGAAGTACAATTTTGCTTTTGTCCATTTGTGGTAAGTAAAAACATGTCATTAAACTCCCAGGTAAAGGATATGCTTGATATGTAAAAAATAATATCTATAATGATACTCATGTGCACAACATAGTTGTAAATTGTGCTGTAAGTCATAACTTACAACAATATATACTTGAAATAGTTTCTCTAAATTCATATTTTTAGTTGACATTATTGAATGGTGGTTCTCTCCATTTCCACCCCTGAATACCATGGTATAACCTATGATAATTTCTTACTGTAATATTTCTCACATTATTTATGCCTTTATATTTGTGTCTTCAGTATTCATACTAGTGAATACTTCACACACCATTTCCCCCCCAAATAGATAGTGCTAATTTCATTAGAATAGCTAAGATATAGGGACTCAAATCAGATATTTTAAGAATAGTCAACATGTCTTTTGTGACTGACAAAAACCAAATATAACAAAACAATTGAATGAATTTGGCATTCTAGTATTAAATATGTTACTCCTAAAATTTTATTTATATATATTGAATGACAGAAAACTTTCTGCTCTTGAAGCTGGATATTTCCATCCACAAAGTATAGCTGAGTGAAACCTTCTATCCAGGCAAATCATTCACATCACTAGACTTGGCTAATAATCATGGGTCTGGTGTTCTAAAGCTGACTACCATTCATCGAGTACTCACCGTGCTATTTCACAGACATTTGCCCACTTAACAAGAAAACCCATATGACATAAGTTCTATTATCATTTCTAGTACACAGATGAGCAAACAGACTGTCAGGGGCAGAGAAGGATCCTAACTTGTCTGAACTTGATTCCAACACCAGCTCCAGTACATTTTAGCCCTTTTCTTAGAAAATGCTACCTCATTATCTTTCTACTACATTTGTGCTTAGGATTAACTTCTGCATTAACACTGATCACTGATAATATTTTTTCATTATATTGTCACAGAAAGCATTGTGCTCATCAATTCTAGTTGATGAGGTGGATAGATACATGTGCCAGGACAGAAAGGAATACTAATATTAAGCTAGCTTGATTTCAGTTGTTAATATGAGGACATTTTTGGGTGGTGCATATGGATGGAAAAAGTATAACTGAAGGTCTGAAACAAATGACAAACTGATGGCAGATGGCAAACTAGTATAACACTAGATACTGCTCTATTCCTGCTTCCTGAACTGTGGGTTAGTATTTTCATTGCATCCTCTTCATAATCTCCATTTCTTGATAGTAGTAAACATCAACAGCCAAAAGCTAATTCCGTAGTATGGTGGGGCCACATTTTCTATTTTTATTAGTCACTCCAACTTGCTGTAAATCTAATATATGAATACGGACCCCAAAGAATGAAGTTAAAATACACACTAATTTTCAAAAATAAGCAAATATGAATAATGAATGTAAAATTAGGCTTATCAAGTAATTATAGCTGTCATATCATTTTAAGCATACCTAAACATCAAATGATTTTCATATTTATTTAATGTTAACTAAAAGGTATTTCCTTCCCAGTACATTTTTAAAGTTCTTTGGGATCACTGGTGCTTTTGCAGTTATTTTTTTAGTACTTTCTATGTGTCAAAAACTTACATAATATTCCTCGTTAGATTGTGACTGACTTTTTTTCTTTGATGGGGAAAGGAAAGCTTGTGTATTTTAGAAAAAACTACCCATGGCTATGCAGTTAATAAATAGAGGGATTAGAATTTAAACACAGAACATTAGTCATTCAACAAATACTTACTGAATATCTACTTGGGCACAGACTCTTGAGATAAAATTGAGCAAAAGTTGATTCCTTTCTCAAGGAACTTACAAATAGGAGGGACAGGTATTAAACAAAAACTACAGTGTGAGTACATGTTGACAAACAGAGGTGAGGGTTGTGGACAAAAGGCATAGAAAGATCTGAGACTGTCTAATAAATTCTATTCTGGGGATAAAGGAAGATTCCCAAGGAAATTATCACTGACAATGAGGTATAAAGGACAAAAAGTTTATGTTAAACAAGGAAAAGGTGGAAAGTGGGAGGACTTTAGTGTTTCATGACAGGGAACAGCGTAAGTGAAGTCCCAGTTGGTGGGGGGGTTAAGAAATGAAATCAGTGCAGCTCTGGCTAGAGAGCTCCATGGAAAGTGCTAGAAGACATGGAGCTGGACATGGCAGCCTTCACAGGTAACTTCTAGGGCCCTGAAACTTAGGTCTTTGCCTAAGGGTCATTGTAAACCATTAAAACTGTTTTATATTACTCTTTTATTTTTGGAAGCTGAATGTGGAGTTTTGGGATTTAAAAATGTCACACTGGCTAGAGCATGAAAAACAAACGGCAGCATGGGAATAACAGATGAGGGAGGCACCACTTAGAAGGCCTGGATACAAGATGGTTAATGCTTGCCATAGCTAGAAGGCTTGAAAGTGGAGAGAAGTCAATGGACTAGAGAACAATTTAAGAGATAAAGTCAATGAAGTTTCGTGATGGATTAAAGATGGGAGATAAAAGCGAAAGAGGCTGCAAAGATGATCACCAGATATATTGCTTGCATAATCACTGCTTATCCTGCTTCCCTGCACTCCAAAACAGAGCAGGAATTTTAAAGTAGAAAACCTTACTCTGCTTTAAGTAGACTATGTCTGAGTCTTTTCCTTAAAATGGAATTACAGGGCTCTCCCTGGTGGTGCAAAGTGTTAAAGCATCGCATTATGAAGCTCTCCGGAGCCACTGCAGCACGACTTCGATACCCTGCCAGGGAGTTGACCCACATGGCTTGGCAGACCTCTCCTCACCTGCCCGCTGCTCCCCTCAGCAGTGTATTTCAGTGCATCTTCCTGTTCTATTTCCCTACTCTGTCTCTGGTGAATCCTCTCACCCACCACACCTCTGGCCTGTACCATAGTCCTGTAAACATAAATAAATAAATCTTTTTAAAAAATAGGGTTACAAATCCCCCTCCCCTGCTCCTGTTCCAATCATAAGAGTTACTGGGAACCCAAGTGCTTGAGCTTAAAACTCAGCCTCACATTCTAAAGACTGTGGCTATGGCAAGTAAGGTTTTTTTAAGCCTTCAATTCTCTTTAACAAATTAGAAGTAATAGTACTAACTTAAGGCCATTATCAATAGTAAATAAAATATTCCATGTAGCTAAGCTGCTTGGTTTACATTTATCAATGGCGATTTCTAACAAATAAATGCTTCTGCTCTTTATTTCCTCTCAGCTCTGAGCCCCTTTTCTGTATCTTTTCCTCATGTAACAGCTCTGTTTTCTCCTGGCCCTTCTTATCACCCACCCATCCATCTCCTAGCATTATCATCCTTCTTTTCCTCCTCCTTCCATCTCTTGTCTACTTTTTCTTCATTAATATATCCATTCATTTCAACATAACTTTTTCCCCACTTCCCTTCCATGCCACTTTTATTTTTTCTATTGTCATTCCTACCACCAACTATTGATTACTTCAGTCTTCTACTAAGATAAAGTATATCATTGTTGTGGTATAGCCAACTTCAAGTCATGTGGCATACCACTATCAGATTGACATTTCTGAACTATACTTTTATCATGTCCCACTGTTCTTCACAGAACCTTTTATAGTTCCTAACTGATAATACATGCAATGGAAACATGGTGATGTCAAGCCTTTTAAGCCAGAAAGGGCAGCTGGTATGTTTTTGTTCTTGGCTCAGATGCTCACTAATTTGCATTGAAGTTTTTGCATATCTATAAGCATGTCTTCTGTAAAATGGATATAACGGCATCTTGTAGCATTGTTATGAGGGAACATTCAGATGCTCAGAATGGTGCTCCATACATTTCAGGGAGACACTCAATAGTTGATTATCACTATTGACATAGAAAGAAAGTCACACTTTTAAACATACAACTTACCAGTAAAGAGCTTCCAATCTGATATCTAACTGTATTTACACATCATAACTTCCTTTCAGGAGAGTTCAAGACCAGTTCTAACTTAGGGATGAACTTAATACCACTTTATTCTCTAAAATGTCTTCTAAGTACCCTTTTCTGTTTCACTCTATACTTGTCTCCCCAATTTCAACAGTTTACCTACTTTTCAAGTTTCAAACACCAGAAATAATCTTACTTTCTCAAAATTGCAAGGGTATTTTGTGCACTATTTTCTAAACTTCTTGAGGATGAAGACCACCCTCCAGTAAATTTATAACTTTACAAGATTTAACAAGGTTCACTTTTTGTTGAATAAATGTTTGCTAAATCTATGAATGAATTTAATGTTTTGATCACTTAAAGGAGGAGAGTAATTTTTGCAGGATTTATAGAAAAGGCTTGGTAAAAATTGACAAGCATAAACATGGAGCTTCCCTACGACCCAGCAATCCCACTCCTAGGTATCTA
>NW_004567110.1:36443103-36475279 GCF_000260355.1 Condylura cristata
TTTATAAGTATAACATAGTCAATTATTACCAATGAGGAGGATTGTCTGTGTACACAGTTATTCAAAATGATGGTTATTTAAGGATTTCTTGATTCATATATACAAGTCAGTTTAAAGCCAACTTTGTGATCTGGATTTACTTTTATAATAAAGAAATACTTTAGTTGTCTTAAAATTTTGCCACCCAGTCATATTTTATTGTTTTATAGCCAATGAAAATATAAGTCTATTGGCTTTTAAAGCATAATTATTTTCACAACCCTTATTTTAAATTTAAAGAAAAATGATTATTTCTAATATTTAACTTTCCTCAATTGCTATTAAATGTGTTTGGTAATCCTAGATGCATCTAGAGGTAAAAACATAAAATATTTTTATATGTTGTTTAAAACTACTTTAAGCTTTTCATCATTTCTAATATACTTATGATCAGAGTATATAGGAATCTGTATCATTCATTCTGAGCTTCATATATCTAGGTTCTGGCTGTTTTATTATCTTTTATAGCAATTCATACTCAGATTGAAAGTCTCAGACAGACTATCGAATGTTCACACCAATTTAGAACATGGAAATGCAAAAATTATTATTAAAGGAAATGAAAATTACGCTTTTTAAAAAGAAATATCATTCTTTCACATATGAACAGCTATATTATCTACTAGAGGATCCCACAACACTACTTTGATTAAAGCATGAATCAAGCTAATTCATCTATTTTAGTAGTTTATTCCAAGCTTATCAAGTTCTTTTTTAATACTATCCCTTCTTTGGTAAGCTGACTAGACTGATTGCATTCATTGTTCAAAATAATCAACTACTATTATCACAAGCAAATTTTTAGAGTATTGGGGAAGAAAATGTGGCCACATCCATTCTTTTTTATGGCTTCTATCTTAAATATTATTTAATGGCCTTGGCAATTATCTTATATGTAGTGAGAAAAATACTGGTAACTGTGCTTGAGCCATTTCCTGAGAGATGAAAAATGACACTTCCAGCAATAACATTTGAATGACATTGGTACACTGATGATTAAAAAATAGTACTAGTTTACGCCAAGTTAAGGTAGTGGAAAATAACAGAACACTTTTATATATATCAGATTAATTTATGTATGACCACATACTTGCCTCAAAATTCAGACCATGATAGAAATCAGATTGGTTGCACATTTAGGAAAAAGATGAATTGAACTGTAACTCTTAATTAACAGGTGATTACAAAATAAAATATTCTTGGAGCTCATAATACTATTCCCATTATGAAAATAGCTTTGAAGTGTTCCATTGGGGAAGATTAATTAAGCATTGTGAAAAATACACAGTGCTTGTACTTCAAGTTTAATTATGGACTATTGATCTGATGGTTATCTGGTGAACTTATAAGGACAAATTCCAGGAATCTAAGAGATTGGCTTATAAAGCCTAAGTGATACAATGTTCATAACATGAGGGAAAATGATAAGATCCAAAGGAATATTTGAACATTTAGTTCATTGCATTAATTAAGCATAGATGAGGATTTGGTGTAGATGGGGTTTCAATTTAAAATTATTTGATAAGTAACAGAACAGAGGCCAAAACAGTTGCTTTAAAAGTCCTCAGTCAAAGCCTATGGCTCTGAACCAAATGTGATCAGGAGATGGATTTTTAAATGAATGCCAAAGGTGGCAATTTTTAACTCTGCCAAAAATTGGAGTAGTAGGCCAAGAGCCTTGGACACTTTTCCTGTAATATAGATAAATAGTTGGTTCAGTGAGTAACTTAGACAAATGTGCTTCTCACTCTAGAGGAGGGAATAAATGATGATGAATTATTTCTAATTCAAATATGAAGATTGTAATTTATATTGTTACTGAGGGATAGAAAATGTAAAGCTTCTAAATTATGGATTAGGAATAGTTTTTAAATTGCAAGCCATGAAAGGAGTGTAGGTTTAAACATTTGCAATCATCACACTAAGAAACTAATGATAATAGTATGACTCTTTCAGGTACTTTTTTTTTTTTTTGAAAAGTGGTGTGTGAGTATATGTGTGCCTGCTCATTTATCAAAGTTAGTAAAAGTAAGCAGAATAAGTTCAAAATTTAATAAAAGTAGAAGTTAAGAAACTAAAGTTAAATATTAGAGAGTTAATCTAGTCATTTATCATATATTTACTGAGAGATTCTAACTGAATCAGGTACAGAGTAAGGTAAACTCATACAAAGATCTATAAACACTTTGTTTTAGTGACTAGAGTTTGCTTAGGGAACCATGCAATTAAAAAGAAATATAATTTACAATATTATAAACACCTTCTTAGGACACCCCCACCGGACACTGACACTGGTAGTGGGCCACAAATTAAAATATTATTATTAATAATAACAAGTCCTTTAATAGAGGTAATAAAGAATGAGGGAAAAAGCATGTAGGAGAGTGTTGGGTGGTGGAACAGTGATTATAGAAAAGAGTGGCTCTAAATAGGAAGATATATTATTGCAATAGAACTACTTGAGACTTGATGCTAAGTAATTAAATATGAGAGAGAAATATGTGAATTAAAAAAAAAACTTAACTTTTCAATAACAAAATGCTTATGAAACCTCTAGTCCTCCAAGGAAGGAAAGTGGGTAGGCAAACTGGTGGTTACCATGACTGATGTACAATAAAACAAATTCATCCCACTTCTAGAAAAGGAAGAAGGTATCCTAGAAAATTCTGTGGCCCTCTTCTTTTTCTTTTCTTTTTCTTTTTTGCTTGACTATGCTATTGTTGAGTTATATTTATAAAAAAGGGAGCACAGAATGAAATTTCTGACAACTCTGTCCAATCAGATGCAAGTCTATGAAACACTGTGATTTAGTATGATGAACATGATAACACTGGGTTCAAAATAGCAGTAAATCAATACTTTGTGGTTTGCTGTCAGTGGAGGTGTAAGATTTATACTTATTAATATACTGTCATCCTGTTGATAAAGTTGGAACTTTTCCATTGATTCTACTTGTAAGTACTTGAAATCATCATGTCTTTCCCAATGAAATAAATCTTCGATTATAAAATTCATGGTAAACAAAATTTCTTGGAGAAATACAGACACCCTAATGTTGCCTAGTGAAAGGCAACACTATACTTGAGTAGTTCAATGGTCTTTACATTGTCTAAATGTTTACTTATGCTTGCTATACTGAATTATCCTAAAGAATATAAAGACTATAGTCATAAATGTGATTTTAGACTTTGATCCATTTTGAAGCAATTTTTTGAGGTTATAGATATCAAAATAGTTATATAAAATTCCAATTGTGTGAACTTCAAAAACAATCAAAAAGAAAGTTAAGCTAGTTGAATTTTATGGTCTTCATGAATTAAAATAAAAACAATTATTTATCCAGATATACATGTTCTTTTTTATATATGAAAATATCACTCATTTTATATACATAAATATATGTTAGGAATATATTCAGTTTGTTAGATGTTATAGTACTCTTGAACCTGTATTGGACTTAACCCATTCTGTCTTCCTTTGTATACAATGCAATCTTAGAACAATGTCCTTTTTTTTGAAGCATGGATAGACAGTGTCACCACAGTAATCCATTTTCAAGAAAGAGGGTAAATTATATATATCACAGAGAACTCAAATCTGTGACACTCCGGTTTGGTGTTCTAAGCAATCAGATAAAAAGCTTAAAATAAGTTTATCAAACACATAATACCTTGCATTCATTTCTTTATTGAATATTTTATTGTTCCTCTAACAATTTTACTTATTTTTCAGTTACCAAATAAAGTGGCTTCTTATTAAAATTTCCTGGAATATCATTTCTATTCAGTAAAGAAAAATCATGTGATAACATGGAGATTCTTTCAGAGTCTCTGAATTATCCTAATAACTTCTTTTCAACTGTTACAATTAAGCTTTTATGTCAGAAATTTGCTGATAGTGAGAAAAGAGTTTGTGCTGTAACCATTTTGGTCAATTTAAAGTACAGTGTTTGTTATTTGACACACATTGACACACATGTATTTGAAGCACTGAAGTCCTTAAGAGAGTTTTCACCTGCAATAACTTTAAGTGCATTAAAAATGAGGTCATTTTTAGTTACAATTCTAGTATGAATTTCCAGTTCCTATCACTACTGGGCAACAAAACTAATGGAGTGACAATGAAGAGTGAAAGTAGGCAGTTAAGTTACTTTATTCGACCTTTCTAATTACATGCTAAGATTAAAGGTTGTCTAACAAATCAGTAACAAATTTATTGTAAATGATGTGAAGTCTTAACTTTCACAGATTCAGCCTTACTTGCTTCATCCTATTCCTCTATCCTATGTCTTTGTGATGTTGAGTTCTAAAAAATCAATCTCTGAGCTACTGCTGAGATTAATAGCTACAAATCTGTAGAGAAACAAACAATTTGTTCTTCTAACTGATGCAAAATTGATTAAAGGAATAATGAAATCTAGCAGCACAGTTAACTCTGGATAGTGGAAATAACTGAGAATGTAGAGAAGCAGACTTTAATTCTGAATTTGTTATCAGCCACCAGTTCTGCAGTTCTTAAAACATAATGACATAAAACCTGAAAGATTTAAATTAACTAGAAACTAGCATGGTTGCTCAATAATTAATGCAACAGAAATCATTGGGAGAAAGTCACTTCATGTCACCTGCAAAGCAGCCCTTAAATTTTTGATAAACATTGCTAAATCACCCACAACAGTGAATAAGTATTTTTAGGTTCATTTCAATGTTGGTATTATAGAAGTAAGCTGGAGTGGTTAGCAGGCAAAATAATTCCAAAAGGTTTTCCAAAAAGTTTTCACAGATGATTATCATACATGGACATCTGTTAATATAAAAAGGCAAAAAATGTCATCAATAGTCTGGGGGGGGGTATTTCTGCGCGTGATTTCTAGTTCTGGAAATAAGTACATTAGTAAAGCACTCTCCTCCTTTTAAACCTCAACAACTGTTGATTGCGGGAGGGTTTCCTAGTGCTTGGCCATGCTGAGGATAGAGCAATGAACAAGAGATCTGGTCCCTGTTTTCTAGGTCCCTGCCTTCATAAACAAACAACTGTATATATTATAACTTACCCATGTGGCACATGCAGAGTACAAAGGAATACATTAAAAGATTAACTACACCAGTCATGAAGAGCTTAACAAATTAATCAGTAGGAAATGATGATCTAAGCAGGCACCTAAGGATGAATAGGAATTAAATATAATTCCAAATAGAATAGACAATGTAAGGAACTGATAATGGAAAAAAGAATTTTTCAGAGATTTGAAAGAAGATTCAATATCATACACTAAGGTGTAATATGCAAAGTAGGATGGCAAGAAGTGAATCTATAAAGTGAGATAATACCCAATCAAGAAATGCCTTGTAAGTCTTTAGTCTTTTTAAGGTCATAAGACAATACTTTCATAACATATGATTTTATACCTTGATTAAAAACCTTTCACTATTATAACCATGCAATATATTTTAGTTGGATAAATCATATTAAGGCTTTTATTTAATACTGATGCAGGAAGTCTTAATAGCTGAAAGGATCAATGAATAGTTTTAGTTGACAAAGCAAAGTTATGATACTTGTCAACAAAAATTATCTCTTGACTTCTTTTTTCAGGAAATTTGACCATTAAAGTGTATTTAAATTGGCACAGGTAATGGAGATATTTATTGTCAACCAATAAATAGAACAAAATTTTAATAATTAGATATCAATTTTGATAGATCTCTATTTTACTTTTCTAGATGCATGATAATAACCACATATATTATTTGGTTATTTGTCATTATAGCCAAAATAATTACATAAGTTTTAATTATGATAAGTAAATACAAGGGAGAGACTTATAATTTTTCTTAATACCAATTTTAATAGACATAAAAACTCAATAACTGAAAACTATTAATTACTTTATAAAAAATTAATTTTACTACCACATAAATAAAACAATGGTAAACATTCATTATGAAGTTATACTGTTAATAAATACACAAAATGCTACTTAGAAAGGTTTCAAGTACCCATTATAAAGTCTCTAAGTCAAAGAATTATTTGGCAAGGTCTAATGGAATATAGTAATCATTACCATATACCTTATGCATTTCCAGATTTAATGATCTGGGTCCCAAAACAAGGTTATGTTGTCATACTCATATGATTAAATTGAATAGCATATTTAGAATATGTTTTTGGAAAGAGTATTACAATAGATATCCCAAGTAGATTTGGTAAAATGCTAATGTAGGTAACTTACTGAGAATTTCAGGTCCCATGCTTCTTTATTTTTTTAACTTCTGGCTATGCAAGGCAAGACTTCCTTAATTGGGCTTGAGATATATGGCAAATCACTACAACTGTTGATTTAATTACTGTCAGTAGTGATCTCAGAGAAATGGCAATGCTAAAGATTAGCCGATTTCTCCAACAACTGATTGTTAGGTGGCTCTGTAGGACAAAAACAACTTGTAGTGTTTTTACTCTTTTTGGTATGAGAGAACTGTTAGTTTACTTAGCAGAGTCTCAAGTTTCGGAGACTTATTTCAATAGACCCAAAAGGGAATTTCAGCAACAACATAATCCATTCTTCATGACATTATTTCTTATAGCTTATATCTATGCTTGCTTACTAACTTATTTTTTAAATTTCCAAATAATAAAGAATATCCCAAAAGTAAAGTTTTACATTATATTCTTTTAAGTAAACTTTCATATCCACTCAAATAGAATCTCCTCAAAACTAGCTTGGGTTCTGGAACACTGTTGTGAGTAATCTGAAAAATATTCTTTTGTCTCCAAAGTGAATAAACATATTCTGGAAATCTTCATGGGATACTATAGCTGCATTGAGAGACTCTATGCCCATTCATAAAATTTGGGTGTATTATTTCTGTCATAAATGATGACTAAAAAATTATAATTAATCCTAAATATTCATTAGAGGCCCTCCCTGGTGGTGCAGTGGGTTAAAGCACAGCGCTGAGAATCTAAAGCCGCTTCCACGTGAGTTCGATTCCCGCCTGTCCCGGAGGTGACCACATGGAGTGGCAGACCTCTCCTGACCCGCCCGCTGCTCCCCTCAGCAGTGTACTTCGTGGATTTGCCTGTTCTGCTCCCCACTCTGTCTCTGGTGAAGCCTCTCACCACCCCTGAGCCTCTGGCCTGCACCCCAGTTTTGTATGCACAAATAAATTAATCTTAAAAAAAAATTCATTAGAAAATTAGGTAGAATTAGATGTTCCAGATAGTCTTATGCACTTACAGGTACTGCATATTTTTGCTATTTAATTTTATATTTATTTATCATATGAAATAAAATACCAAAAATACAATCTGAAAGTCCAAGGTAAGGATAAATTATGACCATATGCTGTATATTTAAAAACAAATTGAAGGACACTATGCAATTATGGTAGGAAAAAAAGATATAAAATAGACCTCTACATGAAGCAGCAGAGGTGACTTCAAAGTGAAGATACCCATTGCTTCTTGAGATATTAAGAAGATATATAACTAGCAATTTGAAGAACGATATATGTTTATTTAAGGAAAAACATCCAATTGTTCCTCTACGGCAGTTTCAAGTTCACAAAGGGTCAAAAGTATCATATAATATAAAATATACCATTTTCCAATGATAAGCAGTCTCAGGCACGGAACATTACAAAAATACATACCACACATTCTATAGTTTAAAGACACAGATGTGGATTTTTTTTTGCTTTATTTTAAATGTAAATGAAATTTCAGAAATAATATAATATTGATGTTAAGACATCATTATAACCTGCAGTATTAACACAATTATAATGTATTCCTATATAACTATAGGTGTCAAGAATTCCATAGTCAGAATGAGAGTACAATTTAATAAATAATGTCAAGAAAAATCAAACATGACGAAGCAGAAAATAAATAAAAATTACAGTCCATCAGCATGGAAACATTGATGAAGGGTGAGTGAAGCATGTACACATATGAAGGTGTGAAAATGTATCCCCAAAGTTATGTAGATTTGTAGAGGACTGACAACTTAATAAAAAAACTAAGAAAGATTAACTCAAACAACTTAGCTGTTTTAGATAAAGAATATAAGGACGCACATTGCGTTATTAAATCACTTCTCCAGTTTCTTGAAACTTTAATTTGCAGAAAAGATAGCATGCCATACATATGAAGTCATATACAAATATTTCAAATACATTTATGTGTATATATATCATTTGCATACTTATTTTTCCTTAAGTAATTTTTTTGGTCTTTACATAATTCAAAAAGTAGATATTTGTCACACAATAGATTTTGTCTTTTATTTCTTATTTAATTTCTTATTTCCCCTAGGTGAAAGTAAACATGTACATATATACACACACACACATATACGCACACATATACATATATACATGTGTACAGACATGTATACACACACACCTTTTTTTTAACCTGTCAATATACATGTACTTATACATGTACAATATACTTTGTGGCTAATTTCCTAAAGATTAGATATTATAGTTATAAACAGTGAAATTGTGATGATTATCAAGTGTAATTTTACTAGTTATTGCTCTCACATGCTTATTTATATATTACAAAATGAAATGCTTAAAATATGATATGGTATATAGGAAGAATTTATTGGTTTTGGTATTATCATTAATTTATTCACAGTTGTTCCATTTCCCAGTTAGATAAAAGCAAAGTTGTAATGACAAAGTCATGTAAAATTAAAATTCAAATATATATAATGAATATTTTAAGTTTGATGGTAGGTAATTTCTGGAAAAGTTTTGATAAATTTCACAGTCCAGTTAAATGGTATCATTTACAAAATAAAGACATTTAGTTAATCTATGTTGACAAGTCTAAATACACTATTTATGTATGTGTGGAGGTTTAACCTTATATATCATGAAGTACAACAATGAACACATTCCTTACCTTAATTATATCCTTTTAATATACATCAAGTACTTATTCTCATCTTAACAAATGCCATGCCAACTTGTATTGATGTGATGCCTTTTTTCTACCTGTCTACCCAAACATATTTTTCCTTTTTTTCCCCTAATTTCTGTGATAGCTGAAATTTAAGGTTTAATTATAGGAACTATCATTTTTACCTTGCAATAATGGCAATTTAATGTGGCTCATTCAAAGGACAGACTGTCCAACAAGAATAATTACATGGGATAATGCTTTAAGGAAGTTGTTTTCTAAGTCTACAATATGTATCATTCCACTCTCCAGGAAAGCCTATGAATGCTCATCTTATTTCATGCCCAGCCCTCATGAAAGATTTTAAAAAGATATACTGATACCTGTTTTAACATTAATCTTGTTTTGCTAAGTGCTTAGTTGCTTCACCTGTATCATTTGTTCTTGATAAGTACAAATCCACATTATTTTCCATTGTGATAGTCTATAAATGTCATTCCATAGAGAACAATTACCTAACAACTGGGGAATGTCAATACCATCGTATTTTTTTCTTAATGTAGGTCTAGGTAGGAGTGCAGAATAGATTCTTAGAGGAGAGAGACAAAAAGAACAGGTGATAAATGATAGCCAAGGTGTTTTCTGAAAGAAGAGAAGTTAAGAGAAGATATACAAGTATCCTTCAGGAGCAGCCAGTCACAGGGTCCCTGTGAATGGCTGTGATTAGGGCTGTGAAGCACACCAATGTAGGTTTCCATATAAGGTCAATCTGTATCAAGGGTATTATCAGTCAGTCTTTGTCCATTTCTGTTCCCGAACTGGCAACTGTGTTCTACTGAGCTTGCTCAATCAGACCGTCCTGATTCCATTCATGCATATATGATTCCACAGAGAAATGCATAAAGTTACAAGTTCTCAATCTATACCAGTGATAACTTTGACATTAGAAACTTGAGAGGAAAAAGGCTAGAGAAATGTCAGGCCAGAATTCCCCCAACACATCAATAATAAGTGATTGAAGGATTCTCCAGAAATCTTTATCAAATTCAAGTAATTTTTTAGTGTAATCTTAAATAAAATTTTAAGCCTAGAATGATTCTTAAATATGTCCTACAGTAAATCATGTCAGCTTTTGCAATATTGGAATTAATAATCAATCATTTTATCTTCTAATTTTATGACTAAAGTATTTTATATGGTTTGATTGAGCTTTTTTTTATCCTTTATCTAATTTGTTCAAAAGAATTTCAAAATTTACTTATAAAATTTGCATAAGATAGACTATAATAAAGATGAAGTGATACTTAAAACAATTTTTGTTACATTGCAGAACATAAAACCTATTAAATATCTTGACCACTAAAACAATTCTGTGTCACTTATGACTAAGTCTTGCTTCTTCATGCCAAAACCATCAGAAGCATTAAAACAATTGCGTCAAACTAGCCATTAATTTTTTTCCCATAATAATAATATTTTCTAAAGAGAGTGGTGTTTGAGTAAAATTAATATATCAAAAATTCAAATATATTTAAAGAAGATAAATCAGAAAATAGTTCTTATTCAAGTAATATCTTTATGGCCACAGTTTTATTCTCTTCCAATAAATGTTGGGATGTTTTGCCTTATATAAAAGTGTAACTATTTTAAAACATCATTCTTTCAATTGTCTTTTAAATATAAATATACTGCATGCATTACTGAGTAGAGTGTTTTTATAGATTAGATATGTTTAATATTTGAATTAAGTTACAAATGTTTCAATAAATCCCATGTTTTACCCTACCCATCCCATAATCCTAATGCTTTTTGATTTCATCTCTTTTTGCCAATTCTACATATATATTGTCTTTGTGATCCTGTAAGATTCCAATACCTCACAGACTTTGCACAGTCTGTTTCCACCTAAAACTGTTCTCACTTCTAGTTGTCTAATCATTGCCACTTTAACCAGAGTGGTGACCTATAGGCCAAACTACAGAAAACAGCAACTCCCCAATTTGCTTTTAAAAGCACCCTATCCCCCTTGCTTTATTTTTTCTACATATTAATAAGCATCACAGAATATATTATATACTTATTTCTGTGTCATTTTCCCATCCCCAAAGAATTTGGTTTTTTCATTGTTACAGCCACAGCACTAGAGCAGTGTCTGGAAAATGATATAATTGGTTATCAATAAATATTTCTTTGAGTGAATACTTCACTTGGCAGTTCTGAATTGGATGGGAAAAACACTGAATTATGCTTCAAGAATACTTTATATAAGAATAAAAGATACCTAACATGAAAGACAAAACTTAAGAGATTTATGTATAAGGAACATAGAAACTTAGAAACTATAAATAAAATTATAATGCAGTTCCTGAAAAGAGAGAAGAGAGAGAATTTTCAGTTGAAAACTAGGCTTTAATGAAGGATGTGGTGTTTGAGTGAAACCTTGACCACAGACAATATCTGTACATGAAGGTATAGGTGAAAGCCACCCATCAATAAGAAGGTGTAAGGGCAAAGGTATGGAGGTAAGATATGATGAATTTTTGCAGAGTCCATTTGACATAGGCTAGAACATGAGTAGTATCAGAAGGGAAGAATGAAGTGGAGAAAATAATGTAAATATCTGTGTCATAGGGACACATTTGCACTCCTAGTTGAGTGATTCCCAACACCTAGTAACAACATCTTTTTAAAGCACAAAAAATTCACTGCATTATATACCTGACATTATACAAAATCAAATATACAGCATTGAACAGTATGGAAAATTTAGTACCACCTTTTCAAAGACATTTGCTTTATTATACATATCATTTTAGAACTACAAAGTAGTATATGTATATGTAATATACACGAGTGTATATTCATACATTCATATTTTATCATCATTATACAAATAATATTAATATTCATCTGGATCCTATCATCCCTTGCAGAAATCCATGGGCACAATCTTCTGAAGCACATGAGGCCAGAGTCATAGTCTAGAACAGCGAGAACTCATCAAATGTCTTTGAGTAGGAGAAAGGCTTGGTGAGACCTAAGTTATTGAAGCACTGAGAGTTAGAGATTAAAGACACCTTAGAAAACATATCTGCACAATCTGTTCCAGTTTTAGAAGAAGAAATTGCTATCCACCAGATAATAGATATTGGACAAAATTACAAGATACCATGGCTAGTATTCTGGTCCTAAAGTGATAGCATCAAGTATTTCCATAATAAAATGGATAATACCTTCCATCATACATCAGCAATCAAAAGTAAGTATATGTTTCCATTCAGTAAAACAAGATGAAATGCTTCATACTTAACATTAAGTGTACACTGTTTTCTTTGATGTGGTATATGGACTGTGATATTTTCAAAATTCTGTATCTAATATAATGTATAATCTACTCTAGTTTTTCTTTAAGTCTTTAATTCAAAAAATACTCAATTTTAAAAGTGTATCTCTTTGTCTTTTCGAAAAACTAAAAAATATTTTCTCAAGGTCATCTGGAATTTTAGCAAGACAGGTTATAGTTATATTTTGTTTTACACATAATATGAATTTTGAAAATTTAAACAAATTGTATACTTGAATAAACAGATTGATATAAAATGCATGAAAAATTCAATTTTTTGTCAGTGCTTTCCATTTTATTTATTTTTATTGAGTCAACATTGGTTTACAATACTACATGACTCAGAGCAATTGGTATACATTTCATAGATGTATGCTACCACACCACAAAAAATTCAATACTTAAATTTTAAAGAAAAAAATTATTTATATTAATGATGATTCCTGCTTGAACCCAATATGTAAAAGCAGGTTCACATATATTACAGTTCTTTAAAGTGGTTTCTACCTGTTTGGCTCTGTCAAAATCCATGTCTGACATAAGCAAACATTTTTAATACCACTCAAAAATTTCTGTGTCTAATTGAAAGTCATCATGCAGCTATGCACAGGTGAGACCTGCTATCTGAATGAACACTGAAGCTCTTTCATTTTCCATAGCAATTACTCCAGCAGAAGCAAAGGAAAGTGTAGCCTAGTACTTTTCCTCCTCCTAAACAGGGAGTTAGATATAAGCAAGCCAGACAAGAGTGAAGAATGGATTTCAAAGTTCCACATAAATTTTCAATAGCTTAGTGGAATTTATACTTTAAAATGCCATTTACAAGTAATTTTGCTCCCCTCTCTCCAAACTGCTGGCAGAGTCATCTACACTCTTTCTGTTTTCTTATTGAGTTCTCTAAAATAAAGTTGTTGGTTTTACTAAATGATTTTATATTAAATATTTAGGGAATGAGGAAATTAGAAAGTTTATTTGTGCACTATTTCAATTTTAACGAAACTCATAAGAGCACTTTCCTCCTTTCCCACATTGAAAATTTGTTAAGTGTGCAATTATTGCCTTAATTGGATTACAATTGCCTCTAGGTTAGTTTATGCCTTTTACATGATCAAAAACACACACATAAAAATATGTTTGGAAATGGGAATGCACAGGATTTTGGCGATGAGAGAATTCAGGTATTTTTATGTACCCATTAGGTAGCAAACAAATGTATTGCATTTCACTTTTGCAAATATTATTAGTATAATATAGAACTTCATTTAAGGATTCTATTTGCTTTTATTGCTAAGCTTTCTATATATTTTAATTTTATTGTATTCCTGCTTTCCAATATTTTATATGATTACAATATAGAAACAGTTACTGCACTATAATATGGCTAACTGATACAATTAAGCATAAGTAACACATTAGATTTTTTTTAAACAAACCATTCAGTACACCCTACTGTGTTCATGCCTTTATAATTATACATCTTCTCACTTGTCTCATGTAATTCACAATTTCTTCCTGCTGCTTAATCGCAGACTTCAGCAAGCACATTTTAGGAGGAGAGACTCAATATAATTTTTCTGTGAATCTTTTATTTGCCATGTACATTAAAGTGATGATTGCCCACATAGAAAAAAATGAGCCTGGTATATAAAAGATACAGGAGTAAAGGTGCAAGATGTTTTTCAAGTGCATGCATCATTTAGATTCATTCTTGTAGGAGGAAATCACAAGGAAATTAATCAGCAATATATTTGCAGACTTTGCACCAATCATTTTTATAACAAAAAGTAGCAGCTATATGTTGTTTCTCAATTACAAGAAGGAACAGCATTAAAAGGCAATCAGACATAAGACATAAATCTGAACTGGCAGTCATAGCCCTCAGAGCTTTTTGTGGTGCATAAAACTTTGTACAAGAAAAATGCTAGTGTTCAGGTCTTAGGTGAAAATGGGCTAAAGAAAATCCATCACAACCAAAAACATTACATTTCTATCATAGTTTGGGCTTTGATAGATAAATTATGGCTGATAGCTTTTATGTGCTTTAAAATGTTTGATAACATTAAAAGACATCATGAGGAATAATGAGAGAGCGTTGACTGACTATAAAACAAGTTGTAGTTACCTGTCTAACATAGAAAATAGAGTTAGTGACAGGACATGGTTAGCTAAATACAGCAATAATTACTTAGACAATAGAAAAGATAAGTGATAAAGAGTTGGACTTACTAGACAGATGTGATCGGAAAGCTTTTCATGAGAAGCATATGGCTTTATCATAAACAGTTTTATTATAAGATTCTGGTTTTTAGCAAAATCCTAATGGCTTTCCATTCCATAATCATCTTTGTTCTGGACTTTAGGCCAGGGTAATTGTGCTGCTCTCTCCCCCCCCCCCCCCAGTCAGTATCAGTTTGTTTAGGATAGATTACAGATGAATCCTTTTAACCCTTTGAAATGGAAGCCTGTTGTAAATTATGTTCCAGATATGCTTTGGAGTAAGAAGTTTGGCAATGAATATCTTATTAAAATTCATCTTGTCATTCACAATTAACTCTCTCCCCTCCAATATGAACTGTTTTATTTCCACTGAGAGTTATAACTGAAATTGGATAAATAAATAGAAGTTTTAGACTACCTTTTCAACATTTCAATAGACTTCTAGGAAAGAAAACCTATCACTCCCAGGGAAAGGGGGAAAAAAAAAAGAAGTATCCAGTGATCATGCCTGAATGAAGGATGCTGAGCTACACTGAAATTGCATTTGATCTGTTTCTCTGTTGATTTTGTAAACCTTTCCAAGGGTTTCCATAGTAACAAGTGAATTATCCCCTCTCCCCCAACATCTTTCAAGCATGTAATAGGGATAAAGAGAAAGGTTAGGGTAAAACAACTACAGCATCTTTTCTATTGCCAGGATATATCTGAAGTAGTCATGATTAGTCTTTTTAAGAAATCAAGTATGTTTCTCTTACTACAGTCATATGAAAAAGTTGGGTCAGAATTTACTTACATCTCTGGTGTCTGCGTTTGCTTCTGTACATGGTCATCCTGAAAAAATCCGACTTTCTAAGAAGTAATTGCTTTGACCACGGAGACAAAGAGACGGGTTGTGCTCCTGCTTTGCAGTAAGACTGTTGCTCACTGACAGAAGGTAACCAGCAATCACACAGTGAAAGCCAGGGTAATACCATTCTCATAAAATTACAGGGGAGATGCTACAGTCTGTAACTACTCTATCTAATGCAAATCTTATAGAGAAAATTGTATTTTCTTCACCTCCCCCCAACAGATATCAGTTTAGTTCTCTAATAAAATCTGCACTATTAAAGTACTGTGCTTGAAGCAATGTTGAATTAAGAATGGATTCATATATTTAGCAATAGTAAACCTGAAAATCTAAATATGAAATATAAAAATCCTTGTTAGATACTTACAGAAATTTAGTATTACCTTTGACTTCATAGTCTTCTAGCCACTCCAAAATATTTACATTGTTATTTCAAAACTCTACTAAATTTTTCCTCCTCCGAGCTCCCAAAGCACTATATGTTCAATTATTAAAGCAATTATCACTCTGAGTTTTGCTTATTTCCCCAAACAGACTGCTTCTCAGACAAAGCAGGAATTGCATGTTTTCACACTTATATCCCAAGGCCTAGTTCACAAGGGGCTCCAGGAAGGGCTCAAGCTCAGTGAGTGTCTAGTGCATGCCAAGCCCCATGCATCTTCCCGAAGGAAGCCTTTTGGAAAGCTTTCTTCCACTTTCACTTACTGCCACCTCATTTTAGTTCCTCTGTTCTCTGTCTTTACAGTATTGCCTTTTGTGAACATGCTTCACACTGCAACATGGACTGGACAAAGTGGAAGCTTTGTCTTCACATATCTTTAGCTCTGAGAGCATGCTTGGCATACAGCAGAAATTCAGGAACATTTCTTCCAAGCACGCTACAAAGTTTGTGATTTCAAATCCTCTTTATGTGTTAATTAAGGTGTCTGAAATGCAGTTTTTATTTAAATTACAGGAGAATTTTTACACCAGCGAACAATTTCTATGTAATAAGATTTCCTGATTATGTATTAGGTTCATCTTCCAGCCAAGAAGCAGACGCAGACATTTTTAACTGCCAAGATTCTTTTTTTAGTGTTAAACTTCAGACTTATTGATAGCAGGAGATACCATCTCCAGGACTGTCCTTAAGACAATGATTTTTCATTAATAATAGTTTTATGCTTAAATAATTACAATACCTCATAATTACCAATAACAAGCATAGCATTTTAGCAAGTTTTCAACAATGTTCCTATCTAATTTCCTTGACTTTTGACTAACAAACCACAGTTTAAAAAGACTCTTTCAAAGAATGCTGCAGTTATATTTTATGTTAAGGCATCATCATTAGCTTTAGCTGTGTATAATATGAAATACTAGAAGGATTTTCCTTGTGTCTTCTCTGGAAGTGAGATTAAAATACCCCAAATAAATAAAATAAGTAGGAACTTTTTGATCAAAATATAATAAGCCTCACATTCTACAATCTTTATCTGCTTTAATTTTCCTCATAACACTTTCTAATCACCTGAAATAGACTGCATTTACTTATTTGCTTTTTCTCTGCCTCTACCAACTAGAACATAAGCTTCTTGAGGACGGGGTTTTCTTTCTTTCTTTTTTTTTTTTTTAAGATTTATTTATTTATTCATATGGAACTGGGGTACAGGCCAGAGATGTGGAGAGTGAGAGGATTCACCAGAGACATTGGGGAGCAGAACAGGCAGATCAACGAAGTACACTGCTGAGGGGAGCAGCGGGCGGGTCAGAAGAGGTCTGCCTCGCCAAGTGGATCTCCTCCAGGGCAGCTGGGAAACGAACTTATGCAGAAGTGGCTTAAGCTTCTTAGTGCTGTGCTTTAACCCGCTGGGCTACCAGAGAGGGCCCAGGACAGGGTTTTCTTAATTCAGAGATGTATGGAGTTTTGATATGGCACAAAATAGGCACTCAATAAATACTGGTTGAATAGTGACTTTTCATGATTAAAATAAATTTAAAAATTAATGCAATCACAGATTATTTTTAATGAATTTTAAAAATAGTCAAATTCATGATTATTAACATAGTTGCTTTTAATTAATGCAAATACTTGTTGTTTTGGTCCCAACATTCATTTGAATGAGTACATTGATTTGGTGAAATTGTATATCCTCATAGATGTAAGGATACATTTTAAATTTCTTGAAAGTCACAGCTAATAAGTTAGCTCTTTTATAAGTTTCCATGCCATAATACTTAACCAAAAACCTCTTGAGCTCAAATAAAATTAATAGTTCACCTGGCAAGTATATTTGTGGTGTGAATAAAAATATCATTAATGCTTATTAGGCACAAATAATATTAACATTGTTACATATTATTATTTGTAGCTTTTCTATTTGTACATTACCTAAATTTAATACCAATCTTAACAATTGTTGTAAAGTCTGTGTAGCAATTTAATTAACTTCATTACTGATATGCACACAATCTCACTCATTATTAAACTATTAAGACATGCTACATATGTTATGACAATTATTCTGACTTGGATTCAATGTTTGGTTCACCTTTGTCTTCCCAACTGTACTCGTGTTGACTTTCTTAGTTTCCATACAGGATTTTTAATCTTATCAACCCTTTATATCACCTTGATCAAGGCATAAAGAGAATCCACATTAGAACTTTCTTACTGGACCAGGTTATGTGAATCCTGGAAATCTTTAAGCCATCAAAATTGAAGGGCTCAGATGTACCGCATGAAGAAGGTCAGCTTCATGAATAACACTGTGTTATAGGAAGGGAGGTGAGAGATGGCCAGGGTATTGGTTGAAGGAAAGGAAAGAACTCTGGTAAAAACAGAAGTTGGGAAACCTACAGTTTATAGAATGTTGAGGAAGCATGTAAACCTAAAGGACAGAGATGGCAGTGAAAGAGAGAAGATAGGTCCAGGCATCATAGTCTTCTTTCCTCCTACTTTCTCCAAGACTTCAAAATGAATAGAACTGCTTCGTCTTCAAAATCAGCTTTCTGCCTAAGTCAGTGGCTACAGGAAACACTACTTGCTATATAAAACATCTCTGATCTACTCCCTGCCATCTGTTTTCCTTTAATGAAGTCTATCTTTATATTGCATGCTTAAAATACAAATTCAATGAGTGTTGATAAATTAGGATGGATAAGTTCCATTTAAAATCAAATGACTATGTTAATGTTTTTTCCTGAATTTTGTTTTTTAAATTATTACTTTTTATTGAGGCAGCATTGATTTACAATACTTTTTATTATTTAGAATACAGGTCTATGCTTCTTTAAATGTATATTACCACACCACAGCAACCATCAAAGTCATTACCACACCCCCCAGCCCCCCACATAGATCATTCAGACCCCTCTTCACTTTGCTCCCCACACCCATCACCTCTTGTGGAAACCTACAAGGATTTACCAGGACTATGGATTTTGAAAAAACTTCCAAGAATTTTATCATGACATAGTATGTGGACTGTTGAAATATTTAACTTGAACCTTGTGACTTACGTTTGGATTACTTGAATAACAGTATATTAAGACTAAAAGTATGTCGTTATTTTGCTATAACTTCTAATTTTCAGATACCTGCTCCACAAAATGTAGCTCTTAAATGTTCCCTGCATGGAAATCAGAATGGAACTGAGGGTCATGGTCTGAAGCAACTTGCACCTACTTTCCAGGAAGGACTTCAGTCCAAGAGTCCCTAGAGTTAGCCCACAGCATTTCACTCTGTGCACACTAGCTTTGAAATTATTTGCTGACATAATCTGAGTTATATCTGAGTTCAACTCCGATTTTCTTATGTTTGAACAATAAGTCACCCACAGTTCACTTTTCTCAGGTGTCTTTCTTAACACTCATAGCATGAGTGGATGTCCCCAGCCTTCCTTCACTACCATGCCAGCTGTTCTGTGGGAGAGCTATCCCATCCTTAGACATGAATTTTGCTTTACTTATAAAAACACCTCCTTACTAATGCAATTCTTATAAGTCCTTGACAACAGTCCTTTCCTTAGATCCTTTCAGACATAAAAGTTAAAAAATTTCTGCCCAAACATAATAACTCATCCATCTTTTCAACAATCTAAGAAAATAAATTGATATCTGTTCATACCTGTATGAGTGATTTTCTGTCTTGTCTGCTATCTCTAGAACTGGACCCGTATCTATTTCTCAACATCAAGTGCTATTCTTTAGTGGGTACTGTAAACTTAATTAAAATATTATGTAACTATCATATTAACAATATCAAATTAATTTTGAAGTAATTTTTATGAATGAATAAAAGACTAACTAAAAGGGGTCATTTGTATGGTGATTGGTAAAAACTAGGCTTTTAGTATAAGCATAACAGGGAATAAACAGATGTTGAGATAAGTCTCAAAATAAAATGGAAACCTACCTAATGCTATAAACCAATCTATAATATAATTCAACAAAAATATTTAAGATATTCTTGTTACTTTTTCTAGTACCATGTTGGGTGGTTTATTATCATTTTTTTTTAAATTGAAGGGAATATAATATTTCCTAATTTTATCTCATTTTCATTTGTAACATTGGTTCAAATTCCATAATGATGTTTCTTTATAATTGACTGTTACTGAAAGTGAAGCAAACAAGTCAACTCTGTATTCCTCAGTTTGGTTCATTAGATGTTTTTATGTATTTAGGAAAGGCTTTTTAAAGTTTTTCTATAAACTACATTTTGATTTTATTATTGTCTTTATGCATTTTCTTTGGAACATCTCTAGTTTCTTATGTTCTAATGTCAAAGAAGTCTTTGTAATCATTAAATTTTTGAAATAATGAATGCAAGTATTAGACACAGATAAAATGTTTGTCTTTTATAATTCACATTATAATTTATTGTCTTTTCATTGTATCTCCTTAGTGGTATTTGCTTTTGATTGTTCTGGTAAAGTCTGTTTGCTTCCCTTTCATTGTATGATTTTCATTCTCTTATTTGGTTTCATTTTTCCTCTTTAAGTTTATTTAGACTTAGCTTTATATTCTTAGTAATTTTTCTATTTATGTGTGAATAAATTAGCATTATCTGAAGATTAATGACATTCTACCCTTTTAATCATATCCTTTGGATGGGCTCAAATATTTAATGGTTACTAAAGTAATTTTTTAAAAAATACTTAAGCATATATAATTAAATTAGCTTTAAATTTCCTAGGGATTGTAATTAAAAGCATAAAGTAAATTATATATGCCTGTAAAAAAGTTACCTTATTTCAACATATCTGAAAGACTGGCTATTATATACTAAAGATGCAGCAATCCTAGCTGGAAAAAAATATAAATTCTCTTTGGGATCATGGTCATATAAAAGGTTCTATACCTATAACAAATTACTTCACAGACATATAAACACAATAACATAGTTTATTGCAGATGGGCATGAAGTGTGGGAATTGCTGTGCTATGCATCCCTTGGGGTGTTTTGTTTACAAAAACACTTTCTTGGTAGTTTACAACTGTTTCAGTCATGGTATCTTCACTGTGTCCTGAAATGAAGGGATGCTACTAGTTTCACGGGAAATAATGTTGAAAAAATAAAACACAAAGTCACCATAGTCCCTTTCATTGTGAAAACTGCATGTAGGGTTGAATCTAACAGGTTTTACAAAATAAGAAATTTATTGTGTTTGGGTCTCTCTTCCTCTCTCCCACCCATCTTAGAACTACAGTTGTGGGTTGTAGAACAACCTAGCAGTACAGTGTCTAGGGGTGTATTTGGAGGATGAGTCATACTCCAGTGGCAAGACTGTAGGGGGTAGCTAGAGAAAATCTTTAACAAGGTAGAGAACATGCAGCACAGGTGGTGAACGAATGACATGTTAAAGCAGAGGAAAGCAAAATGTGGCCTCTCCCCCTGGAGGACTAGCCTAAAAGTCCTGTTGCACAAACTGAATTTCCTGGGGTGAACCTTTTTCTTTTTCTGTCTATCTCAGTTAACTTCTTCCCATTAAATTCATCCTCACTTTTTTCTTTCAGATAAAGCATGTGATCTTATTTGTTGATTCTACTGTTTTTCCTTCATGTCATTTACCTATGTGAGATTATACTTTATCTAGAGCATCTAGTATATTGGTGGGTAACTAGCCTCAAATTCCTATTGGTATGAAGGAGAGAATAATTATATGATACTAAAAAGTCTGGACTACAGTATTTAACATTTTATTGTATAATGCCTGCATTTTCTACTGTGAAAAATATACCTTATTATGGCTGGGACCATAATAAGATATATTACAAATTCACATCTGCTGAAGTCCAATGCTGAAGTAGTCTGTTATAGATATAATGCAAACAGTGAATTAAAAGCATATAAAATAATACAATTTAAAAAATCCACTAATTAATTGTAGAAGCTAAGTAAATAAGCAATTATTTACTTTGTACAAGAACTTTACTTATGTTATTATAATCTTAAAACAGATGTGTGAAGGAGTCTTTATTCATTTCAGAGGTAGGGAAACTGAGGTTCAAGTGTCAAGCTCAGATTCAAATTTCAAGCAGTACAGTTGATATTTCAATCCAAGTTTCTGAACTGCAGAAGTCACCTGGATAAAGATTAGTGCTACATTTTGTGATTCCTTATGAAACTTTAAAAGAACAATAATTAAATAGAAATATATATTATGGATCACATTCTACATGTTTTATTTCTAAAAGTATAATTGAAACTTTTACTCCAAAATTTCTAATTATTTCCAATGTAATGTGTTCATACACTATCATAAATCTTTATTAGTAAAACTCATTTCATCCTGTTTATAAAAGTCATAAAACATAGCAGTCTTGTTTTCCTAATTCCTTTCTTGTTCATATTTCTTATAATTTTCACATTGATGAGTTACTTCAGCCTGCTGTGTTGTATAGATTAAATTTTCAGGTGTAATTTAGCACTAGCTAGCCCAAGGGTATTTCAAGAATCCTGCTCCTGTCCTCATTTTGTATATATTTGTTTCCACTAAAGGGTTCAGAACCACCTGGATATTTTTTGACCTCACATATGTGTTCAAAGACAACTATTTGAATAAACTCTGCATTTGCCATCACCAGCACAGCAGTTTGTGAACTATAAATATGTAAATGAAATTCACAAGTCTTTTACTCTTGTAAAAACCATTTTTAGATGTTTACTTAAACAGACTTAGATACAGAAACAGGGACTATATGGGGAATAAGAGTCACAAATTTTATTTTCAAAACTGTTTTCAGTTTGGTGAATAACGAAACCTCATGTTATCTTTAAATCATGCCTTGGAAAGCTTTAAAAAGCCACCTGGACTGTGCAGTAAATACTTAAATGAGTCATTAGGGGGTTTACAAAATATGAACACAAATATTGTATGTGAAAGGAGATTATTCAATTTTAAGAACTGTTGGTTCCCAACTTCTTAGACAATTTAAAGAAATATTTGTAAGAGAACAATTTAATAGAGAATGAACCAGGATTTTTCAGCTTGTAACTGCATGCTCTTGATTCAATATGAAAAAAGATGTACTTGCTTTTAGTTACCCTAGGTTAGATTAGCCTGATTATTTTCATAAAATTTAAGCCTTCACATATAATTCTTCATTAAAATCCTTTAATTTTCTCATATATTCAGTGCATATGCTTTGTGCATTCAAATTTTGCCATCTAGATAGTATAATAGTGAGCAAAACCAGACAAGGTTGTCCATATGCTATTTTTTTAGTAGATTGTACAGATATCAACTGAGGGATCACGTGAATGAAAATATTCTGTAAATTCAAAAATAGGTGCATGAGAATAAAAGTGTGGTCCTATGTATATGTACATAGCCCTTAAAAGTAAGTTGGTGTACTCATTTCTGAGGCTCTGTGCATAAAGGAAAATTGAATGAATGGAGACGTAGGTGATCATAAAGTATTACTAAGGAAATTACCAAGATTAGTGGAAAGTTATAAGATTACGTTGATGGTGTCAACTGGATGATAGTACATGATTTTCATTTTACTGATAATGTTGATAGATTGCTCTTGTTTTTATAAATTTGTAATCATAAGCCAAACAACTTTTCATTACACAAATTAAGACAGCAATAGTTCATAGAATTCTATGCCTCATTAGTCCATTCCACAATACTAAATACATACTTGTTAAGTAACAAGAGGTAGGGGAAGACAGCCATGATCTTAATATTGAAATTTCATTTACTAATAGATATGAGTCCAAACTATTTCAAAAAATATATTTTAAATAAGGAAACCAGTTAAAGTATCTGTCCCTATTAAGGAGGGTAAGTGTATCCGTACCCTGGCACTCTAATACTGATTTCAGTTTTGTAAAAGTAGCAGTGGGTGGGTACAGAAAGTCATAGAATAGGTCAATCAGTATATAACAAAAGCTAATTCTATGCAGAGAATTGGATAGGATATATCGGCAAATTTCAGTGGGAACAGGTTATCATATACTTCTATAGGACATCAAGAAATAAGATACAGATATATGTGACTTAGTGCCAATGAATGTTAGTGACAAATGTCCAAACATGATGAAGTGACTGGAAAAAAATGCTGAAAAATATACACAAAGGCTGACACCTTACTGAGGAAATAGTTGTTTTTTTAAAAAAAAAATAATTTTTATTTATTTATTTTTACAAGAACTGGGATGTAGGCTGGAGGTGCAGAGGGTAAGAAGATACACCAGAGGCAGAGTGAGGAGCAGCAGGAAATACACTGATCTGCTGAAATACACTGCTGAGGGGAGCAGAGGGCCAGACAGAAGAGGTCTGCTGTGCCATGTGGGTCAGCTCCCAGCCCAGGGTTAGAACTCAAGCAGCAGTGCCTGGTTGTAGCTTGATAGTGCTGAGACTTAACCCATACACCACCAGGGAGACCCCAAGTAAATAATTGTTGATAAGGTTCAAAGAACAGTAATAAAAAAATTATAATAACAAATAAGGGCATTTCTAATCCAACTTGATATGAATCAAAACCTGACGTTCTTAATTATCTTTTTCCTGAAAATGCCATTTCTTGCATTCTATGCATCTGTTTCATATTTTCCTTACTAGTACCAAATTATATTTACAGATCCACTCTCTATGTAAAACTATAAATTCAAATTATAGAGTTACTGTAATTATGGTAGTTTAAAAGCTCAAGATTCTGAGCCAGAATGACTTGATTATTTGAATATCAGTTCTGTCACTCTCTAGCTGTATAGAATCATACCAATATAAACACTTGCTATTATTAAATATATTCATGAAAATGCTCAAAGTCATATGAAATGACTTACCAACTGAAAAGCATGCCAGTGACACACAAAACACACTTCTCTTTCATTATTTGTAGCCAGATTAGAACACACCATGGAGACCATGTCCACTTCAACTAACTTGTGCTTATATCCCCATCAGCCAGCACAATGTCTGAGATATACCAGTTGCTCTACAAATATTGATAAAGTGAATACTGTATTACTTAATTTAGTTGCTTTAACAAATTTAGTGATTTTAAGACAGCACAAAATGTTCTCATGATACTGTAGGTCAGAAGTTTAAAATAAGAAATTGGATAGACTGCATTCTTTCTGAAATATTCTGTAGAGAATCTGCCTGCCCTTACCAGCTTCTAGAGGCTGCTTGTCTTCCTTAACTCATGGCCTCTTTTTCTCCCTTAAGAAGTACAGTGCTCTAATTATGATTTTCATCATGTTGCTCTTTTTTTGCATTGACCCTCCTGCCTCTCTTTTATAAGGATCCTGTTGTTTATTTTGGTCAATCCTGATAATCCACGATAATCCCACGATTTTAAAATCCTTAAACATATCTTCAAAATTCCTTTCCTCATGTAAAGTAACATGTACACAGGTTGTGGGGCTGAGGAGGCTGACATTTTAGTATTTTTCTCTTTTTCGCAATGTGCACTTTAGTTTCCAAAGTCTCAATGTATTACAGGATCAACTTGAAAATCAAAGTCTCATTTTATGTCATCACCTCCAGAAAAGTCCAACTGGGAAATCTTTATGTTTTTCATAAATTCCATTATGTTTCAAAGGCCTGGGAATTATTATCTGTGGCTCTTAGTTCCTCCAAAAAGGCCCACATCTCCACTCTCTGAGTCTTTGGTTCATCTTCAGAAATTGAGACTCAACTCTCAGGACCATCCTTATTTTTTTTCTATAGTAGTGATTGCAATAAAATAATTTCATCACACTGGTTTTTAGCTGAAAAATTTCTCAAGTCTAGAGAACATTGGTTATTTTTCCCCTCTGTCTCTTTCAGTTCATGCTGGCAGTTTAACATCCTCAAGAATATTGGGGGTCTTCCAGGAAAGGCATGAGACTTCACTCTATTAGTAAAAAGGTCTTCCACAATTCTTTCATGGAGAAAGCAATCTCTATTCTTGGCTTCTGCTGAAATAGCAGAGAGGACCCATGAATCATAAGCCTACTTCTTCAAAGCGTGCTCTGTATGACAGAAGACTCTGACCTTTGGGTCCTTTCAAAGTACCAGTTAAAGATTGTCCAGTCCAACTCTTTGTATTATCTCTAGAGCATGCTTTCCTGACAGAAAATCTTATTTTAGCATCTTCTGCAATCTGGACAGACTAAGAAATCCCTATATCATCAAATACTGGTTATTTTTTGCTTACCAGCTTACTATAAGCAGCAAGAAGAAATTAGGTCATACTTCCAACATTATGTTTGGAAATCTCTCAGCTAAATATTCAAGTTCACACTTATCACATAACTTCTCATTTACTTAAGTTCATCTGTAAGCAGAGAGCACAATTTGCTAAACTTTCTACCATTAATTATAAGATGCCTTAATGTGATCATTTTGAGCCCCCACCAGCAGGCCTTAATTGAGCTTTAATGTCCAATTGTTATTGGTAAGTTAAGTATTCTCTAAAACTCTTTATCACAGCATGCATTCTGAGTCCTGTCTAGCAGGACCCTTAACATACATATTTCTTTTCTTTTACAATCCAAAAGTTTATTTTTGTTTTACTTTACTCATCTGTTTTTTTTCTATATAAGTGACATATATGTGAAATCATATGGTGTTTGTCTTTGTCTGGCTGATTTCATGAAGGACATTACCCTCTGGGTCCATTCATGTTGTTGCAAATGGCAAGTAACATCCATATTTCTATTAACAGTCTGTTCATAGCAACCTAGGTTTTTTACAATGCTTAAAATTCTTCCAATTTCTAGTCATTACCCAATTCCAAAGCTATTTCTTGGTTTTTAGATATTTGTTACAGCTATACCCTACTCTAGGTACTAAAATATTTATTAATTTCATAAATATGTCGTTCTAGTATATTACCATATTAGCAGTTTAAAGCCACACAAATTTATTCCCTTAAGTTTTGGAGGTCAAAAGTCTAAAATTATATTGCAGGCAGTGCTGCAGTCTATCTAGGTGCTTCAGAGTAGAATCTGGTGGATCCATTTCCTTGCTTTCTAGTTTCTATACACTGGGGGCATTTCTTCATTTTCATGCCCTTCCTCCTTTCAATGTGTATAACTTCAACAGCAGCTCCATATCACCTTTCTGATTTTGACCCTCCTGCCTCCATCATCTTATAAAGATCCTTCTGGTTATATGGACCCATATAAAATATATTTATAATATCAACAAAAATGTGCTAAAATAAATTGTAGTGAGTCTTCATAATTAAATGAGAATATCTGTTACCTCACATAAGATTACAAGTTTCTTTGAGATATAATTAGTCTCTTTGGTGGCCATCGGTAGCTGTAGATTTTGAACTGAGTAATTACTCAATAAAATATCACATAAATAGTAAAATGTGAATTAAGAATCCATGAAGATACATTCATACCCAAAGTTTTTAATAGCTACCATGCCGTAAAAACTTAGTGTTAAATGTGATTTTATGCCATAATGAAAATGAATCATCTATGAATAGTCAATGCCCTGTTTTGTGATTTTTAGGGAAATAATTCTCTATAACTTTGAATATAATATTCAATGTTTCACATTTTTAATACATTGGATTTTGTGTGCATGTATGTGTATTTGTCTCCCTCTGTGTGAACCATTACAACTTGTACATTTCTCTTCTACCCCTTTAAGGGAGTGAATCCACTCTCCCATCAAGCACCTACTGATCCCCGAGCATGGGGTAGATACAATGCTCTTGCATAATAAGCAAGTTGAGGGAGGTAAATTATAATTGTCAAGTCTATTGTGTGATTCATGACACTTCATGGGAGCTTTTCTAAAGCAGACCCTTATATCTATAGTTACAGAAAGAATATTATTGAACTTAATAAAAACAGTGCTGGTTATCTGAGTGGTTTTTAAGGGAAATGATGGAACTGTAGTGACAAAATTGTTTTCAGTTAATATTTGGTATGACCAGAGCTATCAGCAAAAATTGAAAATCTCATTAAAAACAAGAACTTGTGTTTTTTACATGCATTATTTAGAGTAAAGCAAGCCATAGTGTGGGAGATGATATGATATAGAATTGTATCAATATTGATACTTTTTATCAATATAGGTAGAGGTAAAACAGATTTGACAAAGAATTTATAATTAGAATTTGTAGAATTCCCCCCCAAAAAAAACACCACAACGAAGCAAAGGAAAAATGCTGATATTTAAAGAAATAGAGGAAATTTCCCAAACAAGGATACACAAATGAAACAATGCAGCACTTTCAACTTCATTAATTACCAGCGAAATACAAACTAAAACTACAGTAGTACTCTAGTATATACACCCACCAACATGATTAAAATTAATATACTGACAAACATAGACAAATACTGGAAGATCTAGAGCTCATGTGCATTGCTAGTAGGAGTGCAAGTTAGTAAAAGAACTTTAGAAAACACTTTATAGCGTCAGTAAATAAAGAATGGTCTTAGTCATGTCTAAATACTGATAATACCATACTGTATAAATTAGCAATTCTTTCCAGATATAAATATATAACTATTAAAAGCAAAGACAAATGTTTATCAAAATATTAATACAAGTATATAAATATATTTATAATTGTGTTATTTGTGATAGATCCTAAATGAAATCACCCTCAATCCTATCAATTATAGAATAGAGAAATACACTGTAGCATAGCAATACAATATATATTATGTAACAATGAAAATGAACAACCTATTATGGCCAGATTATTTTACCAACATATTTATATGTCACAAACCATTTTGGTGCCAATAAGCCAATTATAAGGGAATCGAGTACAACAATATACACAATATGAGTCTATTCATATGAAATTCAAAAGCAGATACAATTAATTGATGATTTCAGGTGGATGTGCAATCCACTGATATACTCTCATTAGAAATTTAATTTAATGGAACTTAGTCAATTTATTTTTTTTTAAGATTTATTTATGAATACAGAATTGGGTACAGGCCAGAAGTGCAGGGGCAGTGAGAGGATTTACCAGAGACAGAGTGAGGAGCAAAACAGGCTGACTGATGAGGTAAACTGCTGAGGGAGCAGCGGGCAAGACAGGAGAGGTCTGTCACGCCATGTGGATCACCTCTGGGGTAGGGATCGAACTCATGTCAAGTGGCTTTAGCTTCTTAGTGCTGTGCTTTAACCTGCTGTGCCACCAGGGAGGAAACTTAGTCAATGTTTTAAATGAAGAGAAACATGGTAGGAGTTTTGTTTTAAAAATGTTATCACTGTTATTCAGATAATTTTTGTTATTTTCTCTTTTTAAGCTATTTGAGCCAAATTATAAGTCCATTAAGTGGACTTATAATGACATTTCTTAAATTCTAATTCACTATACAGGTGAATATGATAGAGAAGCTACAAAGTCCATCCCAAACACTTTCTAGTATTCCTTGCTGTTTCAGGAATTGAGCAGCTAAAAGCACAAACCATTAGCCATTTATTTTGTTGGTGTCACAAACACAGCATGGTTCCTAATCCTTAAGATTTATGTTTTAGCAATGGCAGTGCACAGTTTATAAAGTCATAACCTCAGAAGCCTACTGTACACCCCAAATTGGCCCCCAACTCATTCATCTCCCAGTGTAGCTTTAAGTCATTGATGAAAGCTTAATTAAAAATTTATTCCTATTTAATGTCCTTGTGTTAATAAGTAACTTTTTTTTTTTAAGATTTATTTATTCATTCATACAGAACTGGGGTACAGGCCAGAGATGCGGAGGGTGAGAGGATTCACCAGAGACAGAGTGGGGAGCAGAACAGGCAGATCTACGAAGTACACTGCTGAGGGGAGCAGCGGGCGGGTCAGGAGAGGTCTGCCACACCATGTGGATCTCCTCCGGGGCAGGCAGGCGGGGTTCGAACTCATGCGGAAGTGGCTTAAGCCTCTCAGTGCTGTGCTTTAACCCGCTGCGCCACCAGGGAGGGCCCGTAACTTTTTTTTTAATGCTTAGAGATGAATCTGTTCTTTGTAACTGATTCCTAATTGATAACAATATAGTTAGAATTTTGTATAGTACAGCAAGTTTTTTAATATTTCATTACTAAGTATGAGTTTGCATTTCTATGCATGCATTTTTATTTTCAGAAACTCAAAATCAAATCATCACATTCCATTATTTCTAATGCTTTCAAATCATTATTAGAGATTGAATTTAGTCAACTCTTTCCTGTATCTTCTGATTAACATGCTTTTTTTAAAAGATTTATTTATTTATTCATATAGAACTGGGGTACAGGCCACAGATGCAGAGGGTGAGAGGATTCACCAGAGACAGGGTGGGGAGCAGAACAGGCAGATCGACGAAGCACACTGCTGAGGGGAGCAGCGGGCGGGTCAGGAGAGGTCTGCCGTGCCATGTGGTCACCTCCGGGGCAGACAGGGATCGAACTCATGCGGAAGTGGCTTAAGCTTCTTAGTGCAGTGCTTTAACCCGCTGTGCCACCAGGAAGGACCCTGATTAACACGCTTTTTATTATTTCTTTGCAAATATATTAGTTAATTATTATATGTTACAACAGATTTGTATTTTTAAACTAGACTATGTGATCATCATAGTTTATCCTTTTATGGATCACTGCAATTGACTTGTTAATATTTTGCTGTTGTTTGTGTTTATATTTTTGCAGCTATGCACAAAAGAAAGCTAGCACTGTATTCCTTGTTGGGTGGTTTCAGCATCTATTTTTTTTTTTTTTTTGCATCTACTTTCTTCCACCATGGAATATTCCTCCCTGTCTTCCTTCAGAAGAGTTAGTCACTCTCATCTATGATTTTCACAGCACCTGCTCCCTCTGTGACAGGCCTCACCATCTCCACACTAGACTATGAGGGGAAAAAATCCCATATTTGCAACCTAGTAGGTGTACTATTAATCTTCCTTAAATTAAATGGGGCTCTGCTTAATTCTTCAGGAATATAATCAGATAATAATTTGGAGGGCTTACTCTTCATTTTTGAATCTTATTGTCTCCTTTATCAATCCTCTCTCACTGCAACTGCTTAATGAAGAAAATAAATTGTTCTTATTAAAATGCACAATTTAATTTTCTTCCAGCAAAGAGATTTAGAAAGCTAAAACATAATCTATACTTTCAGCTAGCCAGAGATGGCTAGAATGTCCCCAAGTCAATCTCAAGAGAAATGTATGGAGAAGATAATGCTCCTTGCAATCCAGAATGCCATACTTTATATATGACAGATACCAAAGTCCCCTTGGCTTTCCTTCTGTAGTAGTTCATCACAAGCACATTTATCATTTCCAGATCTTTTATAAAGTTATCCTGACAAACAATACGAAATGTTTGTACTCCAATAAAAATGAAGAAAGTAATTTTAACTTTTAGGTTTAATAAATACCAGCCATGTGGAAAATCTCCCAACAGAGCTTTGGCTTGCCTGTAACAAATGTTAGAACTGTAAAATGCTTACAGATGCTAGATTTCTTTTCCTTTTAACCTAAAAAATCACTTTTACAAGGATAAGGATTTTGGCTATCACACAATTCTAAGGCAGTTATGTCATTTTCCTCCATAGATTCACAGTTCTAAGCTTTTTGCTTCACTGATAAATTTATAAAAATATGAGAGGATTTTAACTACAGAAACTGGGTCCTCACAATGGAGCTCTTCAGACTTTAGCATCCACAGCACATTTTCCATTTCCCTGAATTAGTTTTAATTATTTAATATTTGGCTGCAGAACTTAAAGACTGGCTACATATTCTATGTCGCTGATCTTTTACATCAATCATTTCTAACTTGTATTATTTGCTTCGTATCATTGGACACATATTTGGATTTATTTGGAACTTGTCATTTGCTATTTAACATTATTATGTGATTGTATTCCAAGATCTCTTCTAAATAAATATTATACTGATGAGAATTATATATTTTTTAAAACATTAAGGCAAGTTTTTTTTCCCCAGAATTATTCATTCTAAAGTTAAATGAAAAAAAAAAAACTACAAAAGATAGAGAAGTACAATAATAAATCAGTGGCATTTGGAAGGAAGAGCTAAGTACATGAAATACTTAGCATCCCCATTTAACCATTTTCATCCTTTGGTCTATCCAAGAAATAGTGTAAGAATTAGCTGGTATGAATTTATTACAGGTCCTATCTGGTTTCTATGTGAAAATTATTAAAAAGAGTAAAGTGAAAAGATGTGTGAAAGTAATATGAGCCATGTAAGTAAACTGAAATGAGCAAAATGGTAGAAAGGAGAAAGGAAAAGGAGAACAAGAATATCCATAACAGTTCTCAGATAATAAGAGTCACTACTTGGGCCCTCCCAGGTGGCGCAGCGGGTTAAAGCACAGCACTGAGAATCTAGAGCTACTTCCGCATGAGTT
>NW_004567110.1:36475471-36477143 GCF_000260355.1 Condylura cristata
AAAAAAAAAAAAAAGAGTCACTACAATAACTATCTCAGAGATTTCACCGAAACATCTGCTCAAGATGTAGTTGGAGAATTAATGAATAGCCATAATACTAAAATGTTACTTTATTTTGTAGAAATAAAGGACATATTTAGAAAAATTCTATAGAGTGCTAACATTCCATACAATCCTAAAGAAGATAGTGTACTTCTGATAGTTGAGACAGGTTCAATGCTTTCACTGATTATGCATTTTTTCATCATAACAATACTCTATTTCAAGTAACCACTCCATCTAATAAAGACATTTAGCAATATGAAGCAGTATGTTACAAAAAAGACAAAAAACAAAAAACCAAAAAACCTCAGACTGCAGAATCCTCAAAGGATTAGACTTTAAAATAAATTTGATCATCCATGTGGAAAAATAAGATCTCAGTGTATCAAGAAATCAATTAACATAATCATTGGAGTGAATTAAATAACATTGTTGTTTTTCACTGAAGTACTTTTTCCCATTTAGGGGTGTTCTGAGTATATAGACATACTATTCAGCACTTGAGGGAGCAATGGGAATTAATGAAATGAAATAGAACCAGAAGCCCAAGGATCATATTATGTATATGATAGGCATTTAATAAGTGATTGTTAATTGATTTAATGAATCTATGCAATATAAGAATGCATTTTATATTTTATTAACTTGTAATAGACTAAGTGAAATTAAGCCCCTAGGAGTAATATTTCCTTGGTTCAATTAAAATCTCTAAGGAACATCAGTTTTAGCCTTTAAATTTGTAATATTTCAGAATACTGATGATGTGAAACCTGATTATTCTTGGGTTAAAAGTCATCAAGTGGGCCCTCCCTGGTGGTGCAGCAGGTTAAAGCACAGCACTAAGAAGCTCAAGCTACTTCAGCATGAGTTCCAGCCCTTATCCCCGTCCCAGAGGTGATCCACAATGGCGTGGCAGGCCTCTCCTGTCCCTCGCGCAGTTCCCTCAGCAGTGTACTTTGTCAGTCGGCCTGTTCTGCTCCCCACTCTGTCTCTGGTGAATCCTCTCATTGCCCCTGCACCCAGCTCTGTATGCATAAAATAAATTTTTTTTTAAAAAAGTAATCAAGTTGCCATTTTAGTCACTTCAAGTATGTGAATATATTTCCTTAATTTTGGATCTGGAAGGATTATTTGTAATACTTAACAGGAGACAAAATCAATTCAGTTGCTAGGAATGAAAGCAACTGAAATGTGTAGAAGTTGTCATATTATTTGGTGCACTACACCCAAATAGAAACATATGTATACGATGATTTAGACATTAAATGAATGCAAATCATGTTTCCCAGGACTATAAGAAATAATTGCTATTAGAGGAGCAAATTAGGGAAACTGCTGTGAGGAAAATATTCAAGAACATATATATCATTAATGGAGGAAAATCACATATTGGGCAGTTTGCCAAAAGACTTTTTCTTTCATTCCTGTCTCCTCTGGGCATGCTACTCTCTTTGCCTGGCCCCCTTCCCTCTTTTCTACAATTTTTTTTAATGTTTCAAAACTCAGTTCACAAGTCAGCACCTTTGTGATGCTTTCCTTTTTATTATTATTTTTTAAAGATTTATTTATTTGTGCATACAGAACTGGGGTACAGGCCAGAGGCTCAGGGGTGGCGAGAGGCTTCACCAGA
>NW_004567110.1:36477403-36548494 GCF_000260355.1 Condylura cristata
TCCCATGGGCTTCCCACCACCACTTCACCCATGTGCCATCACCACAGTCCTGTGCACTATTCCCACGCCAGTTTGTGGCGCTTTTCTTAATTCGTGTACATATGATTACAGCCAGTTCTGTTATAACTGGCTTGCTTTGAAAACATAAATTTGTACCAATGCAACTACTCTAAGGGAATAATTTGAGGTTCTTTATGTATGATTTCCTTTATGAGAAGAATGCAGAAGATGCAAAAAAAGTCCCAGTGGAATGTGAGCTATATAGCAATACACACAATGTACCCACACAAACCCCAAACCTGCTACCTCCGTCTACTGTACTCCACACTCAATTTACATCTGAGATAACTTTTGTGATTTCAGTTCTTCTGTCACAGCCTACTACACTTCCAATACCAAGAGCAAAGTTTAGATTTTAAGATGGATATACTCTAAATACTATAATATTTGTGCATTGATAACAACTAATTTTATATAAGATTCTTAAGAAAAATTCCATTGATGAAATTTTTGAATGTTATGCTCCCTAGCCCATATCTTTCATTACTTTTGTGATTTTTTTCCACACAATTTTGCATTTTGCAACTTTGAAAAAGGACTTTTAGAAAAGTCTCTGCTGTGTCACAGCAGACTAATTGTAACTTCTTATTTATTTTCTTTTCTGTGATTCAGTAGTTACCAGCATATTGGGATGTAGTTGTTTACAAACTTTTTTTTTCCCATGAGAAGTTACAAATGCTTTAAAAAGGGAAATAACAGGTAATTGAAAGAAGTTTTGAAGGGTTATCATGGCTGGAGGGTCCTAAGGAATGTGGTGGGGTGAAGGGTCACAGCATAGAAAATGAGTAGGAGTTGGGGTTGGGTAAAGTTCAGGGGGAAACTAGGATAGAGACTAATGCAGCAGATTTTCCTAGTAGCTTGGAATTTATAGACAACAATGATGATGGAAAATGTAGACTGATTTTTCTTCAATCAACCAATCACTCATAACTGCTCTTCTATGACATATATAAGTACATGCCTAAAAAGCAAGGATCTGCCACCCTCCATCAGAGACCATTCGGCTCCTTCTGTGTAGTTCCCTCCCTTTCCTCCTCACCCTCTGACTCAATTCAGTAGTCAGATTTTTAGGGTTTGTTTGACCTAGTTTCGTTTGTTCTCTTGTTTGGATTTCTTTGTATCCCGTATGAGTGAAATCAACTGGTATTTGTCTTTTTTTACTTATTTCATTTAGCATTACACTCTCCAGTTCCAACCACATTGTCATCACAAATGACAAGATTTCATCTCATTTTGTAGCTTAGTCATAATCCTTTGCATATATACTGCAGCTTCTTGGTCTACTCATCTGTTCTCGGATACTTAGGTTGTTTACATAACTTACCTATTGTAAAACGGGCTGAAACATTAAATTATATAGGATAAAGATGAAGGAATGCAACTGCTGGCTCATACAGAATACCTATTTTTACTATTTTAAGGACCCTCCATGCTGTTTTCCATAGGGACTTAACTAATCCACATTCTCACTAATGTTGTACAAGGGTTCCTTTCTCTCCACACCCACGATAACACTTGTTTCAGATTAACTTAATATGGGCCTTTATCAGAGGTGTGAAGTGGTATCTTATTGTAGTTTTGATTTGCATTTCACTAATGATAAGTGATAGTGATATTGATAAGTGAATTTTTTTCTTATGTCTTTTAGCCATCTGTATGTTTTCTTTGATGAAGTGAATATTTAACTTTCTGCCCATTTTTTGACTGTTTTCTTTTTGTTGAAATGATTACTCTAGTAAATATTGGGTATTGGCTTCTTTTTGGATGTATGGTTTGCAAATATTATGGGAGTCTTGATAAGGAGTGTGGGGGACATAGATCTGAAGAGGTGTAGTAGACCTATCCCACTAAATCATATACTGTGCTAAAAACCAGTGTTATTTCAATAAAAATACTATTGAAATAAACAAAAAGCCAAAAGTAAAAATATTAGGAAAAAATGCTGTAAACAAAAATAAATAATAAGCAAAACAATCAATCAATCAATGTCAAAGGAGAGACCTCATAATGAAAGTTACCTTGCCAGAACCTTGATTTTGGATTTGCCAGCCTTTAGAACTGTAGGATGATACATTTCTGCTGCTTAAGCCATATGGTTTTAGGTGATTTGTTTTAGCAGCTTTAGCTAACACATTCTCATAATATATAAGGCGTGTGTTAGCTACATCCCCATAATATATAAGATATATGTACTAGTTACGCAGGACATTTGAAACCCTCTATTGGCTTCCCTGACCTTTAGAATAAAGCTTAAATAGCTTAACGTGTCATACCAATTGTTTCATAATTTTAACTGCACATTCCTTCCCCATATTAACTCTAGTCATTTCCAATATCTCAAATGTTAAATTCTTTTTAGTTCCTAAAACACATATATCACAATACTTTGTTCATACAACTTCTCTGTTTAGAATCTCATCTCTTTTCATCTTTAAGTGAAAATTATCCAATTATCCTGTAATACACAGCTCACTGCACAACTCCTCCAGAAAGCTTTGCCTCAAGCTAGTCTATGTGTTCATAATTTGCCTTACATATCTGTATCTTTGTCTTAGATACATCTCTTTTAATTTTTTTAATAGAAGTAGAGCCTTTATTAACTGAAACCACATTGTTTTACAACATCAAATATAAATTAGGGACATAGGATCACACCTTTTCAGGTGATGTCACTACAACGTATCCATCACCAAAGCACCCATTGTCTTCCAACATAGTCCATTGGGTCCCCTATGCCTTTACTCCCTACCTTATACCCTACCCCTCCACCCCCACATTACCCCTCTGATAGCCTCAGTTCTGTATCATATTCTAGACAGTTTGCTTTGAGTTAGTTTATAAATTCCTTGAGAGTAGTGATCAACAATTCCTTTTCTTAATTCCTTTTATACTATCAATATATAGTGGGTACTATAATTCAAAAAATAGTATTGAATTAACAAATGTGCCCAGTGTAGTGATCTGACAAATATCATATATTCAATAAGTGACAGCTATAATTTCTTCCATTCACTATTGCTAATTCAGCATTAGCATTCTGTAGAAATGAGAAAACAAGAAAGAGATTCAAGAAAGAATGCCATGTTGGAGTAAATTCTAACAAATTTTATGACTTATTGTGGCTTCATTTTAAATTCTTTAGCATACAACTGTTGTGGCTGTATTAAAAAATGCCACATATTGTGTACGTCAGAGGAGGTCCTTTATAGGAGGTAATCCCTAAAGCTGACAATTCAGTCATAGTAATAAAGAGTTGTTCATTCTCATATAGACCATTGTTTTTTAAAAAGTAAGAAAAACAAGGTGCTCGTGTATAACTTACAATATAGCTGGAATTTGAAATTTGGAACTAATGATTTTTTTTTCAGTTGACTGGTAATTTGAGAGAAAAGTAATATCACTTGACTTCACTCTGAAGTACACATTCTGAAAAATCTATAGCTCCAGCAACCCAAAGAAGTTCAGCCTTCTATAAATGGAGAAATAGAAAGTGGTTTTATTTTCCACTTGTGTTGTATGTGTTTATTTCTTGAAAAATGCTATCTGAAGTGGGTAGAGGGAAAGTAGTTTAGGTTAATAATTTAGACTAGAAGTGTATGCATTGAAGGTACATTGAAAACGTCGTAAAAAAGTCATCTTGTGTGGGAGCCAGCTTAGCCATTGCACTATGAAGTTTTCTTTTAAAAACAGCTTTAACTGAGAAAGTAGCTAAAGTAATTGCATCTTTTATTTTCTTTCATTGCACAAAATATCAATAAATACTGCTGGTTTTAAGCATTTTCCATTGAGAGGCAATCTTTATTCTTTTCTATTTCTAGGTTTATCACTAGTTTAAATTGTTAGACTATGATGCTGGTATACTTTGCTGATTCAAAAAGTCTATGAAAAACACATTTTTTTGATCATTAAGAACTAAGCAATTTTTTATTCTTGATGTCATAATATATCATTTTGTAGGTAATCTGTTCTTATGCCCCCTCTTTTTTTTTTTAATTTCTTTTTAAGATTATAAGTAGTGAATTTTGACAAGGTTTATTAACTGTTTAAGTCATTTCCAGTCTACATTTAATACCATTGGAAAATACCTGATCTATATTGCTCAGAACTAGCATAATAGTTTAATTTCTTTTTAGCCTATATAATAAGGATAAACCAAGATCAAATTTCACTTTATTCAGGAGAAAAACAGTGAAGACTTTAAGGCTTAGTATAAGTGGTTCCATGTGATAATGTTTTTCTGTTTTTTTGTTGTTCCTTTAATTCCTTATTTTTCCCTCTAAAGTACAAGCATAAATTACACTTATCCATGCATATGCAATCAAGTGTACACCACTGAAAACTTTGAGATTACAACCCTGTATCTATTTTTGTGTTTCCCATAACTCCAAACACAGAAGACCTTCAATCATCCATTGGTTAGCTAGCTATACTTAGCTTGGTAGAATTCATATCGCTGTTTTGGGATTGGATAGAGAATTAGTAGTCATCAATAGTCAACAGTGACTAAGCATAACACTGAAGTCCATGAAGACAGTCAGATACTTCATGCATGGACTAATTCTAAGTCAACTATTTGCCTGACTAAATGTTATTTGGGATATGGGCTTACAAGTACATTTAGGGTGTTTGGAGATGGTTTTGATTGCAACATCTTCATTAAAAATTCATAGGATAGGGCCCTCTCTGGTGGCGCAGAAAGTTGAAGCACAGCACTAAGAAGCTAAAGCCACTTTAGCATGAGTTCACACCCTGCCTGCCCCAGAGGTGACCACATGGCATGGCAGACCTCTCCTGACCTGACCACTGCTCCTCTCAGGAGTGTACTTCATCAATCTGCCTGTTCTGCTCCCCACTCTGTCTCTGGTGAATCCTTTAGCTGCCCCTGCACCTCTGGCCTGTACCCCAGTTCTGTATGCATAAAGAAATAAATCTTTAAAAAAATGCATAGGATAGAAGTGCATGCCTGCATCAAAACTTTGTATATTTACATGCAAGCCACAAACTAGAACTGATATCTGTCTTATACACATATTCTAAATCTCACAGATTGTTTGGAGTAAAATATAAACTGCATTTTAAATAAAATTAGACATTATACAATCCAATTTAACAGTATTTCTAGATTAATAATTTGAAGGCTTTGGAATTTCATGAATCAGAAAGGATTTGTTCAAGTAACAAAATTAAGAAAACAATCGCCACCATCTCATAATTATGATATCAGTGTTACATATGGAAAATGGAGGTCTTTTTACAGTGGCTATAGCATTAAATACTAAGGGATTCTCAAAATTGGCCTTTTAGAAGAAAAGATGTGTTTTAATTTGATAATATTTGTTTTTAAGTCAATTCATGAATATCATCAACTCTCTGCTCCCTTGGTCATATATCAACTTCTACAATTTCAGCTCATAATTGAACTTTGAAAATTTTCTCAAAGTTTGGGATGATAATTTTGTGATGTGAATTCTAAACAGTATTTGGAGAATCAGACAATTCTATCCAGTTTTCCTCTAAATTATTTAAGGAATATTTTGTAAGCCTCTATCAATACAAATTATTTAAAAACATTTGTGGAAAAACAATAGAGCAATGACTTTGTTATAATTTTATACATGCATTTAAAAAAAGTAAATTCTTCAAACTAATCTCAAAAACACATGTCACATTATAATTAAACAATAAAACCATCTAATAAGACTATTTATGAGCTATCATGAAAAAGCAGCATGTTTATTTTCAACTGAAATATTTATTTGCCAGACACATCAGCATAGCCTAGATCTTTCAAAAAGTTTAGAACTGACATTATAAGAAATCTAATTTGTTATAGATTTTATACTTTTAAATCCTCCATTTACTATTTATCTAACTATATTTACAGTTGAAGAACTCAAAGATACTTCACAGTGTTTTTCACTATGATTTTATATTTTCCATTTTTTCTCATCTAGACCATTGACAGAGGCCTTCTTATAATCTATGTATAAGTAAAATCAAGATGGAACCTAAAGAAAAAATTTAGTTAAACAGTGTCTACATTAGAGAAAACTAAAAAAAATTCTTATCTTTTGGATTTTTTGCATTATCTAGTTGGCAAGAACTGACCACAAAGGTCATTTCGTTTAATGCATATCTACTGAATACCCTACATACGCTAAATACAATGCGAATGGATGAAAGTCTTACAAATCTTGATGAGATAATGAAAATAAGGATTACCTTTGAAGTACTTCTATAGTACTCTGTAATCACTGAGGCAATTTGTCTGTGACAGAATTAGAAAGAATCCAGAGAGAATTACCGTAGGAGTATGACATTTGGTGGGCAGGGAACAGGAAATCCAGGTCTAAATTCAACTTTCACCTGAAGCCTGCATAATTCAGCAGGGACCACATTTATGTAGACTTTAATGTAATTATCTGAAAAATCAAAGATCAAACTACCAAATCTCTAAGACCTCTTCCAATTTTAAAAATTCCATACATTTTTATATCCTTATCTGTATTATTTGGTCATTTTTGAGCTCTAACTACCCTAGAAATTGTTAACTGATGTTCAGCATTTTGTTCAAAAGGAGTTGAATGCCAGGCTGAAAGAGCTATAAATAACTCCTTGAAAGAGCAAAGTATAAAAACAAAACAAAAGATCTTTAAAGCCCGTTAGCTAAGTTCTCAGGGCAAAATAATTAGACTTGATCCAGGGCAGAAAGTCTTCAGCCAGGATCCTAATAGCTTGGGAAATCAGTACAAGAGATGGGAGCTGGGATTTTTCATTTTTTTGGTCAAAGGACACAGAGAAGATGCCTTGAAACAAAAACAACAAAAACAAAAACTAAACCCTACTGTGGAGAAACAAGTTTTCAAGAATTTTAATGTCAAATAACTAAGAGCCAGCAGCTACCTGCAGGGGAGTTGGGGTGCTGTGGATCAAATTAAGAAAGATGAATTCAAACAGTGAAAGGCCTAGGTATAAATTTAAACACATACTTTCAGTTTATGAACTGTTCTATATATAGAGATGCATTATGAAGTAAAATTTTAAAGTTAATTGATGGAAATGAAGAAAAGTTATGCTTATTTAATAAACATGTAATTTTGTTTACTTTTTATATATATTAAAAGGACAGGCTTATAGGGAAAGGAGAAAGGGAACCATAGAGTCACCTGCATAGACAGGTGACAATCTTGGGACAAAAGCTGCCAGCATGTAATATTTTTAAAAAATTAGAAATTTACTAATTTATGGTACAGAGCCAAGACAAAAGTTAGACAAATCTATTCTACTCATGGAAGCACACCCTGTACTTGAGGCCTGACTGCAAAGGTGAAGTGTCACACCATACTGGAAAGTTATTATGAGTCCTTGATATATTCCTTGGACAGGCTGATCATAAACAAACATGCTCAGGAAAACATGTTCCACAATACGGATACCCAATGGTCCTGTCGAAGTCCAGAAACTCTGCATGATCAACTATCATGTCAACATTTAAGAAAGAAAAGAAAAGAAGATGCTATGTTTTATTTAAAATCAAATGAATGAGTGGCCCTCCCTGGGGGGTTGGGGAGAGCAACAGATTAAAGTGCAGTATTATGGGGCCCTCCCTGGTAGCGCAATGGGTTAGGACGCACCACTGCAAGCTGGCCCAGCAGCTTCAGTGCCGGTTCCATCACCGACCTCTGAGGTGACCCACATGGCGTGGCACACCTCTCCTGACCTGCCCACTGCTCCCCTCAGCAGTGTACTTCATCGATCTGCCTGTTCTGCTCCCCACTGTCTCTGGTGAAGAGACTCCCTGCCCCTACACCTCTGGCTTGTACCCCAGTTCTTTATGTATAAATAAATCTTTTTTTTTTTTTAAAAAGTGCAGTACTATGAAGCAATCATGAAGCAATCCGCAGCCATTGCAACAATAGTTCAATCCTTGGCCAAGGCCGGAGAGGTGACCCACATGGTGCAGCAGACCTCTCCTGTCTCACCTGCTGTGCCCCTCAGTAGTGTACTTCATCAGTCTGCCTGTTCTGCTCCCTTCTCTGTTTCTGGAGAATCCTCTCACCCCCTGCACATTTGGCATATATCCCAGTTCTTGTATGCATAAATAAATCTTTTTAAAAAATCAGTAAATGAGAAATGGACACACTGAGATGGAGAATAGTGCGACAAACCAAAACCAGATTGGTATTTCTGGCTTCTTTCCTTTTTCTAAAGATTCATTTATTTATGATTACAGAACTGAGGTGCACGACAGAGATGCAGGGGCAGTAAGAAGATTCAACAGAGACAGAGTTGGGAGCAGAACAGGCAGATCGACAAAGTACACTGCTGAGGGGGCAGCTGGCAGGTCAGGAGAGGTCTGTGGTGCCATGTGAGTCACCTCCCTGGCTGGGGATGGAACTCATGCTGAAGAGGCTGCAGCTTGCTTTGCAGTGCTGCATTTTAACATGTTGAGCCACCAGGGAGGTCCTATTTCTGGCTTCTAATCCCAATTTTTTATTTCCTACCAATTGTGTACTACCTCCCAAGGCAGAAACAAGTCATATCTTTCTTTGTGTTTCTTGCATATAAAAGGTATCATGAATTGAACAGGCCTCAAGTATCACTCACTCATGTAAATGAATGACTAATTGTGAGGCTGAAAAAATCTTAGTCTTATATAATCCTCCTACCAAATAACTCATTGATTAGTAAATCTTTCTAATTCCTGTTTCTTTTTGGTGCTTAAGTCTATAAGTTCTGGTCTGGCTGAGTCATTCTGGAAGTTTAACTCTCTGGTTTGGTCTTTCCCCATTATTAGTCAATTTAAACTATCAGTCATCATAAAGAAAATTATTTTACCATATTTAAATTGTTCCTCACTTACTTGCCAAAATGATTCTTCTATGTCTACAGTGTCTCAGCAATTTGCTGTGTCTTTAATTTTCACTATAATTAATTAAATTGAGATAGTAACTAGTGACTTTGTTGCTTCAGCAAGCCTAAGTATCTTCTCAGCATGGCATTTGAACTCTCACCAAGGAACTTCATACTTCATTCTCAGAGATCAACTACCCTTTCAACTCGAAAATGACTGGGTCTTGACTCCTCATATGCTATTGATTTTATTTTAGTATTGTTTTAAATGGAGGTAGCACTGGTTTACAACATTGTATAAGATTTAGAGGTACAGGACTATAACTTCTGGTGCATATTACGACACCACACCCACTACCAAGGCACCCATATCTGTTTTAAATAGCACCCTATGCCCTCTTCTCTAATTCCACATACACAACATGATACTCCTTTCAAACCTTTATTCAAATACTTCTTACTCCATGAATATTACTTTTTTTTTTTTTTTTATAGGAAGTCTTTGTTCTTTCTTTCTCTGGGCTTCCATGGAATATTCATCCCTACGAAGTGAGCTAAAGGACAGTGTGATAGTCTTAATCATGTTTGAATCCCCTATGCTTAACATTATGACTCTTTATTAAATACTTTCTGGACACCCTCTACCTTGAAAGATACAGAGTTCCATAATATGCATCAAGAGTGATTTACAAAATGAATGTCTGTGAGGATCACATGCTCTTCTTCATTCAAGGAAGCAAGTCAGGTAGAAAGATGGCAGAGCCTACAGATATGGCTTAATGATTAAGAAAACAGGAAAGCATCGTCTTAAGACAGGATTTTTTCACAGAAAATTACCCCCTGTCCAGCCTGTATGGAAATACCCATTTTTTTTTTTTTTTCAGTTAAGAAAGTACTGCCATTGTCCTCAGTTTATATGAATACAGGCAGAGGCTTCACCCTGGTCCCTAAATAGCACTGTCCATGTATTTGGGAGACTGTTTGATTCTGGGTGTGGATTAGGAAAGGTACAAGGTAAACTGGATTATATTTTATCTTATCAAAGAAGTTATTAGAGGTGACTCGGGTTATGTTTAAAGTTCATTGGAATCTACCTGAAGTGGTTTTCATCAACTATTTAAAATATGAGTTCTTAATATAGAATGATGAATGCTTTAACTGTCATCTTTCAATGATATTTAAAAAACTACCTCATTTTTAAACAACTGATAAATAAGAATCAAGTATATATCTAATTTTTCTACTTCCACTTTATATGTAAGATATAAGACATGTTTTAAAAGTACACAGTGAACACAATCTTGAAAATGTCAGTAGATGAAATCCCTTGCACTCTTATAATGTGGTCTGTGAAATAATTTTTAGCATTATGTAAAGCCTGAGTCAGCAACTGAAAGTGAGCTCATTTTTGCCATGTAAAACATTTTCCATTGTCCTATCTGTTTTAGAATGATTTCAGCTATAAAATTATAATCAGATTCAAGAAAAGTGGAGAGACAACTATCCCGGAAACTTTATATATTTAGGGAAAATAGCAGATTGATTTATCTCATATGGTTTCTTAAGCCTAATGAATTTTATGATATAATGAGTTTTACTCATTTTGTATGCATTTAAATTAGATTAAAAATACATGGACATGTTTTCTTTCTTTAGCTTTCATGATTTCCCTAGCTTATAGAAATTTCACTGGTAATTTTGGAGTTGATATGTTTATATTCATTTTAAAGGTATAAAAATAGAATGCCGAGTTCTAATTATGGTGATGAGGTATTAACAAGCATTGTGAAGCTAGGTTCTAGAACTCTGATTTTCTACAACATAAAAATATTCATATCTTATTCTATAAGATATGAAAAAGGGCTAGTGCCTAACGCATTGTTAGTTATAGGTCAATGATATCTTTCCCTTCAAATGTTACCTTTAAGTATTGAGACTGGTCATATTATGACTGGGGAAAGCTATTTCCCCATGTAAACGACTAATTCAAAGTTGCCAGCAGAGTGGCTGGCTAATATGTGTATCAATGAGAACCCCAGTGATATCAGAGATAAGGTTCTCCTGGCCCCCCAGAATCAACTTTTAATTGTACATGGTGTGAGTAAGAGACAATGAAGCTGGGTCCACAATCACATAGTGTAAATCAGTCTCATACTTTACATGCAGTTAATTTGAAAATACACCCTGTTGGAACAAGTGGAAAAAATACCTTTGTAAAAAGGACAAGGTTGTGAACTGATTTCCTCTACTCTTGGGTAACTGTGAAAGTGAGACAAATTATTCAACTTTATATCCAGCCTGTAGCACTGTTATGAGCCTTGACAGCATATTCACATACATAGTGCTATTGCTGGTTCTCAGTGATAGCTGATTGCACAAGAATTCCCAAACGGCTAGGGTTCCAGTGGACCATACTGCTAATCTCTGAGTCATACTTCTAGCAAGAGAGTCAAACATCACCTTTCAGCTCAAATTTAGCAGAGTCATAATGAATTTCTTCATTAATTTGGTCAACAAATATTTATTGAGAGCCTATAAATAAAAATTTTGCATATATGGGTATTGGACACATAGAAAATAAGTATAATGAAAAAGTAAACTATGCATTATATTGGAAAGGAAAACCTGTGTGGAGAAGACTAACACAGGAAAAGAAAAATAAAGTGTGTGGAGCATGGGGAAATGACTGTTTTAAATCGATTAGAGAGACTTACTATAATATTACACTTAAGCAAAGACCTGTGGGAGGAGAGGAAATAGGTCATGAGGAAATGAGAAGGAAAAGCACTCCAGGAATAGGAACAGTAATTGCAAGTCACCGTGCAAAGAGAGAGCTTGATATGTTCTACAAAAGCAAGGTAGTTTGACTAGAAATTACCTTCATGAACAAAACGGAGGATAGGAGATAAAGTCTGAAGTATATGTGTGTGTATGTGTGGCTGTATGGTCTGTATTAGTCATTCTAGGACTCATTCTCATAAAATTAACTTTATGAGAATATTCTTAGAAATCTATTGGATAAAAATAACATTTTGTGTATGTGTGTGTGTGTGCACATATATGAAGTAGCGGGGAATTAAAAGCACCTAAAGAATATTCTTTGTTAATAAATTGTAACCAGGGGCAAATTCTTTCAAAAGGAAGTATATTTGTGACAGAAATATACTACTTTTAATCTTTGGGGCCGACCCACAAGATTTATATACTGATTGATTTTGGGAGTGGGCTAATTGCTGTATACAATATTTATGCAAATATCTTTAGATACAAATTTGATTGACTAGGTGTTCCAATTCTGTTTTAATTTCATTTAAAAAAGAATTTAAAGTAGAAATTACATTTCTAGCCTTCCAGCAAGTTGATGCCATGTCTGAATATGATTCCATAATCCTGGTTTCTTAGAGCAGAGAAGCCGTATAATTCATCATTCAAAGTAGGATACTACAGTAAGAGGACAAATGCTAAATTGGAGGGACATAAGTCAGAAATGTCCCAGACAACCAGAACATACAGCCCAGAGACAGATCAAACAATAATTCTGAAGTTAAGCAGATATGAACTACAACCTTAACTCTTATACCATGTATAGCTTTAAATACATTGCATAGGCTGTTTTAGACCCATCATAACTATAAGAAAAACCTAACTGGTATTTGTTTGGGAGAATTTAGTTAAAATAAAACACACACACCTCCTATAACAACCATTTTATGGATAGCAAAGTAGTCAGAAGTAGTTCTGAGCATACTCTCACATAGTTATAGTTCAATTCTTATTTCTTCAACAAAAATAATAATGATTGAAATGACCAAATCATGAGATACAGTATCTACTAGTTTTGAGATTAGAGCAGTGAATCTTAAACAAGAGAAATATTTTCTCAGTTTTTAGGTATTGAGTTGATTTGAAGTATACATTTTGACAACAAAAGTCTCTTTGGTAGAGGAGATTTCAATTTTTCTTTCCTATTCAAATTATAGTCCAATACTTGTAGAAACACATTTAACATGAAATTACCTCTCACTTCAGATTCTTCTGGGAATCACAAGGAAACTGGGACCCTTATAGGGCATTCTAAGTTCTTGAGATTTGGTAACATGTACAATTTTCATGTCAAATACAAATTTGAGGATAGTGGCAAAAGATCTTAAGACACTTTCTATACAAACATTTGTTGTAATATTTTCATTTTCTGAGATTCAGATATTCAGAACCTTTTCTCTAGTCTTTTAAAGTACCTAATCCAATCAACCCACTTTCCTTCCCCAGGCTTCACCCACAGAATTTGACATTCTGCTCTATTGCAACAGAAATTGATTCAATATTGTACTTAATTTGCTCCCAAATGCTACTTCAACAATTACCTTTCATCCTTCATATGTTTCTGTTTTTAACAATTTGTCATATAAGATAATGTTTTATGAAGCTATCATAATATTTATAGCCATCTTAACTTTGGTCAATTTACATAGACTATAATGTATTTCAAATGACAACTTTAGATAACCTTTAGCTTATTTTGACACTTTAAGCTTTCTCAGAGGAAATAACTCTTAATATTGCCTTTATTACATAGAAATAATTTGCTCCTATCTCTAATCTTAACTACAGCCAAAATCTGGGTTTTGAGTGCACTTCTTTTCTTCAGAATAGTTCCTGGTTTACCTCGATTAGTATTCATTTAGCACAACATATATTTTTATCTTCATTGCTTATGACGAGAAAGAAGCTATCTAATATTGTGTTGCCATATATATTATTAATCATATTACAACTATTAGCTATATTAATAAAGTTAATTACAAGAGTAGTAATAAAACATTCATACTATTCCATCATTTTGACAGGAACTGGTGTAAGTGAATCTAATGTTTCAAAAAATTAATATGCTCTATTATCTGAATGGACATGTAACAAAGCTTTGGGTAAAATATAAGTAAACATTCAGGATGATGCTATGTGAGAAAGACTTTACCTGCCATTTCTGGCTTTGAAGATTTCTGACTGTGAGTGAGGCTACAAACTTAAGAATGTGGATGACCTTGAGAAACAGAAAGGCAACAAAAATGGATTCTCCCTTAGAGCTATTATTTACAGAACTGTAAGATAATAAATTTATATTTTTATACCACTAAATTTGTGGTAATATGTTATAGCAGCAACAGAAAAGTAGCATGCCATGTGTAATTTTAGTATTTTCTTTCTATGACATTTTAAATGAGACACATTGAGATTTTATTTCTCATTGAATTATGGGAAAAATATAAAACCATTTTGCCACTATTAACTTTGTCTTCTTCAATATATTCCAAGTATATCTACAATCTTTTGTAATGTGCTTTGAATAAAGACTAAAGTTAAAGATTATTTAGATGAAGTTTAGGGTCAGTTTTTTAAATTTGAAGGAAATATTAAAAATCTTTAAGAGACATTTGTAGTATTCTGTTATACACAGTGTACATGCTTGTTGAAATTATTTTTTAAAGTAGTACTAACAGTAATATTAAGGCTGCCTCCGTTTTTCCTCCCTTTTGCTCCATATGCCTTTGTGAATGAAGCACCCACACCCTTGTCTTCTTTTAATTAAGGAAACAGGGGGTCACCTGTGAATTTGTTTCTTTTTCACTTAACATAATAAAGGCACTTGAATGTTGAAATTACTCTTTTGTTAAGCACCATCTGATGTTTTTCTTTTTCCCTCTGACCTATTTCACTGAGCATAATCCCTTCTGCCTCCATCCAGGTCACTGCAAATGGCATGAATGTATTTATTTATTTATTTATTATTTCCTGCTGAATTAATTACTAAAAACATTTATAAGGATAACACAAATGGTGGGAAGTATTGAAAACAAGGGATCCTGTAAAACATTTTAATTCAGTAAGTTTGTACCAAATGGATGGCACTAGGTAGTGTTATCCTGGGAAAGAGCCAGTAGATGAATAAGACATGGGGTCTTCTCTTAAGAAAAATACTCAAGGGAAGAAGGATTTGGTGAGGAAATCTCAGATTAAGTATTCCCTGTATAGTTTTTGTTATATTGATAACATTTCACTATCATTAAATGTTACATGTGTACATATGCAAATGTATGATCATAATTCAATTCAATTATATACTGGATAATGTTTAAAATATGCAATATTTTTATGATTTTTAAGATATTTACCTTATGATTATAAAGCACTAGGTAAACTATTTCCTTTCTAATTCACTTGAAATTTATGAATTTAAACATTTTATGAAGAGATTCGTAAATATATACTTTATATATAGTTAGGTGAATCTAACACAAAAGTTAGATTTTTCATGTTAATAATTCACCAAGTATGAGAAAGATTTAGCATCATCAGTAAGATTATTTCTACAAGATTATTTTGGCCTTGTAACCAACCCTCTGGCACCATCTATTGGCTGCACAGCTTAACTTTCTAATAAAGTCACAACTAAATTAATGCTGAATGAATAAAATAGAAACTTTTTGCCTCTCATTTTTCATTAATGACAAGTAACCTGATCAGCCCACAGACAGAAGTTGATGTACTCAGATATCTTCATAAATTTATGCTGCACCCTGGGAATCTGATATCACTAATGAAGACTTGCTTTAATCTGTCTGCAGGTGTCCTCCACAGGTGATATTCGAGATGCAATGTGTAATCAAAGGCCAACATAATCTTTATCAGGATTAACTGATTGTATGGAAATCTTTTTTTTTTTTTAATAAGCATTCAACATCTGTTGGAGAACCACTGATAATAACTCTCCGTTTTCCTGACTTTGAATCTGGGCATCAAAACTACAAGTAATAAAGGGTACCAGCTAGGAACTGATACTTAGCTAGATACTTGGACACAGACCACTCATTTTAATTCTTCCACAAATTACAGATGAGGAAACAAAGTGCAGAAAGATTAAACATCTTGCACTGGGTCTTCATGTCTTTTAGGTTTTTAATTCAGGTGTTAAATTTTCGGTAAGTTCTTCCCTAGCTATCTTGCCTAAATTTGGAATACCTTGTCACTCCAAACACTTTTAATCCCCTTTCACTGTTCAGTAATTATCATTCTAATATACTGTATATTTTACTCACTTGCTTCTTATTTCTTTCTCTATAAATAGGATGTAAATGTCATGATATCAGGAATTTTATGTTTTGTGACTGCAACCCTAACAGCAGAACATGTAAGGTACAAAGCAGATGCTCAGTAAACATTTATTAATGGATGAATAAGTCAATTAATGAACATCTAGTTAGTGATGAGTCTAGGATTTGAGTCCAGAACTCCTTAAAGGGTCTTTCTATTGCTATACACTTTAACACTTACATACCATGCACAAAAAATTGTCCTGTAATATCTCATGTAAACTAAAGTCAAACAAGACAACAGAGTTGTCTTTCCTTCAACTTCCTAAATTAACAAGACAAAGGAGTCATCTAAAGTGCTCCTCTGTGACCACTCATTTCTCCAATATTCAATGTATTTCTGCTGAATGTCTTCTCTGTACTAGGAGCACAGCAGAAAATGATCCTGCTTGTTTATGCCTTTATTGTATATGTCACTATATAAATAGCAGGATCTTTGACAGTTCCTTGTGACATCTTTTTGCAAGATGCAAGATGCAAAATACAATATTCTGCTGATAGAATATGGAAAGAGAAAGTGTCGAGATACAGTTGCTTGTCTTGTCTGACTTAGAGAACACAGATCTCTAATGTGCCTCCTAGTCTATTTATTGCACTTGCTGCTCTGTGCCTTAATTATTTCAATTTATAATTTTATTCACCCTTGTGACTTAGTATATTAATTAATTTATTTGAACTTGTTGCCTCACTCTAAGAAGTGACTCTGAGAATTGGATATACAGTGCTTCATGGTGAGGACTTAAATGGAGTGTATATATAAAAAATTTGTCTCTTCTTTTTCAGATGGTCTATAATGCTTAAGAAAGCAGAGCCTGGATCTAATGAACTATAGGACACAACAAGAGATCATAAACCTTTATTTTTTCAATCAACTAAGTATCTAACTAGAAGTGAAGATAACAGAAAAAAAAGTGAAAAAACAGAAGATAAATTTTATAATCTCTACTAGGTTATTTTAAAGCAACCCACACCTTTACTCAAGTTTTTTTTTTTTTTTTCTGACAAGAATGTTGAAGAATGTATTTCTCTGTGGATTGAGGGAAAAATAGATATCTTTTTAAAAAGATGGAATCATGTGTCAAAGAAAATGTTACCCTATGGTTTCAGATATCAGGAAATTAAGGTAAGAGTAAAATACTCTGAAAAAAAAAATAAAAGACCTAACCTCTTCAATGGTTCAATAAATTTTGTATAGCTACTCTATCTTCACATGTGCCACATGGTGGCCTGGATCCAGGAAAGAGAATCCCAAAGAAATATTTACTTTATAATCAGGTTATCTCAGTGCCTGGGCAGTGCTGAGAAAGTCTCTTAACTCAGCCTCAATTTGTTCATCTTTAAAATAGGGTTAATGAAAGTACACCTAATTCTGAAGAAAACTGAGGAAATAATAATTTATTATAAGTAAAGCAATTACAATGGTTCCTAGCACAAAATACATTCATAAAACAATACATGTTAGTGTTACGTGTGTTATTTGTAGCAGTAATAATGTTTATCTCATTGTTTTTTCTTTGCTTGTAGTAAAAATTTGGTTTGTTTCACATTTGTACTTATTTTTTTTTGTTAAAGATTTATTTATTTATGCATACAGAACTGGGGCACTGGTCAGAGGTATAGAGGTGGTGAGAGGATTCACCAGGGACAGAGTGGGGAACAGAACAGGCAGTTCAAAGTACATTGCTGAGGGGAGCAGCGGGCGGGTCAGGAGAGGTCTGCCGCTCCATGTGGGTCACCTCTGGGGCAGGTGGGGATGGAACTTATACTGAACTGGCTTTAGCTTCTTAGTGCTGTGCTTTAACCCGCTGTGCCACCAATGAGGGCCTGTACTTATTTTTTTAAAGACAGAAAGGGGAGGAGATAAAGGAATATCTACTTGTAGTGAATTTCTTGTTAAAAGAGTTTGCTAGCTCTCTAGAAATGATGTAGGGTGCGAGGTTCAAGGAAAAGGTAAATATCTAGGTAAGTTGGGTTCAAAAGGCCCTATGATGATTTGCTAATTAGAAGATTATTTTCACAAACCAAAACTGAAGATTCTTTGTTATAGTTTTATTACGGATGAACTTCATACATCTGTGACTGGCAATATAATATTGTGCAAAGAACATTAGGAGTGGATACAGATTTAGATTCGATTACCATCGTTTATAATTGTAAGCCTCAAGTGAGTTAATTCAGTCCTCACAAAGACAGCTCATGCCTGACACCTCTGACCTCTTCTGCTCTTTCCCCTCAGCCACAGCCTTCTCCTATCCCCCTCATTCTATTCCTCAGTTATACCAGACATGCTGAGAGCTTAGCTCTTCCTACTGCTCCCCAAAACTGAAATGTTTCTGGTCAAACCCCCATATGTAACTTCCTAATCTCAAGTCTTTATTTAATATAATTTCTTCATTAAAATCTTCTTTTTTGACATTATTTTAGATCTTGAGCATCTGTGGATTTGGAGGATCATGGTGGCTACATATGTCTGAATCTCCTCAATTATCCCTCCCCCTCAAACCATGGTACCAACATACAGCAGCAAATAAAACCAAAGATGACCTACTATTCAGCAATGTTAGAAAAGAGAAAATGCAGTAACATTCAAGTTACCTATAAGTAGAAGAAAAATTTTCAATATCATTTCAACTACTTTTCCTGTAAGTATTTTGGGTAGGGGAGGGAGGAAAAATGAGGTTTAAGGATCTCAGTTAAAAAGAGTAGAGAAGGCCCTCCCTGGTGGCGCAGCGGGTTAAAGCACAGCACTGAGAATCTGAAGCCACTTCCATATGAGTTCGATTCCCGCCTGCCGCCTGCCCCGGAGGAGACCACATGGCGAGCCAGACCTCTCCTGACCCGCCCGCTGCTCCCCTCAGCAGTGTACTTCGTCGATCTGCCTGTTCTGCTCCCACTCTGTCTCTGGTGAAGCCTCTCACCGCCCCTGAGCCTCTGGCCTGTACCCCAGTTCTGTATGAATAAATAAAAAATCTTTAAAAAAAAAAAAAAAGAGTAGAGAAGTGGAGAAGACTTTGATAAAACACTGGTCTAATCATTACAAAAGAGAGACAGTTCAATATTAAGTGCTAAATACTGAACCCCAGTAAGGGCAAGGTAGCTCACAATATTGGTTAAGGGAAAGTGAAAGACGCTGGACATTGGGAATGGAATGGGAGTGGAAACACTGGAAAGGGAGTCCGTGTTATGATAGGGATGTACAGCTTGGTTAGGTGGCTGTGAAGGAAAAGGAGAAAAGTAAAAAGTTATAGAAACCAAAGCGAAAACATCAATATCCATCTCTCCACTTAGCACACCATCATCTAAAATACCTTTTATAAAGTTGCACAGATTAGGACATACAAGCTCTTATAAAACACAGTCAGACAGAAAGTGATTAATCAGAGGATGTACAACATATATACATCTGAAGTCCTTAACTAAGAAACTCCAAACTGTACCAGAACTAATAACTATGATCCAAGAAAAATTTCCAGAAAATAAGAACTGAATAGTGAAAGCACAACAGGGTACCAAGAAAAACAGAACTAGAGCAAGAAACTCCATGACATAGCTAAGAAAAACTATTAAACTTTAAAGAAAGATGAAATATCCTTGGGGCCTCCAGATTAAAAATAAAATGACAAAATACCAAGCTATGAGAAAGAGACAGGCAATCAGACTTCTCGAAAATGAAATATAAAGCAAAGCTTCGTGAAGCAGCATCTTTAGGAAACAAAGAAACCCTCATACCAGCTATGTTCTTCAAATGTCTAAGCAATAGAAAGTTTCTGCAGGAAGCTTGGTGAATTACAGGTGCATTTCTGAAGGAACCTAGAGGATGAGCTTCATCCAATCAAGAATTGACTTGAGAAATTCTGGCAGAAGGATTGATGGTATTTTATATTTGAACTACAGAACTAAGACTAAAAGTTCTAGTTATAGGTAGAGGAATAATGTGTAAAAACCTATGTTCTGAGAATGAAGGGATAAATCAGGAAACATAAGAAGGAAGTAGAGTTCCTTGCATCTGTATTTGATAGGGGTCAAAAGATACAATTGGAACTGAGAGTAAAGACAGAAATAGTTTAAAAGGGACAGTACAAGAAAAAATGAGAACTGATATGACTATCCAGATTTTAAAAAGGTAATTACTTGAGCAAAAATAGAAAACCTTATAAATACCAAAATATAAAATAAAAAAAAGAAGAAATAGGCACTGTAAAAAACAAGGAATACAAAAAACATAGGAAAGAACAGTAAACATAAGAATATAATGCACAAAGTAATTACAACATAAAATACTACAGCAGAATTGAGTTCCAACATATTAATCATGTCAATAAATAAGAATATATTAATGTATAAAAATAGATTTGCATGTTGATTGATAAAATAAAACCAAATGCTATGTTATATACAAGATATTTTACTCTCTCTCTATATATATATATGTGCATGTATATATATATATATATATATATACACACACATACACATAAACATAGACTTAGCTAAAGATTAAGTCAAAGGTATGGGTAAAACTTTACCAGAAATATGAAAATACATAAATTGTAGTTGTTTCCCTAAACAGTAGAATTTAAGTCAAAAACATTAAATGAAGTAAAATATAGCACTTTATAATGTTGAAATTCCTAGTTGTCACTACACCAATCTAGATTTTTCTTAACACTGCTTTACTTTTTCCTCCAAAGGAATTATCAATTTCTAATATATAATTTACTTATATATACTGCCTTATATGAGAACATTTCTCACCAGAATGTCAGTTCATAAGGCAAGCTTTTAAGCTACTTTTAATTGATAATACCAATTGCTAGAATAAAGTTAAGCACAGAGTAGATTCTCAGTAAATATTTACTAGGTGGATGAATAAATAAATTAATATGACTTTTTATTACTTCTGAATTGTGACTAAGGTCCTAGCTTGATGTGTGAATAGGAAAAAATCCATAAAAAGCTTTTAGAGAGGGGAGACAACTGATTCTTGGATGCATTTAATAATTACAAAAACAAAATATCATCAAATCTAACATCTGACATCCTTAAACACCTAAGATTACTGGCTTTTAAAGAAGAAAACTACCATAGTAAAAACAGGAACTTCTTTGACAGAATCTTATCCAAATGTTGTTTAGATGAATTTATGGTCTCAGTCTCTCTCCACTGTGCCTTCATTGCCATATTGTGATACTGAGTGTTCATAAAATTTAAGGAAGAAATGTTCAGTTACCATAGTAAACAGCATAATTCCATGACTTCTTTTCATTTATTATTCATTATAAATTAAAAGAATTAAGATATAAGAAAATACATGCATAAGTAGCCATAAACTATATTTAGTGACCAATATTGAGACATATGATTATGTTTCAGATCAATTTTCTTCCATTTCCCCATTTTTAAAATATAATTGTTTATTTTTACATCATTTTGTGTATTTTTCCATCTTAGTTGTAATTCCCTTTGTGTTTCCCATCACCAAATCACCCATGTGCCATCCCCATAGCATTTCCCCATTTTTATTGGTTAAAAGTTTCAGAAAATATAAGATACAGGAACATATTAGTAGATTTAGATTATGATGTTCAGGACCCTCTGTAATGTGAATTTGCCATAACTATAATGACATCGAACAAAACAATACTTTGTCTCTTTCACAAGCCACAGTTATAAAATCTTGGTTTTTCAAGTAAGGAGATATTTAATGCTATAATTAAAATTTGTCATACATATACATGGTTGTATGGATATTTTCCATGCATATACAGATATTTGTCATGCATGTTCATGGTTGTATGGATATTTTCTGAAGGGCAAGTAGTTTGACTAATTTTGCATTTTAATTTTAAGAGATGACACTAAACTCAATCTTTACATAGATAAAAACAAACACTAGCAGAGTGGATGGTGAGGACAAACAGCTATACTGTTTGTATGAAATGGTGAGGTATAAGCTGTTTTTCTTCAAGGGACATAAAATACCTTATAGTTAGACAGATTTGAAGATGTACTTCAATATTGTTACATATTTTTTTCTTTTCTTCAGATTCCAAAAGGTACATGCTCCTCAGCATAATGCATTTTAATGGCACAAAAAGGATTTTATTTGTGTAAAGGAAACCAAATAAATATGTAACTGTGGAAAATCCTGTTTACCATAAGAAAAATGCATCTAAAGGATCCAAGGATCAGTGCCTGGTGAAAAAAAGGAGGGGAATATTTGAATAGCAATAAAAGGAGGAAATGAAAGTCTATTCTTCTGGGAATGTCCTACCTACAGTTTGTAGAGTTGAGGTTACAGTGATGCTTCCTTCTAAAGCAGATGAAATATGCACATTTATTCACTTATCCTACTTATATCATATTTTTCAGAGAAATGGTTTTTCCATGACCCTCATCACCTTACCTACTCTAAAATACAGGGGAAGTATAGGTTTCCACTTTGAATTTATATCATTTAAAAGAGATCACTGATAAATGAAATTCTTCATTTTCTGATAAATCCTAAATCCAGACCCAAGAAAAAATTTTAAATTTGAATGCATTTTGAAATTACTATGCCTGAGAATTGTTATTTGTACTTATTTTCTTATTGAGTGCATAACTGAGTTCCAGTTAATAATTCATCTAACATGAATCACTGATATGAGTTTAAATCCCAAATTATAAGAGAGCATGTTGCAGATATTTCAGAGCAAATATAAGGATAACTTTAGATAGTGCTGTTGAAAGGAAATGTGACTTTTTTGGGAATGTGTACAAAATTAAATTCTAACAAAATTGGATAATCCTGATACATATAAAAGAAACAGACTCTAAAGAAGGTATGTGGTTCTACTGCACGATTCTCTAATAGATTCTGGGAAAGCTTATTCCACACCATAGAAAGATCAATGAACAACAACAAAGGGTGGATTAGATGTGGCTGAGTGTCTCATGTCAGGAATTATCAGAGGTTCATAAAGTCAAAGCTAGTTTTAATTATGCTCAGAGTGAGAAAACTTGGTGCCGTAAATTCACATTTTGGTTTACAAGGTATAAAGTTAATTATTCGGAGTGCGAAAGTTGATTTAATTAGTTTGCTCCTTTCTAGAACAGAAAGTGTGTAATAAACAGGAACTACAATTTATTGAACACATGTATTACAGGCATCATGCCATATATTGACCAAGGTCTCTCCTAGACTTATATTTTCAGTGATACTTTATTGTACCTCCTAGAAGGAAGAATACAATCACCTCCAAGTTTATTTATATCCAAAGATGAGGTGATATAATTTCACTTTATATGAAAGTTTTGAGGACTCTTACTGAAATCTTTCAACCACATATAACCACTCAAACTGAACATAAAATCTCAGTAGAACAAGTTTCTGCACTAAAGGAGATGATGATTAGTCTACTTGCTTAAAGATTAGACCAAAAGCAGTTTAGAAGAGGTCTTTATGTACAAGAAGCATATTCTTATCCAGGCAAACGAGAGGCTTAAAACTTTGTCATAAGAGGAATAGCTCCTTGTAGAAGACGGTACTTAGAGGACATGAGAGAGTAATTAAAAAAAAAAAAATGGAAGAGATACAAAGCAGAAGCTAAATGGACTTACTTTATCTTCTCCCATCATACCATACAATTAAATATGGCTTCATTTTTTATTTTGTTTTTAGTAAAACTGGGATAATGATGTAACACTTTCCTCAAATAATTGTGAAAATATATGAAGAACTTAAGAGATAATTTAACTCATCATAAATGTTTATTTAGCAAGTACCACTTTCAGTAAATTGGATATATACTTCATAATGGTAAAATTAGAAATCATGACTATCACTTATACTCTTACACCAACATCTTCTGACAAAAAGCAAGTTCTCTCTAACTACCTGTGTTGAATAATATATAGATGTGAACTTTCTAGGGTCAAGGAGAATTCTGAGTACGATTCAAAGGATAAAGGATTCAGCTCAATAATTATAGAGAAACCAACACTGAAGAATGTAATAGTTTCTCATTTTTTCACCATGTTTATTAACAGAAAGAACTCAAGAGAATTGGAGTGGTTAACAAATTAACATGCTGATTTCTTCAAATTCTTGGAGTGTATGTGACACACTACAATGTAGTTTCTCTGCTACCTCTTTGACCATTCCTTCTTGATTTTCAATTGAATTTTCCCATTATTTAAATTTTAATCCTAGAAAATTCTCTAGCTTCATACTTTATCCATACTATCCAATGATATCTTCATCTAACTATGGCTTCCATTATATGTTGATAACACTAAAAACTGCAAATCCAGTTGAGTCACAGTTGGTGAGTTGTAACTGTCTAATTGGCTCATACTATCCAATGATATCTTCATCTAACTATGGCTTCCATTATATGTTGATAACACTAAAAACTGCAAATCCAGTTGAGTCACAGTTGGTGAGTTGTAACTGTCTAATTGGCTGGCCAAAATTATCTCTACTGGAATATTTGTATGACCATTGTATATCTAATACTTAATGAACTCTAGGTATTGCGAAGTGCTTCCAGGAAGCCTGGCATACAATAATCCTTTTCTCATTTAATGTCCTAATTCTAATTCCAGTTCAACAAAGCATATAATCTCAGGTCAGTAGGCAATCATGCCTGAGAATTGCTACTCACACTGATTTTCCATCGAATGCATAACTGTGTTCTAGTTGTTATTAATCTAAGTGACACTTCAACCAGACTGAGTATTGATGCCTGAATTTGCCCAACATATGAAATTTGTTTTAAGATTATCTATAAAACTATTTTCAGTAAGGTTTGACACACTGTTGAAAACATCTTTTCTAAGTAATTACAGAATACTCATTTTGGTGAAGATGCTTACAAGCACATTTTAGAGTGATCTCAATTTGGGGTCACCACTATGACCCACAATTTCTCAGTAAGCCCTTTGACTCCTCTTGTTTTCTGTGACCCCCCATTTGGTCCATGCAGTTGTTTTTTTTAAGGGAACTGATTTATCTTGGCTGATGCTGAACAGCTTTATAGCTGAAAAGAATGCCTACTGCAGGCATGTTCACCCTTAGTAGTGTGTACTTAATTTCCATTTATCGGAAAACTTCAGATTCTATTTACCCATATGGAGTTGGTTACTCTCACACTAAAAGCTTCCACTGGCCATTACCATTGTTATTTATTCTACATCAACCCTAACAGCTGACACTTCACATTGCTGTCATTGATTCAGCTTAAAGTGATTCCCATCGACTTCTGGATGGGGATAGCTACAAGCCCTAAAAAGGAGACTATTAAAGAGCAGATAGATAAATTAATCTTTTCATTTAATTTTTACACATAGTAGTAGGTCAGTCTACTGTGACCCAAGTACTGAGCCTTCTACTGAGTAAGTCATGGTTTTTATGAGAATTATTTTCATTAGAATGCAGTTATTTTCCCCTTTCTCTTCAGGTTCACTGCCACATTTTCAATGGCAGAGGTTGCTAGAAATGTGACAACTAGACATGTAAAATCTTTAGAATGAACAAATATTTATTTTTTATTATGATCTATTATAATGGATGGCGTATTGACCTATCTCTTCACGCCATGTGCACAGAAAAGTTAGAAAATTTTGTGTTGAGTGAATAAACATATTGAGTACTCAAGGCTGAGTTATGAGCCACGGAAATGGAAAATTGAATACATATAGTAATTTGGCTCCAGCACCTTAAAGACTGATGGAGCAAATAAACATTTCATAAATCTCAAATCTTCAGAAAGTGGGGATCACTCTGCTAGTGCAGGAGTTAAGTCTCAGTGCCATTACTGCCACAGCCTGAGTTTGATCCATGCTCGGGAAGCTAATTCACACATGGTGCAGCAGACTTCTCCCACCTGCCCGCTGCTCCCCTCAACAGTGTATTTCATTAGATCCACCTATTCTGCTCCCCCACTTTGTCTCTGGTGAATTCTCTCATCCCCTGTACCTCTGGCCTGCACTTTAGTTCCTCTATGCATAAATAAATAAATATTTTAAAAATCTTCAGTAAATGACAAATATCACGGGAATGGCAGAAAATTAGAAATTTATTTTAATTTGATATCTAGAAAGGCTTCATGGAAGACATAATGGTTGGGTTGGGTTCAGCTGGGTTTTCATTAATGCACAGTCCTTTGAATAATATATAAAGAAAGGAAAAGGGTATGATTGGCAGCCAGAAGATGGGAGCCAAAAACATGAAGAAGTATAACTGTGGAAATGTTTAAGGGTAGGTAGCACACAAATTTGCGTGATTAGAGCATATGATTACTATGATTATATCAGTTTGAAAATTATGTACAAAAATAACCTAATACAAAAGCTTACTATAATCTAATTTAATGTAAAAAATCAATACTGTATCCTGAATCTTAATCTCATCTACATTCTTTACATCTATAGCTATGGTGACAATTAGTAGCTGAGGGGGTGTTTTGTTTAGCAGGAACTGTGCTACATTATTTATATTTATTATATCATTTACTTATTAATTAACTCAGGGTACAGACTTATAATTGGATTTTGAAAGTAGGCTTAAAATGTTAATTAACTTTTCCCAAATCAAAACAATTATGTGAGAATGGGATTTTTGACAGTTCTTTCTATGATGCTAGGGTTCCTTTTTCTTTAGAGTGAAAGCAGTTGAGATGAAATACCCTCCTCTGTGTTAATTTGGAAGGATATGACTAGTAAAATTAGCATATATAAGGATATGACTAGTAAAATTAGCAAAAGTAAGCTGTATGATTGTCATTTCCCAAATGTCATATGCAATTTAATCGTTAGCATTGACGCATAGCCTCTTTTTCAATTCCTTGTTGTTGATGGTGGTGGTGGCATTTTCTGGCTTTAAACATTTATGATTTGTCACAATTCTGCCTTATAGAATATTAAAAACTATCACTTACATCAAAAGGAATTTTTATCTATGATATTAGTCATGACTCAGTTTTGTCAAATTGCTGTTTTTCAATCAAATATCAAACAGATTTTAAAATGTGAATTTTATTGGAACAGCTATCTTTTGTTATCTGAAATTGTGCAATTAAAAATAAAGAAGGGAATAAAAAGAAACAAGGGAGATTCAGTTTCCAATTAGTTTACTTGGCATGATAAGTAGTCATTTCCTGCCATCTAAACTCTATTTTGGCATATCAACTGTGATCTAATGTAGCTATAAACTTCATTGAGAAACAGGATATTTTGAAGTAATACCAATATACTTTATTGTACATCCTAGAAAAGTGCATTAAATGGAGTCTCTCAAGATAGAGTCCCTAGATTTATAAAACTATAGGCAATATTAAGGGAAAAAAACAACACCCAATTCTATTAGTTGAACTGAAGAAATCAAACGATGCTAAATTTAAGTCTGTGATTAAACTATCCAATTTATGTATAGAGAGAATGCAGCCAGCTGCACTTAAGTGTTATATTAATATAACATTTGTGATCTATTTGAACTGAAATCTCCATTCTCAATGGATACATGACACACAGGGTATGAAGACATTATTGACTTGAGCTCTGAAAATGTAATGAGTCAGTAATTTATTCAAGGCCATAGGGGTGTGTGTATTGGGAATTCAATGTCACTGACATTTTCCTTTTGTGAAAAATTTCTTTCTTATTCAGAATAATGCTTGTCTGGAGATACTCACAAGGCTTTCCACAAATTTTCTTCCAAATAGTCTCTGTGTGGTACTTTATAAAATAATAGCATTTAATATAGCTCTCAGCTGGTATCAGTCAAGGTCAGTACTTACTGGATATACCAAATGTAATGTTTAGATGGAAAGGTAATCAAATAAGAGGCTGTACTTGTGTGTATAACCTCTGTGTGCACGGTTGAGCATGCAAGTACACAATTAAGCATTCTGTGCATGTATATATATGAAAATAGATCTGATTAGATTTTCACCAATCAAAAAGGAAAATTAGTTGGATTTTGCTGAAGTACAAATGTTACAGGTGTCATAAAGGCATTTATCTAATTTAGCAGCCCTGTAACAAACACTTTAGAGAAGGAAACAGGGTATGGGACTTGTTCATGATCTCATAATATCCTTACCTGATCACCACTTTTCTTTTAGAATGTTCCTAAAACAAGTGCATGCCATCTAAAATTTTACTTAGGATTAGTGTTGAGTTCATTAATCTGTCTTTCTATGCAATTTTTATTGTTTAAGAACTCATTACATGAGCTCTAGCCTCTTAAAATTTTTGAAAATCTATTATAAAATATGGTCAGTCGTAAGCAGTGTATATCACAGTTCTCTAGATCTAAGTCATCTTGTAGATTCAAAACTTCATTCCTAGTCACCTTCCTCTGGCAGCCAATATTTTATTCTTGCTTTTATTTGTTTGATAATTATTGAATCTTTATTTAAGCAGAATTACACAATATAAGACCTTCTGCAACTGATGACTTACGAAAACGTCTTTCAGGTTCATCCAAGTTATAGTCTGAAATATATTCTACTGTGCTTGCATACTTAATTTGCTCTATCTATTCATGTACCCATGGAAATTTAAGTTTTTGCCATATCTTCACTATTGTGAATAATGCAGTCAACATGAGAGTGAAAAATATATCATTGAGACCTTGATTACTGTTTACCTTTTTTTTTGGCTAAATCCCCAGGAAAGGATTACTGCATCATATGGTAGTTCCATTTTTAATTTTTAAAGGAACAGCCCCATGTTTTCTGTATTGCTTGCGCCACTTTTATTTCCATCCAGACATATAAAGGTTTTGGTTTCTCCTGATCCCCACTAACAGTTATCTTTTTGCGTGTTAATAACCATCCTAACAGATATGAGGTGATATCTCATTGTGATTTGGATTTTTCATACATTTATCAATAACATGTCATGGTCATTACTTGTCAATTTTCGTGATGGATGATTCGGAATTTAACTGCCATGTATGCTGATAAAAATATGTAATCCTTCATTTTTTGGTAAATATTAATAAATATTTAGTATGTGGGATTGAATGCTGTAGCAAGCAAAAACAAGTTGCTTATGTTCAAAGGTGAGTATAACTGGGATGAAGCTAAATTACTTACAAATTAGAAGGACTCTAAAGAAAAAAAACTTAAATTTAGAAGAGGTGATAATGTGACAGATCATCAGGAAGGTTTTTCAAAAAAAGTGTCACTTCATCTGAAACTTGAAAGATGAGAAATGAACATTGTACATACATTTTCATACCTCTTGTGTAGGAAGAAAATTAACACTGAGCTGAGAAGATGCATAAAGTCTAGTGACTGTAGAATAATGAGAAGAAGGAAGAGTGATTTGAGATAAAGGAGAATACCAGCTGAACCATATTAACAGGTTAACAGTTAGGATTTTATTGTGGATCCAATAGTGAGTCACTAAAATATGACTCAGACTACGGATCTAGAGAAAGGACTGAAATAGGAGCAAGAGAGAAAATCGTGACGCCAGTTAGGAGGCTAATACAGCAGTCTAAGTGGGAAATGATAGAGTGAATCTGCTGACAGCAATGGAGGGAAAAAGATGTTAAATTAGTGGTTGCAATTTGATACAGAACTGATCAATGTGTTAATAGATTGGTCTTGGATATGAATATTAAAGAGAAAGGAGAATCAGGATGAACAGTAAGTTTCTGATTTGAAGAAATGAGATGAGGGGGGATTATACCATTATTTAATTTCAGCTATAATATGTGAGCTTAAAGAAGAGGTCAGAGCTAGAGGGTAAGAAGTGAAGAAGAAAGGAAAAGATAACTGAGCAAGAGTGTAACAAGAATCCTAGGAGAACACAGTGTTGCAGGAAGAACTGTACATAACAATAAGAGACCCTGTGAGAATAAAACAAAACTAAACTAAAGCCATGTATTAATTAATTGGTCAATCTGGCCATTTGAGCTGAGCTCAGCAAGGTTTTGGAGAGCATTAGGAAGGATATTAAATGATGTGAGGTTAAGAGTAAATGCATTGCCACTGAGGCTTTCTCCAAACATGCCTTATGGCAAAGATCTCAATATGCTAGGAACTTCAGGGATCAAGCTTCTGAGCAGAGAAATAGAAAAACATATCAGTGTCTAAGCCAAGATTATGCAAAACAGATTGCACCACCCAGTGAGAAAATGGGATTCTTTGAACTGGGGAGAAGATTTTAAAGACCTTTTTAAAGTCATCCATATTTCAGTTAGAAATGACAAGAAACAACTCTTTCTATTACTGCAACAATTTAAAAGTATTGGGCCCTCCCTGGTGGTGCAATGGGTTAAAACAGCACTGTGAAGCTATCCACAGCCACTGCAGTAGGAGTGCGAGCCCTGGCCAGAAAGGTGACCCACATGGCATGACAGACCTCTCCTGACCCACTTGCTGTTCACCTCAGCAGTGTATTTCAGTCTGTTCTGTTCCCTACTCTGTCTCTGGTGAATCTTCTCACCCCCTGCACCTCTGGCATGTACCCAAGTTCTGTATGCCTAAAAATAAATAAATGTTTAGGAAGAAAAAAAAGTGATTAAAAAAATAAAAGTATTGTAGCATACCTAGGATATCTAGTTAAAGATACACTGTTAAAGAACATGTATGTGCCAAGAGTGATATAAATATATAAAGTGAAACCAGATAATAGTACCAATTTAAATTTTATCCAGAATCTGTTAAGTCTGTAAATTTTCCTTGGAACAGGGATGTGATTGGTTCATCAGCATCATATGAAATAGCAAAATGTAGGGTGTTCTACCAGTAACAATTCTCACCATCATTATTCTGGTCTAAAGTATCACCAATCAAAGGTCAAAGACTAACAATCTTTGATAATATATATTAAAACATGGTAGAAACACTGCAATAGAATTTACCTGTCTAAATTAAATTTTTAAAAGACTGATATTTACAAAGTTTTGATTAAATCAACCACGAATAAATCAATTCTGTTGTCACACAGCTATATATTTGTGATTTTTCAGTGTTTCGCTTAAGAATTAAAAAAAATCAATGTTCCCATAATTTTTAGCAATCTCAAATTTCATTGGGAATAATCTGTGACTGGTTGTGAGATAGTCGTCGAATAAATTTTCAATTTCCTTGTCAAACAGAGTCCAAATTTTCCAGAAGATTATGGATTATTTTGATTGTTTAAATGTCTCTATCACACTAGTATTTACATGAACGGAATTTCTTACAGGACAAAAAAAAAAAAAAAAAAAGCAGTATGAGGAAATGTGAGGAAAGGACTCCACCGTGTGGTCAGAAGGTGAAAATACAACAGTTAGTGAAGAACAGGGATCAATAATGTTATGTCAATTAAAAACCAAAAGCTTTTGACTGACCACTCATTCAGAGTTAAAGCAAGCAGAATTAACTCAAAGCAGGTGCCTGGCTGTTCATTATGCTTTAATAGGTTAATAGGTTAATAGGTTCAGCTTTTAAATTATTTTCTGCCTCCCTATGTTTTCTACCAACGTCAGTAATAATCATGATATTAAGAGAATGTAAGTCTATTTCTGCGTACTATAGGTGAATTGGTCAATAGGAAAATCTAATGGGCAAAATAATTTCAAAAATACTAATTTGGAAATCTATTAATTTCATACTATGCCTAACCTCAGTATTTGCCTTCTTCTACATAGCAAGGAAATTTTTTTAAAATTGATTATGGGCAGAATGTGATGGATTAGATTGTAATAATGCCGTGCTTTTGAACTAATAGTACAAAATGACTTAATTAAATCTTTCCTAATGAACAATCTGTTCCCAGTGAAGTTTTAAACAATAAAAGAACAATGCAACAACATAACTGAGGGGATAAACTTATATTTGAAAATAGACCAGAACTTAGAGAAGTTCTTAATTCAGGGCCACATTTTAGAAAGCCACTGTCTGAACTGTCATTTGTGTATGGGAACTGTGCATATTATGAGCAGAACAGTTTTTAGTTAGTCATCAGTACTTGAATTTTTAATCACGTGTGATCTAATACCCTCTCAATATTTATGCAATTATCTCAGAAAACTAGTCTACCTAATTCTTATTTTTTGCAAGACTTTAGATCTTATACTAATAAATCAGTAGTTTTTTGTTTGTTTTTTAGATAACACTGGCTTTCAACACTCTGTGATTCAGATGCATAAGATCACAACTCCTCAGATGTAGGTCTTCACACCACACAGCCCACCAACGCACCCACAGCCCTCTACCTCTGTCCCCTCCCTGTTTACCTCCCCCCCACCTCCCCATTTGATAATCTCAATTCCACAGTTAACTTTATAGGATTTGTTATTGGTTTGGGTTTGTCTGCCATTTGATTTCATTTTCCTACATTCCACTGAAATCGACGTTTTCCTTTTAATTTTCCCAATAGGTAACAACTTGGGATATGTACCCGAAATCTTAGATTTGAGAAATGAATAAGTCTATTTTTCAAGTGAAAATTATCCCCACTTCCATTAATTACCATTAATTATTAGATCAAGAGGCTTTATGTTGACAAGTCTATATGCTACATGATGCTTTATTTTTCCCATAGACAGCAAGGAAATTCAATAGGGGTTTGTTTGTTTGTTTTTAAGTTTTTTTTTTTTTAATTTATTTATTCATACAGAATTGGGATACTGGCCGGAGATGAGGAGGGTGAGAGGATTCACCGGGGACAGAGTGGGGAGCAGAACAGGCAGATAAGGAGGTACACTGCTGAGGGGAGCAGCGGGCGGGTCAGGAGAGGTCTGCCACACCCTGTGGATCCCCTCTGGGGCAGGCGGGACTCAAACTCATGCAGAAGTGGCTTAAGCTTCTTAGTGCAGTGCTTTAACCCGCTGCGCCACCAGGGAGGGCCCAATAGGGGTTTGTTTTGTGACCTCTCCAAAGTAGTAACACTAATGCCTGTGAAACTGTTAAACAACATGAGACATGCCTCGGTGAAGGCTCTAGCCATAAGGATATTCTCTGTTTCCCCAGGTATGTTGCTGCCATTTTTCCATGGAACATGGTCATTCTCTCTAAAACCTGCACAAGTTTGATCCTTAGGACAGGTCTAATTTTTTCAATTCCAGGACCATAGACTGACCTAATAAATAACAAATGAATTTTGAGCCCAAAGAAAATCACACACTTGAGATTTATTTGAAATGACAAAAAACAATAATAACTTTTATACCCTTCTTAGAATAAACTCTGAACAAACTTATAATGCTGAGAAAGAACTTGGAATGCATTTATCCCTTGCTTTCCTCTAGGTTTTTAGCACTCACTGCTCTGTTTTGTAGCATCAAACTCATGTCTTTTCTACCGCCTGTAGCAGCAACAATTTTACCCACTACTACTTTTGCTTTGGATATTTCCTCCATAATTCTATGATTGGTGTAATAATTACATTAACTGATGGTGACTTCTGATTGATTCTATATATATTCTATATATTTATATTTTAAATAAAATATTTCAATTAAATGACTGCTGACAATATAATCTGTGCCTGATCAGCAAGTGCTCTGACTAGAAGCCTTTGCCAGGGGTTACGGTAAGTTGATTCAGAAAAACTGGGGAAAAAATGGCTAAATCAGTGCTGCATAGATGAGGGAAGCCAAAAAGGATAATGATATTATACACATTCATAAGTCATTCCTTACACTGGGTGGGCTTATATTCAGAACACACCCTTTCCAGTCCACTCTCCTTTATATCTTACAGCTATCACAAATTATATCCCAAGTCAGGACAGAAAAAATTATACAAATGCTTTTCAGCAGTTTACAAAATGTTCATGGACTTTATGAAAGTATATAGTCAGATTCTCACAGACCTATTGACTTAGATTTGCAGCAGATTGTTTTTTAACAAGTTTAGAATTTTAAAAAAAAATTATTTATTTATGCATACAGGCCAGAGATGCAGGGGCAGTGAAAGGCTTCACCAGACACAGAGTATGGGGAGCAGAACTGGCAGATCAATGAAGTACACTGCTGAGGGGAGCAATGGGCAGGTCAGGAGAGGTCTGCCAGCCATGTGGATCATCTGTGGGGCCCGGGATGGAACCCGCACTATCTTGTAGGTACCTTGCTGTGCTGCGTCCTAACTCATTGTGCCACCAGGGAGGGCCCAGTAGGTTTTGTTTTTTTTTTTAAAAAAAGATTTATTTAATTATTCATACAGAACTGGGGTACAGGCCAGAGATGCAGAGGGTGAGAGGATTCACCAGAGACAGCGGGGAGCAGAACAGGCAGATTGACAAAGTACACTGCTGGCGGGTCCGGAGAGGGAAGCCAAGTCATGAGGATCGCCTCAGGGCAGGGGGCAGGCGATAATCGAACTCATGCAGAAGTGGCTTAAGCTTCTTAGTGCTCTGCTTTAACCCTCTGCGCCACCAGGGCGGGCCCCAGCAGATTTTTAAAATTGATCAATTGAGCGTAATTTAATTCTTTAAGACTTACTAAGATTTAAAAAAGTTATTCTTTTCTGGAGTACAGTACTATATAAATTCATACTGACATTGTCTGTTATTTGCAAAGTCCCACATTCACTACTATGACACTGTCTCATTTCCCCTTACATTTCTCTTGAGTTGTCTTAATTGTTTTTAACATGGTAACAGGAAAGGGGGCTGTGTCAAGCTGATCCACTTAGGAAGTCAGAGTTCATAGAAGAGAAAGAAGAATTTTAGCAATTCTCCAGGACTAGTTAAATTAGGTAAAGTAAACTTAGTTTAATAAAGGAGAACTTGAATAGCAGAATAGAAAAGTCCATAAAAAATGATAAAGTACGTTACAGCAGAATGTTGAGACAGTTCCACTGAAAATGAAATGTATTTATATGAAATATTTCTGTAACAAATACTAGCCATTGGCACTATGAGACAGTTTGAAAAGAGAATAGCAAACATGGAAATCAATGGCTCTGCCTCTATTTTCTGTAGTTCACAGCAATTTATTGTCACTACTTAAGGGAACTGTTTCGCTGAGGTCAGAAATGCCCTGTGCAACATATGGACTCCTGTTCTTCTCCATCTAAATACATACATGCTCGCAATGGAATTAAGTGACAAAAGGAGACCCAAACTAGGCGGTGGTGCCAGCTCTTCCCCTAGCTAGCACACTCGGACATTACAGCCCTCTGTGAAATGAGCCACCGAGCTAAGGGACAGCTAAGGTTCCCATTAGGCATAAACACCTAAGCATCTAGCACCAGTCTCACGTTTAAGTGATGAAAACTATGAGAAGATGGAAAGGTTAGGGCCAGAAACCACCTGGAGAAATGAGGAAGAAATAAACTGAAACACAGACAAGTCCCAGTGTACAGGAGGTTCTCTGTGTCTTCTAGGCCCTGCAAAGTGACCATAAACCAGATGAGATCCTCTTGTTTGGTGGCCTTTTTGATTTTACTTTCATAATTTTAGCACAAATTTTAAGTGTAGAGAGAATAACTTTTTCACTGTTCTAATAAGACCAACATTAGCTAACATTAATATCTACAGAGAATATTTATATTAATAGAAATAGCAACAGCAATAACTGAAACTTCCTAGGATCCTTACTGTATGCTAGGCACAGACATGATTTTTCCAATTTATGATATTTGAAAGTAATCCTAACACATAATATTTCTTATGCCAATTCTATCTGCTGGGTATTATTTTTTTTAAGAAAATTATTTCTTTATTTATGCATACAGAACTGGGATACAGGTCAGAGGTGCAGGGGTGGTGAGAGGATTCACCAGAGACAGAGTAGGGAGCAGAACAGGCTGATTGACAAAGTACACTGCTCAGGGGAACAGTGGGTGGGTCAGGAGAGGTCTGCTGCACCATGTGAGGCACCTCTGGGCCGGGGGTTGAGGGATCGAACTCATGCTGAAGTGGCTTTAACTTTTTAGTGTTGGCTTTAACCTGCTTTGCCACCAGAAGGACCATACTGGGTACTACTAATAGTAACATTTTATAGATGAGGGCACTGAAGTTTAGCAACTTAACTTGCAAGAGCTTCTAAATTTTGGAGCTATAATATGAAAGGGAAGATTTCTTGATTCAAAATACTAAATTATACAGTTCAGAGAGAGGAGTTGGCTGGCTAACATCAAATTCTGTAGCTGTTGAGGAAAGCTTGATATATTTCTCAAGCATTCTGAAGCAAATCATCCTGAGTAAAAGCTTTAAGATGATTTCTGATTTTTAAAAATGATGCTGAGTAAGTTAGAACAAGATTTGAGACATTTGAAAGCTACAATTATATTAATGCTTTATTCGAATAGGACATTGTAATTTTTCAAAAGGTTTTTTCCCCTGTACAGTATTTCATGGTATCAACAGACATTTTAAAATGAAGAAAGTAAAGCTCCAAAAAGAAGCATTGAAGACTCAAGAAAATGAGAACCCAAGTGAAATCACATGACTTCTGTGTGCCAAGCACAGTACTGCATGCAGTGGAGAAATTCCCATAAGAGAAATAAACATGGAAGTCAATTATTTATAGTGTGTAACTAAAATTTACCCCAAAACTCATTTATCAAAGATATTATTGTTATCCCACTAACACCAACTATACGAGCTATAACCATGAGCAGGACAGACTTACTGTTAAACAGTGATTTCTGCAGTGCTGCTCAGGGTGGAGCGTCAGTCCACAGGACTTTCAGCTGGGTGGTTGTAACAGTCCTTAGGAAAGACTTGCAATGCCAATGCACTCTAACTTACAAATTATTAATATCCTTTAAACCACATTTTAATTTTTCCTTGAATCCTGCAAATGATGAAGTTGGCTTTGGTGTCAGCTGAGAGTATCTTAGAAATACAGACTCTCAGGGGCCATCGAGACCTGAATTAGAATCTGCTTTATAACAAGACCCCCTGGTGGCTGGTGTGCACACTACATCAGTGACAAGCACTGATGTAAGTCAGAGGTTCTGAAGCAGATTGGACATGGGTCTACATTTTTACTTTGCGTATGAATAATAATCCAGCCTGAATTTTAGCACAGTGGCAGAAGTGGGAAGTGTTGGTAAATTTGACTTTCATATTAGTGTTATTATTACATCATGGTCTCACTACTTCTATTTGGCTGCTTTTGCATTTATTGATAAAAGATATTTAGGGACTTAATAACTTGCCAAACATACTTACAAAAGCATTTATATTTTATTTTAATAAATATGTTGAATGCTAGTTACATTTACTACTGAGATTCTTGCCCTTTGTAACAAGGTAAATCTCTCATTTTAAAGAGATCCTAAGTCTCTGTGTTTTCCCTTGTTTTTCATCAAGGCACCAGATATCCCTTGAAAAAAATTCCAACTCAGACCAGCCTGCAACCAACTCTTTTGAAAGTGCAGGAACTGGCCTCCACCCAAGCCAACTAACTCAGAATTTCCAGCAGTGCAACACCTGGAAACAAAAATTTTAATACTATTTCCTAAAGAAATTATTTCATACAATACAGGTTAGGAGTCATTGTTCTGAAGAGTGTCTTTAGTCATTAAAATGCTGCCCTAATGATTCAGAAGTAACAGCATGTGACAAGTTAGAAAAATACTATTATAAATTTGCTTTCCACTAGTTATATCTAGTTTTTTCTTCATTATTTTTTACTTTTTTAAACTTTATTTTTTTAACTTTTACTTTATTACTTTTTTATTCTTTATTCTGAGTTATATAGTTTAGTTTTTTGGGTTCAGTTGCTAATTATCTAGATTGAACTGCTGTCTACCCAGTTACCATGTAACTTCAGATAACTTACTTAACCTCTTTATTTCTAAATCTACTCATTTAGAATGGAGATCTTAATAGAAGCTCCTTCATAATATTTTTTGAGGGTTCAATTAATTCCTACATGCAAGATATCTAGGAATCAGTGTCTTATACATGGCAGGTATTTAATAGATACTAATTATTCTTACCTTGATTATTATCATTAGAATTTAGGAAAATATGACCCTGAGCTTTCTGTCCAAACTTTATGATCATATTAAAAGTCAGTAATTTCCCGGGCCCTCCCTGGTGGCACAGCCGATTAAAGCACTGCACTAAGAAGCTGAAACCACTTCCGCATGAGTTCGAGCCCCGCCTGCCCCAGAGGGGATCCACATGAGCCAGACCTCTCCTGACCGGCTCGCTGCTCCCCTCAGCAGTGTACTTCGTTGATCTGCCTGTTCTGCTCCCCGCTCTGTCTCTGGTGAAGTCTTTCGCCACTGCTGAGTCTCTGGCCTGTACCCCAGTTCTGTATGCACAAATAAATAAATCTTAAAAAAAAAAAGTCAGTAATTTCCTTAAAGAACGAATGCCATTAAAAAAAAAAAGTTGAGCGTTATCTACATACTTTAAAGTATAACTTTTGTTTCTCTTTTCCATTTAAGAATATTCTGAGCTAAAATTGACTTTCTTTTAAGATTCATTTTTAGTTTTTAAGAAAACAGAGGCTTTAGGTTTCCTGACAGTCATATGGTAAGAGAAGCATAACTCTGCCTATTTTAAATCTTTTAAACTGAATTTCTGTGTTTACCTGAATATTTTACATTTTCCAGCATTTGACTAACTTCTTTACCTAGAGCAATGACACCTAAATAAGCCCCTAATCTTTTCAAGAGTTCCATGAGCTTGGATCACAAGTCAACATTTTTGAAGCCACCTTCAAAATAAACAGTGAGCATAATCCATTTTGCACAGTATATTTTACTATCATATCTGAATTATATTTACTGGAAAATACAAGCAATTTACATGCAGTGGCAATTTTTTTCTTGTAGTGTCATTATGGATTCATAAGCATGCATTTTCAAATGACATTAGCAATACTATTTTAAGCAAATTGAACAGAACTTGTTTTACTCTTCTATCCCTTGTTTATTCAGAAAATGTAGAAATGATTTTTGCCTTTTCCCCTTTTGTAGCAGATGGAAGTGATACTCCCACAGAATTGTACATTTTCAAAAGTCTTTATATTGTTGCAATAAAAAGAAAAGAAAATTACAATCCTCAAATAAAATAATCACATTCTCCAAAAAAAAAAAAAAAGAATATTGAACTGGAATCACTAATTTTTAGAGTCCTTGTGTGTCTCCCTTCTAGAGTACAGTAATAGGTTGAATATATTTTCTCTCTCACAGGCAATGTTGCTTATTTGCTTTATAAGATGCATTAGTTCGTGTCTGCCATGAAGAACAAAGATAAACACCATAAAGACTACTAACACAGCCTGCAAATGGGAGACTTTGTCACAGGAATATATTACAATGTAACTATGGCTTTGTGATGTGAATTTTGTGAATCTCATCTAGAGATTATGATAACTAATATAACTAGGCATTCATGATTCCAGGAATTAATGACATTTTTACACATCAAATTACAAAATACTTAGTGTAAAACCTATGTGAATAAAATATTTCCAAAATACATACTGCTTTTGGTATTCTTCAAGGTGAGACAAAGTGAAAAATATAGCACTATAGTTTTTTTTTTTTTTAAGGCATTTAGATACCTAAAAGAAATGGTACTCTGGAGCAATAAGATATGTGGAGCCCAGGTCTTAGTTTCTAATGTCATTCTCTACAAAGGTGAGCTGGAGAAATGACCAATTTTAGTACTGGGGCAGCAAAAAGACAATATAGCCTGGAGCATCTTGCAGTGCCAGAGAAGAAGAAAGTGTTAACAAACACACAAAACAGATGGGCATGTGTCATAGCACAAAAGAACCAACTGAAATAGCTCCCAATGCTCAAAATTTGCAACATGTGGGGCTAAAATAAATGGCAATTCTAAAAGTAAAAGAAGTATCTATAACTCCACTACTGATATGTACACCTCTATCTGTACATACACACACATACATACATACATATATATGTACATGTATGTGTATATGTATATATAATTGAATAAATTTTTATATGCAGAATTCCAAAGCAATTATGTAGTTATTACGTAGTAGGGGAATATAACCCTACTCCTTAAGCGTGCATTCAAAATAATGGTTCCTTTCCTGAGAGGCATATTAAGAAAAGGGGGTGGGGGAGAAGAACTTAACAGTGGAAAAACTTGAGAACACTACTTTGTCAGTTGATTAAGGTCAGCAATAACCTTGATATGTTGATAGTATATATACTGATGGGATGTGATGAAAATGTCTCTGTGATTTTCTAACAACCTGTTATCCTAGTTTACTCATTACAATATCTGACAAAATCCAATAAAAGGGAATCTTGCAATATATGACCCATTTCCTTCAAAACTATCAAGGTTATGAAAAACATGGAGAATAAGAAAACATCACAACTGAAAGGATTCCAAGGAGACAAAGCAAATAAATATAAGATGATACCCTAGATGAGATTTTGAAATATAAAAGGGATCTAAAGGGGGAACAAAAAAAACCTAAGGAAATGTGAAAAAACTATATATTGGGGTGTATTCAGTATGTAACAAAGACTGACATCATTCAGAAATTTCTTTTAACTCGGTTCTCAGATATGTAAGAAAGAATGCAAAAATTGAGCTTAGTCTATTAACTGAAGCAAATATATCAAATGTTAATAACAGGAGAAATTGTGGCGGACTGGGCACTCAGTAGGTACTCAGCTGTACCTGCTTACTCTCTAACTACTCCAAAAATTAATCTATTGATATAAAAATCCAATATTGAACCAGATACCAGGTATATTGGCATTACAACTCCTATCCATACTCTTTACATATGCATTTACATCTAATAGCACAAGGGTCTGGATTTCAGAAAATGGACAAGAAAGAAAAATAAATGTTCATTTACTTATTTTCTAATATAATGCAACACCAGTAAGAAGTAAGTTTATACATATCATTATAATGTTTACATTAACTCTGTGAAGCAGACAGAACTCTCATTTCAGAGATGAGGAAACTGAGGTTTAGGTTAATTGATTAAGGACAAACGGTAAGTTAAGAAGCTCAGTCTAAATCTGAGATATATGATTTTAAGTTTCCCAAATTTTTCTACTATTTCATGCTTGCCAGTTTGGAAGAGATTTAACAACCTTGTAGGGCTTCTTGATCACATATATGCAATCTGTATTATATGCACACACACGTGTGTGCTTTCAGGCCTCGTGGCCTAGATTTGGGCCAGCCCTGTTTGGCTGTGCCCAGAGGGGATTGGTAACTGGCATTTAATTAGAAATTATTTTAAGCTATATTCCTTTTCTTGTCTACTGTTGCACACTAATTGTATTAAAACCGTCTTTTCTATCCAAGGTCTTGTACACTAAGAGTATGTTTTTCTTTGTGTAGCAGATAGAAGAACTAATTTAGAGCAGGTAGGCTTGGGGTTCTCCGGGTGCCCTTCGTTCTGCTCACATGTGCACAGAGGCGCACACACAGAAATGTACCACTTACCAACAGGCGAGTATTATTTTCCCCAATTTACATTTCCATTGAAATAAGAAGCTAGTTAGCAGTAGTTAGTACAATTAGGAGAATTGAAACCCAATCTTACAACTCCAAATCTTTCTACTGTACTCCCCATTAAAGGCCTTAAATACATAGTGTGTACACATATATAACAAATAGAGACCAATTAAACAACAATACCATACACATACTGCTCTCTAATGGCTGCTTTTTATTTATTTATTTTTTATTATTATTTTTTTAATGGCTGCTTTTTAAATTTTATTCTTGCAAAAAAAAAAAAAATGACCTTATCACAAGACAGTATCTATAAACTCTGCAAAGCACAGGTCACGTCTGAGTCCCTGGACACACATCAGGCTGGTAACCCTGAGAAGCACACATCAGCTGCATTTGAATTATGTGCATGTAACGGAAAGACTCTCCACTTCTGTAGAGAGAAGTTTATACTGGTACTTTTAGGAGGGGTTTAAAAATAAATGTTGGTCAGCTAAATTACTTAGGATTTCTTGTTATTTTCTGTATACTGAGGATAATTAGTACCAAGTTCCAACGATATGCCCTTGCACTTGTTAAATTACAACAACATAAAAAAGCATCCCCATCATTCTCAATTCCAAGATTTCAGACACTCATGCAACCAAACACAAAATTTAGGACTTAATTTTAGGAGCAATGTTACTGGCAATCATGACATATTCTGCTTAAATAATCAAGGGATTATGATTGAAAAAACTAGTAAACTCTCCACTGCCGCCTGCCCCACCTCTGGTAAATTTAGCAGAGGAAGCTTTGGGCAAGCAGGAGGATATCAGCGCACAGCATTTTAAGGAAAAGGACAGTATCTGTAGTGTGTGTGAGAGTGCAAGAGCAGCTTGGGCTAGGGGACACCGAAAACAAGCAGGGATATTAGAAACAGAGACAATGGAGAAATGCTGGACTGATCTGGGTGGAAAACTCACTGTGTTCTCTACAACAGGCGACGTGGGTACTGGGGAAACAGTACGTCATGAATGGATTTCACCCCCATTTCCTTGCCATGGAGATCCCAGGTCCCACAGACTATAACTCCCAACACGCCATGAATCTGCATGACTCTTGACTTCTTGAAGGGGGGTTGCTGGGAACTGAGGGTGGAGTTAAGCAGCCATGCTTGGTATAAAACTGAACACTTGCGGCCTGGAAGGGAGCTGGCTTTGACTTCCCTTCAGGGTCACTCAGACCCTAGCTCAGGAAGCATTACTGATCAGACATATTGAGGAGTTGCTTTCTCTATATCACCCTCTCACTCTGTGCCTCCCGCCCCCCTTTTCATTTCCCTTGTAAATAAAACGCTTATTAACCTTTCTATGTGTGCCTCTGGGTCTTACTGTGAGGCTGTATTTTAAGCACTCTCATGAGAATTCACCCAGGCCATCCCATTTCCTTTTGGGGTTTCCCTGTAACATTGGGGCTGAGGAGCTGTATAGTGGGCACAGGTGTGAGGCTGGTTTGTATAGTAGCTAAAGACTGATGAGCGCTGAAAAGGTTTCTGGCTATGGAAGTTTGTTTCTGTCAGTTTTAACCTAGCAATGGGAACATTTTAATGAAAATATTGATGTCAGCTGGCTACAAGCATTATCATGCCATCAATCTTAAAGGAAGTCAGAATTAAGACAGAAGTGGAGTGCCAGGTAGTTGAGGCAGGAATTGATGCTGTTTGGGCCAGTAACATAGGTAGGAGGAATAAGATTCTCAATGGATTTGAACAATTACAGGGCTTGTCTCTGCAACAGTAGAGTTTCTATTTGGAGTAGAAGGTCCAGAAGTAGATCACTGTTCAGAATGGCCTAGTTGGGATCACCTGGACCACTGGACATGGCTGGTTTGGTAGACTGAGAACATTATCAGTCAGTGAGATGTTCTGCAGAAGTTAGAGGCTTCAGGAATGAGCAGCAGGGTAATGGCAGGCAATGTGTAGGAGGAGGCCTGTGAAGTGGGAGAGGGAGCAGGGCATTGTGGTTAAGACATGGAACCTACTGGATGACAGTGGCAATGCTGGTGATGACAGGGGCTACTGCACTGGCAGTTTTAACCTAGCAGTGGGAATGTCAGAGAGGTTAACTATTATTTTTTTGTAGATTGCTTAGATTATGGCCAAATTCCCAGTTGGCCATATTAATGTTTGTAAAAAAAAAAAAAAAAATAGAGTAGAGGGATGATTCTGTTGATAAGAAGGCAGTTATGTGTGCCTGAGGTACTGTGATGGACACCCAAGTAAAAGTTATTGGTTTGGTTCCAAGATAAAGTGTTCTTTGATTGAAAATCTTAAATGAGGCTTGTAAATGAGGACTTCCCCTCTATTTTACATTCAAGAGAAAAACTAGCATGAGCTTTAATTGGAAAGTTAAATGTACCTCAAATCAATTTTTGAAACTTCCTGTGATTTGCTTTATAATAAAAACTCAGCTTCTCAAATAGAATGGAAAGCTGGATTTTAGGAAGGAACTAGAAGAAAAATTGTGTGCAAGTAAAATGAGAAACAGAATGTTCAAAGGTAGTTTTGAAAATACCAAATCATTACCACATGGTGGCACCAAAGGGCTTTTCAAAGATTTACTTTTCTGCTTTTATCCATTTGTTGCATTCCCAGTTTTCCTTCATCTATCACACATAATAACTAAAAGCTACAGAGCATTCTTCATCCTCTAAAAGAGAACAGGAAACCTGACAGTTAAGATTCTCTTGGTAACAAATCCTGAATATGACACATCGATGGATTTCAAATTGATATGAGGTTAAGGTAGGGAATAAGAATAGATGAAAACAATCTTATTAAAATATGCCACAATTTCTAAGACAATAACCTCTAAAAAGTGTGTGATAATTCTTCAAATATATTTATAATATATTTGAAGATGTACCTTAAATGCTTTGCAGAAATTAAAGTTAGAAGTGGGTACAAATTCTTGCTGAGAAGCATAGCAGTAAAATAAAACTATATTTTTGGTGTTGGGGTACAGATAGCCTTCAGGGTATCTCACACACACCTCCTATTTGCTCAGCGAGCACACTCAATCTACCTCATTGCATGATTTAACATGTACATGTGTGTAGTAGTAAAGGTTTAAGAAAACAGTGGGTGAGATAATCAAGGCTGCCTAAGTGAAGATCCCATGTGGGCACACAATAAACATCATGCTAGTTGGAATGTTGTCCCACTTTTCGCAGTTTACAAGCAACCCCAAACAATACATTTGAGAAGGTTATTATGGAAGTTATCATTAGCAGTTCTAATAGATTAGGAAGTGGAAAGCTTTATTAGGAGAAAGGTACTCTACTTCATAAATAAAAATATTTTATTCTACTAATAATTGGTCAGAGAAAAGATTTGAATTGAGGAAGGGGCTTTAAGTTTTCTCTTTTAAGCTGGCTCCATGAAGGTATTGATTTCCAACTTCTGTTCTCTTGAAGGATAGGTAAGTTAGTAGGTAATGACAGGGAGGGAAGAATGTTACTTAAAATACAAGAAAAATCACTGGGAAAGAGGTCCAGGGCAGGGGACCACAAGCTTTTCCTTAATATGGTCTTAAGGAAAGCATTTCTGAAAAGGTAATGTTTTAATTTAGACTTGGACAAGGCAACCGTGAGCCTTGTAAATATTAGATTTAATCAAATCAGTGCATAAGGACAACATCTCTGTAGCCCTTAATGCAAATATTCAAGTACCTCAGAGAAGATGCTAAATGTTTAGTTTTCAAAATAATGGCTGCACTTGCTTTACAGTCAGTGAGGCTAAGAGGTAGATATCAGCTCGGTTGCTCCACTTACTCAGGGGCCAGGATCCCCTCTCTTCCCTCCCAGAGATTGGAAGAATTAGCATCTTCACCAGCAGAAATGGTCAGAAAGCCCTGTGAAACACCAGCTTACAGCAGTCTTCTCTTCCCTGCTTCTCTTCTCCTTGATTCCTTCATCATTTTCTCCACTATCATGTAGTAATAGTAGTAGTAGTAGGACAGAGTCACATTCTTCATTCACTTGTTTATTTATCCAAGTATTTATTGGCTCTCTGCTATGAGTAAGACCTAGCACAAGCCTATGAAATGTCTAGTTTTTAAGGGGAAAAAAAGCAAGTAATTCCATTAGATTATGATAATTACTACTGGAGTTATTGACAGTAGTTACCACAGGAATTTAAAGAACAGTAGGTTTTAATCTGACAAACACAAAGGAAGAAAGAGTTTATGTAATATTTGTTAAAATTAATAATAAGATAAAGCACATATAAAAAGAGATACTAATGTGTCACTTTTGGGAGGGATTACAAACAGTTCCTTTGAATATCAATTCTCCCATTATTGTTTTTCTACTTCCCTGGTTATTTGACAATTGCTATTAACATACCAAATTTTTTACTTCTTCAAGACATTTAGAATTACTGTTCCTTATGTATAGGATATCTCTTGCCTTAACACTTCTCATCCCATGAGTCCTTCTCATCCCTTAAGCTATGATTTTAAATACTACCGTCTCAGCAAGACTTTGTCAGACCATATTTACAAAGTCCTCACCCTAACTGCTATTCTTGGTGAATATTTTACTCATTACATTATTTTATTCATCACAGGCTGACCTCCTCACTGAACTATAAGCTCAGTAGAGGTCCGGAAAAGTCTGTTAACCTGAATTCTCACATCCAGCACAGTTTGCCTGGTTTTCATATCATGCTTAGTAACTATTTTTCTAGCATATAAGTGGAAATTAGTGCAATCAAGGGATCAGGTAGCTAAGCACAGATAAGGCAATGCCATGTTAACAGTTTGCACTAAATCTTTAAAGATCTGGAAAATCCTTAAAGGATCTCAGTTGACATTCAGCACCAATGCATTTTTTTTTAAAGATTTATTTATTTATGCATACAGAACTGAGGGGTACAGGCCCGAGGTGCAGGGGCGACGAGAGGCTTCACCAGAGACAGAGAGGGGAGCAGAACAGGCAGATGGACGAAGTACACTGCTGAGGGGAGCAGCGGGCGGGTCAGGAGAGGTCTGCCTCACCATGTGGTCTCCTCTGGGGCAGGCGGGAATCGAACTCATGCGGAAGCGGCTTTAGATTCTCAGTGTTGTGCTTTAACCTGCTGCACCACCAGGGAGGGCCACCAATGCATTTTTATTGGAGAAAGTCACTCTGGTAAGAATGTAGGGGAGTGGGCTGCAATGGGGGCAGAGTGGAGTCAGGCAGCTCCACTTAGCGCCTGCTGCAATAATGCAGGTGAGAGAGACCACAAAACCTTAGGCTAAGTTAGGGGTTGTAAGGTTGGAATAAATATGTTCAAGGAATTTACAAATGCACTGGATTTTTTGTCTGACTACAAATACAAGAAGAATGGAGAGAAGATTTAAAGGATTTCTAGATTCCTGACATGGGCAACTGCATGTATTAGAACTTTCCATCTTTCATGGAAATATCAGAAGTAGCCATAAAATTGAAATGACTATTGAATAAATTTTGGTCTGGACCTCAGGTCTGGAATATAGTTTGGAGAGTCAAATGTACTATGATGTCATGGCTAGGGCAATCCCATGGCAACAGTACATGGCTGTTTAATGATAAGGTAGGGATGAGCTCACTTACAGAGAGGGTTTATATGCCATAGAAAAATTAGAAGGAAAGAAAAAAATTGGAAGTGATATCAGCATCATGGTTGAATAAGCTCTCTCCTTCGCCCACACCAACAATTTGGCATCTATCCAAATTTTCACTTATAAGATGAATAAGTTCTGATGATCTAACGCACAGAGTGGTGAATATCATATTACATACTTGAAAGTTGCTGAGAGAATAAATCTTAAATGTTCTTACAACAACAAAAAGGTAATTATGCAAGTTGATGGACGTGTTAACTAATACTATATGGTAATCATTTTGTAAGATGTAAATTTATCAAGTCAACATGTACATCTTAAATTTATTCAATATTACCTGCCCATTATATCTCAATAAAGCTGGAAAAAAGATAAGAATAGAATGCTGAAGAAGAGCATTTAAGAGGCAAGAAAAGAAAGAAAGGGTCAAAGGTCGTAACATAGTGTGTTTAGCAGAGAGTAACTTCTAAACCAGGATTAGCAGAACCATGGACATCTGGGAAAGCAAAGCTAGTCAGGAAGAGACAGAAGACAACAGCATTGTAGCACCACTAGCTAAGGTTAAACATGGATTTCATTGTATTTATGTTATTGGTTAGCTGCAAGTAGCAGACAATCTGCATTACAATGATAAGCCAGGGGCTTTATTTCCAGTTAAAAGTGTGGAGGGAGGCAGCTGGAGAGCTGGTCATCCAGCATCTAGCAGTCAGCCAAGGTCTGTAGAAACTCCTGCTCTTCATTCTCCTGTGGCAAGATGGTGATAGTAGCTCTGGACATTGCATCTGTATTTCAGGCAGGGAGGCAGCAGAGTCAGTCTCATATGACCTACTTAAAATGCAGCCGGCAGACTTCATGACAGAATCAGTCCCAAGATCACTATTTCAGGAGGGCTGGGGAAGTGGGTTCTTTTTTTTTTTTTTTTTAATCATCTTTGGAGAGGTATTCATTTGCGACAATATTAAACACATTTTTGGTTTTTCCCATGTCTGTCTTTGTGTTCATTAGCAGTATATAAGTATCTTGATTTTGGGGATTACACAGATAAGCTCCACTCCTGATTATCAAAACAGGATGTAGGTGGGGAGCAAAATTTCTCTGCATGTCCAGTTTCCTCTCCCACAAAATGGGAGTGACTTATTGTAAAATTAAATTCAGGGTTACATATAGAAAATTCAATGAAGTGATAATTTATAGTAGTAAGATATGTTACATAATATTAATAGTATCCTATTTTTACATATCAAGGCATTTATATTATTCTCTAACTATACCCCTTGCTCAGCCATATTTAGTTTTTGGGTATTTTAGACATGTTTTGGGTGAAGAAACTACATCTCAGATATTTTTGCATATTAGATTTTTTTCATAACCTTTTAATAGATTATAGAAACTCATGAAATGTTTCCTGACCAGTTGCTAAATTTCATTAAGTTCTTGGTGCTAAACAATGGCACCACGATGACAACAGGAATTGTAATAAAATGAGGATACAGATTATTAAATAGACCACATAAAATGTTAAATCTAAGATCCCCAATATAAATGAAGATTTCTGCAGGCTCTGCTTGATGTTTATTTCTAGTATCATGCTGTCAGTTTGTTCAGGATGGCAGCATCATGCTCATTCCAACAATGAGGCTTGCTACAAAGCAAAAAAAAAAAAAAAAAAATCGGGAAAGTAATTTTTAAAATTCCCTTCTCTTTCCTCTCTGTCATATCTAAATCAGCTTGGCAAGGCTTGCTCTAACAGATGGGGTGTGCATGGAGCCCCAAAGGCCTGCAAATTCAGACTATGAGATCTTGCAGGAAAGCAAATGTCAGCAACGAGGATTCTCCTAGGACAACATTTTGTCTCAAATACCAACCTCTCTTTTCCGATTAACGTCTTAAAGATCAGACCTTTCTTCAGTACAAAAGCAAGAGTATGTGCTTGCAGACAAGTAGCAGAGAGTAGATGGTCACATGAAATAAACTATGTTAAGTCAAGCCAAGAAGAAGGGTAGCATAAACTTAAAATGTAAGAAAATAGCTCACAATCAGTCCATGATTTGTCTCACATAAAAGAACAAAATCTTTCAGGTCAGTCCCCAGAGAGGTGTTATTATTTCACATGGTTAAAGAAAAAACAAAAAAAGACCTATGTTTGAGGATGAGTCCTACTTAGGAGACAGAGAGTACTTGAAGGTTACATTCACTAATTTTAGAGGAAAAAAGGGAATAGAACTATTAAAGCAAAATAGTAATAGCACATTTTTGAATCAAAACTTTCAGGAATTAGTAAGTCAAATAGTGATAGAAAATTCTAAAAATGCACCAGTGTGTGTGTGCTGAGCCTACTACCTGTCTATATGGCAGATTAATAATGTAAAAATTAGATTAAAAACTGTGAAATTAGGTCAACCATGGGCTTATACAGCTGATGACAAACGACATCACTACCTGTCTTGCTAAACCCTACATGACTTCTCACACCACTGCAATAGTGTATTCTAATTGTTGAGGCATTTATTTCCAGGAAAGGGGACACCATGTTTCTCATCCCCACTAAGTAGGAGTAGAGCTGAGCCAGGTGAAGCAATATAAGTGGCAGACAGATGGGGCCAAGGGGAAGCACATAGAGCAGAAGGACTTGCTTGCTTCTCAGCTTAGTACTTGCACCAGCAGTTTGGAGGATTTGGAGGGGTGTATGGGGAGATACATAGAGACACTTAAAGACGCGCAATGGTGACAGCCCTGTGGGGACGCTGACAATCACAGCTGTTACCTCAATATATACTTTGATTTTACTCCTTTTGTCCCATTTTCTGAAGCCTGCTTCAGAACCTCTTCTCTGTGATTCCCCACCAGAATGTGCCTTTGATTGTGGCAAGATTTCAGGCCTCAATGGCCCCATTTCTGGCCACCCTTGTTCGCTGTGCATTTATCCACAGAGCAGGGTAACTCTGGGCGTTTTTTGAGCAGACTATCATCTTTCTCCTGTCTTTATGCACACTGAAATTCTTGTGCATAGATGGCTGGACCGCTCTAGGGCAAAAGCAAATCCTTCTTCCTCTTGCTCTGATTTCTTAGATCTACGCATGCACACATGTGAAAAAAAAAAAAATCTCACTTCCTGTCATTTTCTTCAGAGGGAAAAATCCTGTTGTCAGAAGAGGAGCTTTTCTATGGCCCCTGGCAGTTGTTTCCAGTATTGTTTATAGGAGAACTGTGGTCTTCTAGGAACACTAGGTAGAGGCTCAGGCAAGGTACACAGGTACAGCAAAAGGCAGGAAGTACGGAGCAGCCTGAGGCTAGAAGAGCCATGAAGGAGATAAGGGAGGCCTGTTTGTCTTGCTAAGGAACCTGTGCTCATCTTAAAGGTTGTGGGTTTTCAGTAAAATGAAATGCATTGAGAAAGAATGGGTTCCTCTTTATTCTTTAGAGCAAGGGTGGGCCAACTTTTTGAGTAAAAAGCCAGTTAGTAAATATCTTAGTATTTGCGGACCCAGTGGTCTGTTACAACTACTCATGTCCACCTTTAAAACACGAAACATAATTTTAAAAAGGAAGTGTATATGTGTCCCAATAACATTACTTATGGGTACTGTAATTTGAGTGTCATCTAATATTCATTATAAAATATTATTCTTTAATTTTTAAAGAAAAAAAATCTGAAATGTGGAAACTTTTTTCCATGGGTGATATAAAAGTAAGCAGTAGGTGAGATGTGGCTCACAAGCTGTGGTCTGCTCATCCTTGGTTAGCTAGATCATTATGATCAAATTTATGGAGCATGGATTTGCATGAGAAAAGACTGGAGTCATAGAAACCTATTAAGAGACTATTTCAGTCACTTAGTAGTATAAATTATATGAACCTGAGCAAAGCTATTGTTGGTTGAGATTGAAAGGAAGGAGGAAAATAAGAATATTTGGGCAAAACATTATCAGAATTTGGTATTAAGAGATTAACATTAGGAAGGAACTGTAAAAGGGTCGACCCAGGAAAAGGGGGTGTTTCAGGATTCCTGAGCAGAGCAGAGAAGAGAGGAATCTGGAGAGACTGAAGAAGGAAGCAAGATGGAGAGCCAGGAGGAGACCTGAAGGAGGCATGTGGAACAGGCATGTAACAGATTCACACCAAAAAAAATGCAGGTTTCTGAGACGAATAGTTGGGTATATGGTGCTATCACCAAATATGGATAACGAACTAGGCAAAGTGTGGGTAGGACATAAAATAATAGATTTGTAAATATCTAGGTAGATTTTTAAAAAATGATAGACTGAGACAATTCAGAGAAATTTTCACAGAAGCTTAAGAGTCCTAGTTATCAAGGGATTTTATTTCTCTCTGGGTAAATTAAAATAATGTTTTGTTTTTTAAGTAAAACTTTGCCTGTTTTGTTTTTACATTTGTAACCATGCTTCACTGTCCTGCACCACTGCTTGCATTATTTCAAGTTTTCTTATTCAGATAAGTTGGTTTTACAAATGCTTTATTTTATTAAGCATATATTTAGTTTTGAATTGGTAACCTGTTTCTATCTTTTTACATTATCTTAAGCTCTCATACTGCCTTTTATTTTTTTTTTTAAACAGAGCGCATCTACCACACTTTACTTTCTGCTCCAATGATCAGTAAGAATTCCTCAAGTTGCAATATACAAATCAAGTCCTAGGGAAGAGTGGAAAGAAAAAAGCTAGGACAAGAGCGAATCAGAGAAAATCAATGAAAGAAAAAAAACATGCTTGTAAACCCAGGGATTCATTTCCTTTCAATTCCCTGAAGTGGGTGATTTAAAAATTCTTCAGGGGAGTTGGGACCAGGACAAAATTGTCTGTGGGTCTAAAAGAGCAGCTGGACTAGAAACCAGAGACACTGGGAAAAGTAACTCACTCCTGCTTCTGTAATTTGGGTTGAATTAGCTTCAGAGTAACCCTAGCTCCCACCAGACTGCCTAACCACAGGGGGAATCAGAAACAATCAAGCAGTTAAAGTCTATGAATTCATGGTTACTTAAATAGGCAAGAGGCACAGCTTAGCAAAAATGCATGAGGACAGAATGTATTCTTCGCTGGGTGAGTCTGTTTTTCCTAACCTTGGAAAACTGATGGCATAGGTCCAGATTCCCCAAGAATTCAGAACCAGGTGTCAGGCACACATGACACTTTGCCAGAAATGAGACAAGAGACATGAATTTCAAATCATCCACCAAGAAAGTAAAAACTGAAAGAGCTAACATGAATAGAAGTATAGGATGTGATATGAATACAGAGCAACACAAAACTGCCAGCAGCAATAATGAGGATGAATGGACAATAAACACAATAGTAATTGTGTAGGCCTGTTTGAAAATGTCAGTATATCTGAGTTGAACCAAAGCACTCTGAATTTCCCCCCAGTTTTTACTCTGAGCCTAAGTAAAATAACCTCTTAGGTGTCACAATTTGCATAGCTACCTTTTCGGTCCATCTGACAGTAAACTGGTAGGATGTTCAGACAATTTTTAGTTCAGTAAATTCTCATGTCATGTCTAAGGAAAATGTATGTCACTTGAAATGTGGTGATCAGAAGAAAGAATGGGTTGTTTAGGAAGAAATGATCTGAATTTTCCAGTCTTCCTCACTGAAATTATCATCCTTCTGTTAAGTTTTTGTCTTATGGCAATACATGCCCTGGACTTCAATATACAAATCCTTCTTGCTCTGGTTTCTTGGACACACACACATCAGATTTTCTTCAGAGAGAAAAATGCTACTGTCAGAAGAGGGGTTTTCTATAGCCCTTGGCAGGTAAGTTTCATTTGTGGATTATAGAGTGTCTCCTTGTTAAAGAGCACCATTGCAAAAGTTTTGTCTAATATTCACATCCCTAAAAGTACATGTCTGTATGTCAAAGGTTAATAGAGGTTACAAAACTTAGGACACATAATTTAAATGCTGCAACCAAGACTCAGGTCTAGTTCTACTGGGTTTCACACCTGTATTCCAGCTACTCTACCAAATGGCTTTATGATGAACTAACCAGATATCTATATTTCTGGAAAAGTCTATCTAGCACTTTGACTTAGGTCAAGATAAGCACCCTTATGTCTACACTCTGTAAATGCATGTAAATGACATCCTAATAACACCGTTCTCTTAATGTGTTGAGAGGCAAGCCACATCCTGACCTGTCCAAGGACGTTTCCACCTCTTCATAAACCAGGTTCAGTCATCAGTTATTTAGTGATATCATAATTTGGTGAATGAAAGAAACCATTGAGGAATTACATTTTCAATGACTCTTTACCCCTTCCCTCACCTGCCTTCTTCCCCAGTAAACATTGTGTCCTAGTAGCTCTCAATACCTCTTACTTTCTACCCTGCTCTCTTGTTTAACTTGTTATCTAGCTATTTTAATATGTACATTAGTCATTTTGTTTGTATGTGGAGAGATTATATACCACAAAATTAGTTAGCTCTAATGTCCACATTCTAAGTTTCTAAGTTATCAATGATATAAAATGCTCCTGTAAATGATTTCTCTCTCCCCCTCCCCTTTCTTTCTATCTCTTTAAAAGCAGCCATGCTCTAAAAACTCAAGGTTAATAAAAGTGTGACTGGAAGATCAATTTTCTAAATTGAGGTGGTTCATTCAGGCTGAAACCCCAATTTGATAGACTTCTCTGGTTTAAATATTTCCTTTAATGAAATAAATCAGTTTTATTTGAAGATTTGGATCTAGGATCAATAGGTTGGGATCATTTAGGTTAAAAAAAGTCTCAGTACTATTAACATGAAAATTTCTCTTCTCTTATGTTAGCCAAAAGCACATTTGGTTTTAACTAAAGTTAATGATTGTGGTAGACAAGAAAAATGATTCATGCTATAATGGTAAAATTTACTCTCTGTTAAAGTACTCAGGTCGACTGTTTGCATATTTCTTTAAGGTAAAATAAATGCTTAGCTATTTCTCCACATTTTATTACCAATATAAATATTCAGAATATTGAAATTTTTGGAAACTACTTATGCTCATTTTAAATAAATATGGATTCCAGCATATGCCTGTTAATCAAAAAACAATCTTTTAAATGTTTCCACCTAGGACCAAAAAAATGTTTTCTTTCATCTTATAATAAATAATTTAATAACCTGAAAGCTATCTTAAATATAACCTATCAAAGAAAAATATAAACTCACAATATAGATTAAAATGAATTTCATCAGAATTTTTAAAATTTGTGTTTTGAAGAAGCACCTTCCATCCACATACTTGGGGAAATATTTACAAATTATGTATCTGATAAAAGCAGGGGAATTTCTCCAAAGAGAATATTCAAATGGTCAATAAGTGTATTGAAAAGATGCTCACTAGCTTGCCATCAGAGGAGTACAAATTAAAATAATAAGCTTTGTATACACTAGGATGGCTATAATTACAGGCAGACAGGAAATGCTGACAGGGAGTGGAGAAACTGAAACACTCACACATTGCTGGAGGTAATGTAAAATGATACCACTTTGGAAAACAGCCTTGCAATTTCTCCAAAGGTTACATAAACAGTTACCATATGACTCAGCAATTCCATTCATAAGTGCATACACAAGAGAAATGAAAACCAACGTATAGGCAAAACTTGGACACAAATATTCATAGAAACATTACTCATAACAGTCAAATAGATAAAATAGATAAAATACTGGATATTCATATTGTATATCTTGGATGAACCTTAAAAATATCATGCTAGGGAAAGGTATCAGTCACAAAAAATAATATTATGTGACTGCATTTATATGGTATGTCCAGGATAGTCAAATATATACACATGAACCCACAGATTTGGGGAACATTTTAATTAATTGACAAATATACATAGTAGGTTAGTTGTTGCCTAAGACTAGGGCAGGTGGGAACAGGGAGGAGAATACATGGTCTCAATTTTTGGGTGATGAGAATGTTCTAAAGTTGGTTATGTTGACAGTTACACAACCATATGAGTGTACTAAAAAATACATAATTCGGCCCTCCCTGGTGGCGCAGCGGATTAAAGCACAACACTGAAAATCTAAAGCCACTTCCGCATGAGTTCAATTCCTGCCTGCCCCGGAGGTGACCACATGGGCGGCAGACCTCTCCTGACCCACCCGCTGCTCTCCTCAGCAGTGTACTTCGTCGATCTGCCTGTTCTGTTCCCCACTCTGTCTCTGGTGAAGCCTCTCACCGCCCCTGAGCCACTGGCCTGTACCCCAGTTCTGTATGCAAATAAATAAATCTTAAAAAAAACAAACAAACAAAACATAATTGACAAACTCCAAGTCCAAGGAGAAAAAACGGTTTTGCAAGGGGTTGGCAGTGGAAGTCCAGCATAAAAACTCCTATCAGCTTACCCAGGTGACTTATTGGTTCATGTGGAGATTCCTTTATTTTTATGTAATTTCAAGATTTTACTTGTTAACAAAGAATCAGTGTGTCAATATGTGTAATAAACCTCTTCCTGGACTTCTTTTTTAAAAAATTAAAATTTTAAAACCAGTAGGTGGGATTAAGAAACTATTAAGAAGAGCAAATATTCTTAATAGTTTTCAGTTTTATTGAAATTTAATTAAAAAAAATTGTAAGTATTGAAAAGTAAATATTAAATAAAAAAAAGATAAGCCTAGTTTTTAATACACATACTGATAATAGCATCTTGTATTACAATATCAAGTGTCTAGATACAAGTTTAATAATCTTATAAATTAATTTAAAAACAGTTTTCTGGTGTTTATAATGTGTGTGCTATGTCCAGTTGCTCTCCTAATACAACTGATACAACAATGGATACAGACATAACCCCATGAGAAACCTAACAGCACTTGTTAGTATAGTTAAGGCTATAACTTCAGTATCTACCTTTGCTTCTAGTGCTGAAGTTAAACTTTGAACTAAATTTGGAGTAATCCCTGTTAGAGATTGAATAATGTGTCCCAAACATAAATTTAAAACCGAAGTGTTTTAAGTACTTATGTTTGATATTAATAGAAATATTAGAGTTCTAACAGTTTGAACTTGGGAACATGACCATATTTGGAAATAAAATCCCTGGAGATGTAATCAAATTAAATGAGGTTATTAATGAAAGTACTAATCCATCATGACTGATGACCTTCTAAGAAGAGATAGGAAAATATCATTTGACCATGAGGCAGAGAGGGGAGTGCTATGTTCACAAAGAAAGGAACACTAGTTGCCAGAAATTCAGAAGGTGCCAACACAATTGACACCTTAATTTCCATCTTCTAAATTCCAGACCTGAGAAGATAAATTTCTGCTGTTTTAAGACACACAGATTGTGGTACTTTGTTACAGCAGCCATAAGAAACTAATACTCTTGGCTGTTTTATTGTACGTTAAATGTTCACATAAATATGGCATTATTTCAGGACTTTCAGTTCTATTTCATTGGTGTGGGTGTCTTTTCAATCCACTACCATACTATTTTGATTACTAAGGATTTACAGTATAAATGAAGTCTGGTATTGTAATACTTATGTTCTGGTCATTTTTATTGTTAGGAAATTTTTAGCTATTCGGGAAATTTTGTGGTTTTAATTTATAAATTTCAGTAGTATTTATTCTATATCTTTGAAGAATGCCTTTGAAACTTTGGTAGGGATTAAATTGAATTTATGTAAAACTTTGGATATGATGACCATTTTGACAATGTTAATTCATCCAATCTGTGAATAGGTTGTATCTTTCCATTTCCTTATGTCATCTTCTTTTAACAATGTATTATAGTTTCATTGTATAGTTGCTTCACCTTTTTTGTTAAAAATTTCCAGTTATTTAATATTTTTTAAGATGACATAATAAATGGGATTTTTTTTGTTTCCTTTCTCTTCCAGTCCATTGTTTGCATAGAGAAACACAATTGATTTTTGTAAATTGATGTTGTAACATGTCACTTTACTATACTGACTTAGAATTTCTAGTCATCTTGGTGGAACCTTTAGGGTTTTCTGTGTATATTTTCATGTCATCAGCTAAAATTGTGATATTTTGCTGCTTATCTCAACTCTAGTTAGGACTTTCAACTACTATGAAGAATAGTAGAGCTGAAAGTGGAAATACTTATCTTGCACCTGATCTTACAGAAATCACTTTTTTTTTCACTACTGATAATGATGCTAGTTATGAATCTATCTTATTTAATTTTTCTTGTGTTTAGATCTAATTCTATCTCCAATATTTTGAGGAATTTCTATGTAAACAGTCCTTCAATCTTATCAAATACTCTCTGCATTTGTTGATATATTTACCATTCTTTTTGTTAATGTAATGAATTATGTTGATTTCTAGGTGTTGAGCCATTCTTGCATCCTTGGAATAAATACCACTTCCTCATGATGTATATGTTTGGTATGTTTCTACCCCAGAGTAATGGTCTTTATAAATTATGTGTAAAATTATTCCCCCCCTTTTTTTTGGTAAAAGTTTGAGAAGGATAGATAGGATAGTTCTGCAAGTTTGGCAGAACTTACTAGTAAAGTCATCTGGGTTTTTGTTTTAAGGAAACTTTTGATTACTATTTTCAATTTTTTTGAATATAATTGATCTACTCAGGTTTTGTTTCTTCCTGCTTCAGTCTTGCATGGTTGTCTAACTCTAAAAACTAGTCCATGTCTTACAGCTTATTCAATTTATTGGCATATGGTCCTTTGTAGTAGTCTCTTGTGATCTTCTGTATTTTTGAGGTATCAGTTTTTACTTTTTCATTTTTTATTTGAATTTTTAGAGTTTTTGCCCTTTTTTGTGAACCCAGAGATTTGTCTATATTATTCATTTTTCAAAGAACCAGTTTTTGGTTTCATTGATTTTTTTTTAACTGACTTTTTGATTTCTATTTCATGTATTTCTGCTCTATTTTCTTTTATTACTGCCTTTCTTCTACTGGTTTTCGTTTTAAGGACACTGAAGAAATTCCCACTTCATTGAATAAGAGGTGGGTGGACAGAAGTGTCTAGAGTCTGTGCACTGGGCGGGAGGAGGTCCGTATCACTGCACTGCATTTCCATTTAGCCATCAGTCCTGGGGGAGGGAGAGTTGCTTGATGTATACACTCACTTTTGGCTAAGAAGAGCTGGGGTCTTCCAGTGGGCTATGACTCCGGTGAAAAGTATGTGGGGAGAATGTGCTGCACTGCTTTCCTTCTCTGGACTCGTCTGAACCTGACCTAACACAGCACAGACTGAGGTGTCTCAGGTCTGGAAGGATTCAGTAGTGTCACAAATGCAATCCAGTCTCCTTCCCACTTCCACCAGTGACAGAATCCTTTCAGCCCTGTCCCTCACATCCTGATGGGATGCAATAGAGCCAGTGGTTATTCATAGCAAAAAGTTCTACAGTTTAAAGAAATTTAAAACATACATTTTACACATCTGAATAGAAAATCAGTGTGAATTTACAGTTTTTGTAGGTACCACAGAGAAGAAAACAGAAGAAAAGAAAATGAGTCTGAGTTATTTCTGAGCAGAGTGAACACTTTTATACATTAAAAGAAACTTTATCTCTGAAACTTTTAAAGTAGGAAAGAATCTTGCCCCTGGTATTTTCATGATAATATCTATCATCTTCCTATAGCTTTTAAATAGAATTGTCAGTCTTCAAAGTATAGGAACTAAACAATTTATGGGAATGTTGACATAGGTACAGGACTTGACTTTTTGGAAAATTTCTATGGTCTCCATCTTCTTTCTTCTCCCCATTTTTGAAATACACCAAGGCATGGCCCAAGCACTGACCTCTCTAGTTCACAATGTAGAAGCATTTCAGGAGTGATGCTGGGAGAGTTTCCATGGATCTCTGATTTGCTGTATGTTTTATGATAATTCTTGGAACTATCTCTTCAAAGACATTTGTGTGGTAAATGGAAAATGGAGATAATTTCTATTTCTGGAGCAGAGGAGAAACATGGTTACCAACTACTATAAAAGATTTGTAACTCCCTAAAGAAACTCAGATTTCTTTATTGTTCTGCCACAAAACTGCGATGCACATGCTACCTCTGGCCATTGGCCTTCCCACTTTAGAGCTAGTAGCAAGGGAGACTGGCTCATGTGAACTGCTGTTCTTCATCTGTTATGAGCAATAAAGTCATTTGTTTCTATCCCAGGAGTTTGTGACTTCTGTTAAATTTCATGAAGTTCTGGTATCCTTCTTCCTAAGAATCTTGTTCAGTCAGCATATATTAAACTAAGTTTAGCTAACTCGTTACCATGCAAATTGGGTACAACCTCAGACTCTTCACAGTTCTTGAAAGGTACATATCATTAAAATGTTATTTCTACTCTGCAGTAAATAGTTATCTGTTGTTCACAAAAGTACTATTATACCTTAATTTCATAATGTACTCTTTTTGGTGTGCTTTTATGTTCAAGCATAAAAGCAATTTAAGAGAGGAATTATTTCTGGCAGCTAGTATGTGCTCTAGCCTTGCAACAGGTGATTCAAACATGAGTAGAGGGTTACTGATATAGGGAATTAAATGTACAGTGCAACCTAGAAAGGAACTAGACATGCATATAAACACCTATAATTAATAAAACAGATTAGAAATGCCCGTGAGAGAACTGCTGGGTTACATTAAGGAAAAAACATACAACCCAGGAATATAAAATCATAAGGAAACTTTGCAGATTTACTAATTTCTTCCACATCTGAATGTGGAAATACTTTTTATATAATGAACATTCCTGACACATTCGTTTTTGGAAAGATAGAAGAACACCAATGAGAAGGCTCTTGTCATGTTGCAAAGTGTCATTTCCATATTTTTTCTAGTTGCTAGCATTCTATTTTTTTTTTTTTTTCAATTAAAAACTGTCTAGGCCCTCCCTGGTGGCGCAGCGGGTTGAAGCACAGCACTGAGAAGCTAAAGCCACTTCCGCATGAGTTCGATTCCTGCCTGCCCGGAGGTGACCACATGGCGTAGCAGACCTCTCCTGACCCACCTGCTGCTCCCCTCAGCAGTGTACTTTGTAGATCTGCCTGTTCTACTCCCCACTCTGTCCCTGGTGAAGCCTCTCACCGCCCCTGAGCCTCTAGCCTGTACCCCAGTTCTGTATGCACAAATAAATAAATCTTAAAAAAAAAAACTGTCTAAAGATACATTTTATGGTTTCACCTGCCAATAGCTCTAATCTTGCTTCAAATATGCAAGATACCTACTCTAAACTTTGTTCTTATTCAGCCTCTCATTTCTCAGTCTATGTTTTCTTATGCCATATTTACATAAAGGATCACTTAAACTCGAACACACAAGTTTTTATTTCCACCTCTCAAAATTCTTCTTACTGATATCAACCTTGAGTTTCAGTTTCTTGAATAATTTTGAATCTTGATTTGGTTTTGTGGATATAGCAAGATTACAAACCTACTTTTACAGTCACATACAAGATGTCCTAAGAACTTACTGAAAGAGTCTTGCAATTATATTTTGAACCAATGATTATGCATAAAGTTAATGCTTGTTACTTGTGAGAGCTTAACAAAGAATGAAAAAAAAAAATGTGGCACAAAACCTGTATCATCTTAGCATGGATTTCATGTGGTGTTTCCCTTTGCTAGTTTTAGGAAGATGGTAAATTAATTACTGACCTCTCTCAAAAGAAATGAATTAGGAAGACTGTGTATTCCAAAGTATAGAATAGAGGATTTAAACCACACAGGTTTAAATGTTACTAAAGACAATGTATAACTATTGGAAATAAAGAGATTTCACATGTCCTCTTCATTTTTCTCAGTAATTACATTCTCTCATTAGAACACAATTTATTATGTTTAATGTACAGATATAATTATTGGCGACTCTGTCACCAGCTACATGATGTAGAAATATCATACATGACTTATTAATAATTTTGCAAAACAGTGTTTGCATTTAGTTCCCCTTTTGGTATTCTTATTGTTAATTTAGTTCCCCTTTTGGTATTCTTATTGTTAATTTAGGTTGCTAATAGCAGTCTGACTCTGATGTTATTAGCTATGAACAGCTGAAAATAATAATATAGCTAGGCTTTTTTTATAGTTATGAATTAAGAGGACAAAATGTAGCATTAGCTGTTTTAAATTATCTTCTTGATAATCTTATTTTTAAAGTACATATTTTCAGTGTATTATGTTTATGAATATTTCATTAGCGCTTATATATAAATTATGTGACTATATTGCTACTTCTAAGTTTGTGGTATAGTTTAACTTCATCTGATGGTAGTAAAATATTAATCAACTAATACAAGAATTTGATAATTCAGCATAAAATTAATTACAAGGAAATTTAGCATGTTTATGGCTGGCATATTGGACAGGTGAATCTAATATGGTGTAATTAGAAACAGCCTTTATTTTTCTCAAATCCCTATGCTCAATATGCTCTTTGGGGACTCTCATTTTTTTTTCCTGGAACACGTCTCCATAACATCTTAGGAAAAGATGTATATCAGAAGGACGGTGAAAGAACAAAACAAGACAACTCCTAGTAACTAACTACTAGGAGTTCTAACAAATCTATGTCAAATTTAAATTAAGTTAAAGGCTTTTAGTTCCCTTCATTTTGGCCTGAATTATGATTCTGGAACCCACAGTGGGAAAGGGAGTTTGAGTTAGTCTTTAGCTTTCCTTTCACCTTTATCTTCAGAAAATACAGAAGTATTTTTCAAGCTAAATACAAGAGAGGAAATATTTCTGACAAGAGGGAAATCTCCTGTGCAGTCTGTCCATAGTTTTCATTTGCTAATATGGGCCTATCAGTATTCCTTCCCATGGCTGATCAAACAACAGTGGTTTTTATTTGTAGGGCACATCTGTGAATTCTTCAGATAATGCTCTGTAACCTGCTCCATGTGCACTGCACTGGACAGTTCCCTTAAAAGAGTTAGGTGTGCACTACTTCTTATACTCCCAAGTACCATTCTCTGTAGCACATGTTACAGGTTCTCTCTGCCCTGGAAATGCAGGCAAGTGATGTTGGAGATAACTTAAACCACCTGGTCTACAACATTCCCTGGAAATTCAGAAAAATACCTTTCCCCTTTTTCTGAAAAATTTCTCTACTTTCTACTTTACTTTCTCCTTCTCCATGCCATTCTCTTCCTACTTCTTAACCTTAATTGCCCACAACGTGGAAAAACTGAGGCCTGGGAACCAGTGCTATATTCACTAAGTTATTGATGTCAGTCAAAACACTCTCCAAAATTATCTTGCTGACTTACTCTCAAATATAGCTTTGCCCATTTTCACAGCTCAGCATTTCACCAAATGAGCAGAGCAATGAAACCCTGGTATTTCAATAGATCCCAAAGGCTTCTGAGGGATTCTCTTCACCTACAGAAGAGAGCTGCAGATCTCAGTTTTTTTTGTGTGTGTGTGCATGCTGTAGTTGGAAAATAGGAGGTGATGGTATGTGTAATGACACGATATTCTTAGTGAGGCCAACAGTTGTACTTCTCTACCACCATTCATTTGAATTTCTTGTCTTCTCTTGAATGTACTGAAGGAGACTGAAAACTGCTGAACTTAAGTTATCTTGTACTCAGTTTTTATCAATATGCCTAGCCACTCAGTAACTGTCAGTAATTATAATCTGTTATTCCCACTTTTGAAGTATTTTATACAATCTGAGGCATCTAGAAACCACTCTTGAAAAGATTTGTATGTTTCATGTCTTTTATGCACATATTTAATTTTCAGTTAATAGTATAGCATATTTTACATGGGACAGTATTTTGTCAGAAAAGTCCTCAAGTTTGATTTCCTAGTCAAATCAGTTTGAAAATGTTGCATACAATAATTGTTGCTGGGAATGAAAAGTTTTTAAAAAAACAGCATTGAAAATATTTAATTTTGTTTAAGTTCACTTCTCAGAATTATTTGCCGACACACATTTTTTCTTCCTGCAGTAACAACTATTACACATTTTTTCTTCCTGCACTAACAACTATTATATCCTATGGAACAAATATCTTCTGAACACAATTTAGGGAATAGATATTTTAAAATAACATCCAAAAAGTAATATGTAGCATTAAGTGTGATTGCTACAAAGAGGGAAGGCAATGCAAATTAATGGCAATTATTAATAACTTAAGAAGTGTGTGATTCTGTAGAAGTTATTCTTTTTTTATTTCATCTCAAAGAAGTTTCAACCTCATACCTCATAACTCATACATCTTACATCTAGAATTTAACTTGATTCTTTAACATTAGTTGAAAACTCTGTATCTCCCTTTTGTTATCAGAACAATGAAGAAAATATCCATATTTAATGTATGCTTATTCTATAACCCAGTGTTCTATGAATAGATAAATGAAATATCAAGGAAAAACAAATTTAACTGAGTTACATTCATGCCTTTTGCTCCTAAGCACTAGTACTGCCACTTGAAACTGTGCTGAAGTCTTGACTGTCGTGTCTAATGACACGTTCAGTAGCAATCAATTTCTCAGACTTAGACAGCTGAGACCCGATGTTGCTCTTTAACCCAGACAAAGTGAACCAAAATGAGTCATAATTTTTTTACAGTGATGTAGAGATCACACAAAATATATTAAATGGCCCTTTAATAATACTTAGTCAAAGCATAAGGGAAGCATATGGCTTTCTAATAAGTCTAGATTATTATGAGGTCAGGAGACGTGCTTGAAAACTAAGAATATGATATTTACCTTTAGTGCTGGGATCATATAGAAACCTGTAATGCAAGTGTTTTTGAGAAAAGAAAACATTACTGAGAATGATTTTCCAGCATAAGTTTATCATATAGCATTTAAATATCAGTTGCTATTGTATAGAGTCCATCAATAATTCAAACTATTGTTTCATTGTAAAATCAGTAATACAGCAAATATGGGAAAGCTTCCCACTTTTCTAACTTTGCTCTTAAGGCTTTATTTAGGAAGAAAGGCTTGACTCAGGAAGAAAAAAACAAAGAGTTTAAGCCTTGGAGAAGGCAGACCTGGATTCAAATCTCTGCTCTGCTCTGTGACTTTGAATAAGCTAACGATGCAATCCCCTTCATTGTAGTTTTCTCACATGAAATCAAATACTTCTAATGCTGTTTTGAAGCTTGAATTTGGCTAGTACATGATGGAACTCAACAAAGCTAGTTCTCTTCTAAAATCAGGAAATACCCTACAAAGCAAATTTCCTAAAGTATTCTTTTTTTTAAGATTTAATTATTTATGCATACCAGAACTGGGGTACAGGCCAGAGGAACGGGGGTGGGGGGCTGGGGGGTGGGTGGCCCTGTGGGAGTAGGGGAAGAAGAGGTGGGTGGTAAGAGGATTCACCAGAGACTGAGTGTTTAGCAGAATATGCAGATGCACTGAAACACACTGCTGAGGGGTGCAGGGGCCAGGGGCCAGGTCAGGAGAGGTCTGCTGCACCATGTGGGGCACTTGCCTGGCAGGGATTACACGCTTGCAACAGTGGCCATGGATAGCTTCATAGTGCTGTGCTTTAACCCTTAATGTCATCAGGGAGGTCCTTCCAAAGGGATTCTTAGAAGAACTTTCCACACAGCTCTAAGCTCAACAGTCAGCAATCTGGACTACAAGTACTTGTTTGCTTTTATGTAGCTTGTGTGATGTGTAGCCTGAAGTCAGAAACCACTTCCTTCTCCTTTGTCTTTAATATATAGCACAATCTTTGGTACAATTGCCATACATGGTAATGTATCAATAAAAAACATTTTTATGAATTAATTAAAATGTTGATATAAACAACATTTATATGCATTTTACCTATTTTAATTATTTAAAGTATATTTAAGTGAAGCATAGGACAGTCATCCAGGAAACAGTTCCTATTATACTGTGGACATGAAAAGCAACAATTGTTAATATATGCACCTATATGTGTTTAATTGCATACTTATTTATTTATATATATATATATATATAATTATTTATATATATTACACACACACACACACACACACACATATATTAATTGTCCTTCCCTCATTAAGGAAATCTAGGTCTAGTTACCTCCTTCCAGTTAAAAATCACTGCATATTATTATACTACCATGAGTCAACAATATCACTAGTAATGTTGACAATTATATCCATTAATAAACATTTATTAAGCTCATGCATTGACTTAAACATGTACACAGCACAGAATTAGACTTTTCCCAGAGGAATTTTATTCCAAATTAGACAGACAGACCAGACACAAACACAGAGAATGAAGGTTAATGCATTCAGGGAAAGAATGAGTGACATCAAGACATATATATCAATACTTGATGCAGGGAGGAAAGTGAGAGCTTCTAAATTGTTTAATGTAATTCATCACCATTATTAAAAAATACCCATTACAAATACAAGGACTCAAGCACAATTCTGGGAGAAGGTTGGCACAAATATCTCAAGTCAGGGAAGGAATCAGAATATATTAATCATTGAATACTAACTAGTGAGGCAGAAACAAAGCTTCATTATCCAGATGATGAGTAACCTGGCAAAGAACAGAGTTGCTCTAGTGAAAACTGTTCATAACCACTTGTCGTGGAAGTGAAAAAATCATCTGTCTAGCAATTTCTTTATGATCTTTAAAAGACATGAAGAGAAGAAGGCAGATTTGTTTTAGTGAATCTATTAACTATGTGATCCTTATTTTCTTTAAAATAACTGAGTTTATTACACATATATTCACAAAAAAGAAAAAAACTTATGGTGTAAATTATACCCATCCACTTAAATATTTTATATAAGTAGACATATGATTTCATTTCTTTTATATTTTATTATGTCTTAATATTAAATTTTTGCTATTTTGAGTATTTTTAATTTTTCTGTATTCTAGATTATTTTCAATAATGTAGGACCTTTCTGATTCTTTAAGTTATATAGAATTCAACTATATACTTATTAATTTTAGCCTTTATTAATGCTAAATATTGGAGTACCTCTTTCCCCCCTTGGGAAAAGAGTTTCTCAACTCTTAAAAAGCAGCTTTAGTCAAATTTTGTTGTTTTGGATATCTCAGCTGATTACAAAATATTATTTTGTTGAAAAAGAAACTTGCAAGTACACTTAAACAATAATGACTGTAAAGAAGAACAAACACAAAATGATTAAATCTCTATTAAATATACATAACTCCAAGGATATTTATTAAATATTAAGACCTTTAACAACTTTTAAGTAAGGTAAAAAAAAATCAGTTCTCATATCCAGACTTTTTCCAATTAAGAATATATGATATGATCAAATATATCCATATCTTAAACTTTGCAGTCACATTTTATATATTCAGATCCTGAAACTCTCCACTTGAACAGCTAATAACATTTTTATTCCCCTTATTTCTTATCTTTTCCATAATAACTTATATCACAAGCTTTTGCAAGTATCTAATAATACAATCTTATGCAAGATATTTTAGTCTCCAAGTAATGCTTAGCATATATGATAATGCTTTGTCAATTATCCAAATTGTTTGGAATTTATTTGAGATACATTTTATAATTATTTAGGACTGTTAACTCCACTCTTTTAGAAACACAAAACTGCTTAAAGTTCATTGTAATATCTGAAAGTAAACAGGAAGAAAATTTACTCTATATAGCTACAACTTTGATCAATTTATTTTATCACTCATATTTAGACATTTAACAAGTCTGAAAAACCTTCCTATTCTATAAGCTGAAAACATGTTTAGCTGATCAGCTCAAAATTGATTTCAACACATTCACATGTGAGCTGAAAAGCAAGCAGTCTATAAAGCTTTTTATTTCATGAAAAGAACAGTATAATAGGTTAAAAAAAAAGTCAAGGAAATTTTAGGTCAATCTTTACTAGAAAAATAGAACACAGGGACAAGGAAATCAAAGACCAAGTCACTATCATTAATCTCTGCTACTAAGGCAGCTCAGGGGATTTTAGTGTGCAGATACACAGCACCAGGGACTAAGTCAAGAATGTCATTGATTATTTAGGAATCAAGGAAGCTTAAGATTGTGTCTCACAGCATCCTGAATTATATGGTGCTTTTAGTCTATTAAAAAAAATAATCTTAGTGATTGCAATGAGACACAAATTTACAGTATATTTTATGCAAAAAGACATTTGAAGGGTAAATACCCTTATAGATTCTAAACCCACCAATATTCTATATCCAACCAGTTGGAAGGGGCTTGAGACCTGCTCAAAATCAGTTACTTTGTTAGCAACTGAGGGAGGACCAGAATTCAGCTTTCCTAACTCTTTTCTCTGATGTTTATACTGAACAGCTCCATTTGGATTTAAAATTTTTTTCTTGGGGCTCTCCCTGGTGGTGCACCAGGCTAAAGCACTGATCATAAAGCTTTCTGAAGCTACTGCAGCACAAGTTCGATCCCCTGCCAGGGAGCTGACCCACATGGCTTGGCAGACCTCTTCTGACCCGTCTGCTGCTCCCCTCAGCAGTATACTTTGTCAATCTTCCTGTTCTGTTCCCCACTCTGTCTCTGGTGAATCTTCTCACCTACCACACCTCTGGCCTGTCCCCAGTTCTGTAAGCATTTAAAAAAAAAAAGTAATATACTTTTCTTAACTTCATTTGTGATCTAAAAAATAGGATAATAAAACAATGTTCCAGGAAATATTATATATCTACAACAATGACAATCAAATGGGGTTATGTGAAAAAAAAAATGATGTGTGAGAGATCTTTTAACAAGTTAAGGGGCAGGCCTGGTAATTTTTCATTTATGCTATATAGAAAAAGGAAACAACTGCAGCTAACTCCTCAGTCTGACATACCATTGCCAATTGTGATATGACTCTTTACAGCTTTAGATCTTTGCAACATTCAGGAAATAAAAGTAAAATCTGAATAAAAATATCAAAGTTACATATGAAATCAACTTAAATGTTCAAATATTCCTCAATTTTTCTCAACCAAACTTAGCAGTTTTAAATTTGAAAATAACTGCTAAAGAATGAAGCTATGGTTAAACATATGAATAGCAAAATCAAAGCGATTATTATTATTTTTGTTTGAAGATTATATTTTTTAAGGTAATGTTGATTTATAATACTATATGAGTTTTAGGGATACAAGCTCACAATTTGTCAAATGTGTGTTGTCACACCTAACCTACAACCAGAACACTCATAGTCCTGTTTCAGATTCCAAGGTCCCCTCTCCTGTATTCCCCAGCTGGCTCTCCTTCTGGTAGCTTCACGTCTACAGTGAGATTTTTAGGGTATACTTTGGCTAATATTTTTCTTAATTTAGTTTTATTTTTTTATATTCTAGCTATATGCAATATCATCCAGTATTTGTCCTTTTTCTGATATATTTCTGACAATATCATTTGGGATATTTTGTTAATAGTTTTATATATATTACACATTGAAATGGTAATTGCGATAGTGGACAAACTAAAACTTCACTGTTTCTCTTATTTATTTGTTTCTTAGAAATATTTAGAATTTTTAATTATGTTTCACATTGTATATCTATTATATGGCACAGGACTAACCCAGTACTCATTTCTGAAAAACTTATTAGATATTTACTAATGAAAGAAACAAAATCTAATAATTGTCATCTCATCACAATTTTCTCCATGAGAAGACTGATTGTAATTTATCCAATGACTTCTAGATATCAAGTCACAAAGTAATGGTATCACAGTGCATGATGAATTTAATTAAAGAAAGCACACTTTTTGTTATTCTGTATCATTTAACTTTTTAGGTTATTTTATATTTTAATATTTTACACTAATACCATGAATCAAAACTTTTCAAATTTTCTTATTAATTTTACCTCTACTCTCTGACCTTTAATAGTATAATTTACTCACTTTCCTAGATTTTCATACCTCTTAGAGACCAGAGTGATAAATTAATAAAAGAATCCTTCCAGAGAATCTCAGTAACTTGGGAATTTATATGCAAATTTCAAAAGCAAAGGTATTAAGTCTTAGTTTAATAAAACCACTAAGATTTTTGTTTGAATACTGAAATACAAACATACATCAGTATAACATTTTGGTGCCCTAAAATGTACCCTACCCCTTATCAAACTCACATACAGTTTAGCCACAGGTTGAATTCTTTTGCCAGTTAATACAGTCTTCTTTTTCCCACTTGCCATTCCTCTGTCACTCTTAATTCTAGACTTCACTCTCCCTGCCAGGCTGCTAGAGAGCTGCCACCAGTTTCATCTTAAAAACCTGACATTTAGCCTTTCTGCTTCAGCTTCAGTCAATCAACTATTTGAACTTTGTGAATGTACCTTGCAAAATAGGTGGATACTGTCAGACTGACTAAAAACTGTGAGATTGACTGTTTCCTTCCCTGAAGAAGTGTGCAATTATGCCAAATTCAACTGTTGGCCTGCTTGTCTGATGGCCTTTCCGTCATGCGCTCCCCTCAGAAAGACCTGAAAACTGTCAGGTAACAGTTGTGTGAAGCATTTGGTATCACCTCTGGGAAAACACCTGTCAGCTTCTATGTACAGTCAAAAGTTCAGTGAACAAGAAGACAGTCAAGGTGGTGGAATTACAAAAAGTAGATATTTGGACTAGAAAGCAGAATGCCTAGGAGTTCTGCTAATAATCACTAGTCATTCTATACTAAAAGTCTAAATGTAACAGTCTAAGGCCCCTGTCACGATTTCAAATGTCTTCAGAAGCTAGGTAGGTAAATAAGTACATGGGGAGAACAGATATTATTGTTCCTGCTATTATACTATTATAATTGTAGCCAGATGACTACATGCTAGGTATTGTTTTAAACAACATATATACACAGAAGCAACCACACACATTCATTTAACCTTTGCTGAAGCTATAATGATTGTGTCTTAGTATAATGAAGATACTAATTCTCTTCATTTCATGAACAAAGTGCCCAAAGTAATTAAGTAAGCAACTGCGGGGTTCAATTTCAAGTTGTCTACTTGTAGAATATGTGATCTTAATCTCAAGCCACACTGCTATATTAAATGGCAGAATTTATAGCAATCCAAAAATCTAAGTGTATTGGGTGAAGGTATTCAATTGTGATTAAAAACCAAACAAATCACAACAACAACAAAAACAAATGAATCTGCTGTTCTATGCAGTTGCTGATTAGCCTATGGTCACAGGCAAAATAAAAGTTGGCACATTTTTTCCAGATCCCAGCCATGTGTTTTCATATAATATGAAATTAAATATAAATAACTATGCAACTGAACTGTATTTATAGTAATCAAAACATGCTTTAAACAGTCATTTCTATACTTATATTTTCTTTTTAGATTCCTTAAACGTCATTATTTGCTTTATTTATATTTCTAGGGTAAAGAAGAAACTACAATAAAAATTTTGCTGTATACACAACTGAAAATTGTTTACTTATTATCAACAGTTCACAATATAATTATATTTTTTAATATTTATTTATATGTTTTTGCATAGGAGAACTGTGGTGTAGGTTAGTGGTTGGGGGATAAGAGGATTCACCATAGACAGAGTGGGGAGCAGTACAGGCAGATGTACTGACATACAACGCTGAGGGCAGCAGCAGCCAAGGCAGGAGAGGCCTGCTGTGCCATATGTGGGTCAGCTCCCTGGCTGGGGATCAACTCAGGCTGTAGTGGTGATAGTGCCGACTTATCCCCTAGGTTACAGAGGCCCCATTATAACATTAAATGAGTCCTTTTTTCCAAGTAAAAAGTAAACCACTGCAGGTAAATACAAAATACAATTGATTATTATATATGGTACATTACTTAATGGCTGTATATGTACATTACTTAATGGCTGTATATGTATGTATACACACATACATATATTTAAAACTGTGATATTTTCCTTTTTTTTTAAAGATTTATTTTATTTATTCATACAGAACTGGTGTACAGGCCAGAGGTTCAGGGGTGGTGAGAGTCTTCACCAGAGACAGAGTGCGGAGCAGAACAGGCTGACTGACGAAGTACACTGCTGAGGGGAGCAGCGAGCGGGTCAGGAGAGGTCTGCCAGCCATGTGGTCACCTCCAGGGCAGGCGGGAATCGAACTCATGCGGAAGTGGCTTTAGCTTCTCAG
>NW_004567110.1:36549484-36561889 GCF_000260355.1 Condylura cristata
AAAAAAAAAAAAAGTGAAACTTTTCCTGTTTTCCATTCACACATTTCTGGTTGAAGATTTCTGCATGATAAAGGGAATGAAATAAAAGCAAAAACTTACTGCAGTTATTGTGACACTGAGGTCATAATGGCAAGAATTCTCTGCATTCCAGGGACTTTGCAAGGCATATAAACAAATAAGGTCCAATTATGGACCCAAAATAAAAGACTGATGAGAGTTTTGGTGACAAAATAATGGAGACATACTAAACACTTAGCTTTGTTGATGGTTTAAAATTCACAATAAAGCATTACTTACTCCCACTTTGTTATGACAATTACTAAAATCCTCTTGTTCTATTCAGAAACAATTAAAAACCTGAATATATTATGAAACAAGCATTTTCAGATACTGGGCAGCAGACAACACAGACTGAGAACACAGAGAAAAGGAAGGGTGAGAAAGGAATCCTATAATAAGTATCACAGCCTCCCGGCCAGATGCTCTTTCCAGATCACTCTTAGAATAGGTAGGAGGGAGATGCAGCTAAGCAAAGTACAGACTTTCTGAGGTGAGCATGTGGGCTGTCTGGGTAAAAGGCTAGCAGGATGGAGCTGTGTGGGCAAAGAGATCCACAACTCTGCAGAAGGGTCTGTTTCCCTGAGGCTGTTAGCAGTTCTAATTGGTATGCAGTGGCATCTCATTGCTTCAATTTCCATTTTCTTGATTCCATATGATGTGCAACATCTTTTCACATTCTTACTTACCATCTGTATATCTTCTTTGGTCAAATGTTTATTATGCTCTGACCATTTTTAATTAGGTTATTTTATTTTATCATCATCTTTGAGAGTGATATTAAAAGTAAGCTAAAAATTTAAAGGAAAAAATGAATATGGTGAAGAGGAGTGGAAGATATATAAAAATGCCAAGTTGAACTTTATGATTTAAGGACATATCAGAAGTGAAGGGCTCAATGGATAGGATTAATAGCTCATTGGTCACTATCAAAAAAGATCAGTGAAGAATGTAAAAGCAAATATCCAAACTGAAACACAGAGTAAAAGAAATGGAAAATAAAGTGTGAAGTACTTCAGCAAACTGCTGAAAAATATCAATGTATATTTAAGTACAAAAGGAAGGAGAAATAAGCAAACATATTTTTAAAATATATTTTGTATGTTTATATATACTTATAGCTTACATATTTAAATTTAATATTAAAGACAAAGTTATAAATGTACTACATGTTGTATTTTTAAAAATCATGTTAATTTTTATGTAAAATAATAATAAATATAACCAATAAACTTAAAGGCCCAAGATCTTTAAAAACTTTTATCTGGAAAAACCAAAAGATGACCATACTGAAACACATCCTCATCAAAATGATGAAAACCAATGAAAAAGAAAGGCTTTAAAAGTAACCAAAGGAAAAACAAGGCCTACTTTGTGCACAGGAGTAAAGGAGAATAAAGTCTTCTGGTCAGAATTTATGTAAAACAGGAAGCAATGAATGATCTATATAGTTTTAAAGAATTGGCTCACACATTTTGTGGGCTGGCACATTTGAAATCCTTAGGGCAGTACAGCAGGCTGAAAACTCAGGCAGAAGTTGACTTTGTAATCTTGAATCCACACTTTTAGGTCAAGCTGCAAGCTCTGGAAGAATCCCTGTCTTTACAGGGGGGCAGAATTCAATCTCCAGGAAACCTCTTAAGTCTCTTAAGGACTTCAGTTTATTGGATGAAGTCTGCCCATATTATTATAAATAACATTCTTTACTTAAAAGCCAACTAATTGGGGATAATAGCCACCTCTACTAGTATTTTCATACCTTTAATAAGATGTGAGTTTGACAATAGGACTACACACCTACCCCTCCTATTTAATTCAAACCCCACCTCCTCTTGTTAAATGTTTACTAATCCTTTCTTCCAGGTAAATACATGGAATACTGATTTTTTTCCCCTCCAGATGTGTGTGTGTGTGTGTGTGCGTGTGTTTTAAAGATTTATTTATTTGTGCATACAGAACTGGGATACAGGCCAGAGGCTCAGGGGCGGTGAGAGGCTTCACCAGAGACAGAGTGGGGAGCAGAACAGACAGATCGACGAAGTACACTGCTGAGGGGAGCAGCGGGTGGGTCAGGAGAGGTCTGCCACGCCATGTGGTCACCTCCGTGGCCAGGGATAGAACTCACACTGAAGTTCTCAGGGCTGTGTTTCAACCCGCTGCACCACCAGGGAGGGCCAGATGTGTTTTTATATAGTATGTGCTTAATGTTGATTTTCTTCCACTTGTAACATCAATTTAATTTTGTTCATTTTTATAACTTTAATTTCATTCACTTGATTGCAAACCAATCAAGAGAAATATTATAAATATCTTCTATTTCAAATCCCTATTTTCTTTTTTAAATGTCCCTATGAAGTCTAACTTATCAACAAAGTAACCTTCAGGTCTATTCCCACAATATATTTAACAGTTAATGGAATAATTGAAATACAAGCCAGACTGTGATGTGTTATTCACATTATGTTTTCTGAAAGTATCATTATTATTTGAACAATTTATCTTTGTAACATGTAGTCAAAACAATAAGAGTAGGGACGCTTTTGAAGAAAGTATTATGCAATTTGAAATACCTACATTAACTGACTAAAAAAAGTTACTTTGGTCACATTAAGAAAAATGTTTTTAGATTCCTTCTTAAAGAAGCTTTATTATTTTAGTTTGGGTGATCCTACAAGAGATAATGTGTCAAGTACTGGTTTGCACCAGAAGTTCTAAGCCTTATGCCATTAGTACTAACATAATAATTAAAGAGTTCTGTTTTATTCTTAAATGAGAATGTTTAGAGAATATTTTATGAATCACTCCTCAGAAGGAAGATGTGCTGACAGTGAGGTTGTCATTACTGGCTTATGGCCATGAATGATTTTTAAAAAAAGGTTTATTTTTACTTATTTATGCATACAAGAACTGGGTTGTAGACTAGAGGTATAGGACAAATAGGATACACTAGAGACAGAGTGGGGAGCAGAGCAGGCAGATCTACTGAAATACACTGCTGAGGGGTGCAGCAGGCAAGACAGGAGAGGTCTGTTGTGCCATATGGGTCACCTCCCTCGCCAGGGATTGAACTCCTGTTGCAGTGGAGTTCAATGATAGTTTGTGATAGGTTGGTGATAGCTTGATAGTGTTGAGACTTTAACCTCCGTGCCACAAAGGAGGTACCTAGTAATGGACAATTTTTATTATAATTTGGGGTTATATTTTTACTCTTCCACACACACACATGTTCCATTCATCCTGCACTAATTGGCTCCCATCAATGTCCTATTTATCCCCCTTCCTTATCCCTTTTCTTCTCCCCCATTCCCTCTGTAACCAGGTACATTTTCTCACTGTCCAAGATTGGATTTTTGTTGTATTTTGCCAGTTTATGTTTACTGATTATTTATATTCTACAGACAAGTGACACCATCTGACACTCTTTCACTCTGTGACTTTTTCACCTAGCATAATTACCTCGAGGTACATCTATTTCATCTTTTTAAATAGCTTTGTATTATGTTTTCATACCAGAAGCATTTAAATTTTTATATATTCCCATCTTTCTAGGAGTTTGGTAAATATACAGTACTTATTCTCACTCAAGTTTCTTCCACCTAAGCCCATAAATCTGGGACAGGACTTGAACCTTTAAAATTTTAGCACGTTTGACACAAACTAAATTTTGAGAAATCCTAATTTCTAGGTTGCAATAAATTTTCAATTACTACAACTATTGTAAACATCAATTGAATTTCTTGTGTACATAGTAACACACATTATAATACAGGCCTTTTGAGGGACCCTGTGTTCCAAGAGTTTTCAAAATTAAAAAAAAAATTTTTTTAAGATACTGTGTAGTCTAGAAAGAATTTAGAAAGCCTTCAAAACTAAACTAAATCATTAATACCCCTCAGAGTCCTCTGCATATCCTGAGGAAAAATGAGAGCAAATAAAAATATGATCAATACTTAGACTGATAATTTGAATTATTTTAAAAACTAATTATGTTCATATTCAATTAAAATGAAGAACAGGAAGAAATTGTTCTGGGCAATGGAAGAAGTTTAAAAATAAACTGTAAAATGAGAAAAGTATATTGAGGTAAGAATATAGTCTCTTTGAAAAACCTAAAACAATCATTAATTCAAGAGTATGTTGGCTGTATAACAGTGTAAATGGGAAAATTGAAGCCTAGTGAATTTCAGTAATTTAAAAAACTTACCAAAATTAATCACCATAGAAAAGCTATTCAGATGATATTATTTTATGTTTTAAAATACTTATTTCTCAGTAAATTTTGTATTATGTATTTTCAAGATTAGCTGTCAATTTTATTCCTTCGTTAACTTGGATAATTGCACTATAAGGGTCTGCAACCATCTGATAAAATCATGAGTATGATGTCTCATTTAGTCACATCATTTCTGATCAGACATCCAGAGGCTAAGGAAAGTCAAAATACCTATGATTAGATAATAAACAATGTGAATGAAACAAACAAAAGATGGTGTCTTAGCATATATATATAGAGAGGAAAAATCCTTAGTTTTACCACCACTCTCTAAAAACTATTTATTAAATATTTAATTTGATTTATAATTCAAGAACATGTCCCACTGTTTGGATAGTTATTTCACGGCTTCTACTTTTTCAGCATGGGTTTATTTGGGTATTTGCTTTTTTTTTTTTTTTGTTCCAATATAGTAGAATACTATCAGAATACAGTTTTAAAATTCTCTTGATGCAAAAGGACTTTGTCTTAAAAAGATAAAGTGTATAGCATGAGGAAGCACGAAATGTTCTATGCAATTCAAGATCATCAATCTTTCTTCTAAAGACATTCAAATGGCTGATAGTCTAATGGCCTCTATGAAAAAATACTCACCATAATACTTCCATTATGGATGGATACCAGTAGCCAAATGACTGAACCTTTGCCTGACCTAATTCAAATGAATTGGGTTTTTTGTTCAATGTACTACAGCAGAAGACAATTAATCCTTTTCATCTTCAGTTACTGGGAGACATGGGATGAGGAAAAGAATGATGCTAACCATTTTATGCTGTTTTATTTGCTTTATATAAATTATTTTGTCTAATCTTAATAATCCTCTGTGGTAGCTGATATTCTCTTTTTACATCTGAGGAGAAATGAGGAGGTAGCTGAGAAATGTTATACAAAATGTCCAATATGCAGAGTGTGAGTAACTACTAAAGTTAAAATCTGAACTAAAATTAATGTGACTCTAAATTCTACTCACTGCTGTAAAAAATGCATATCCAACTGTGGCTTCAGGAAAACTCAGTTAATCTGTGCTTAGGAAGATTTGTACTTCAAATGTTCTTTCAAACACCTAAATAGTTATAGTCATGACATGTTTCATGCCACAGGAACCACATATACCTGCTTATGCAAGTTGTTTTACTTTCTAGAAATTCCTAGTTCCCTGCCCAAACTCTATCTCTTCCACACCATTTATATATATATATATATTTTTTTAAATATTTATTTATTGATGCATACAGAACTGGGGTACAGGCCAGAGACTCAGGGGTGGCGAAGACTTCCCCAGAGACAGAGTGGGGAGCAGAACAGGCAAATCAACGAAGTACACTGCTGAGGGGAGCAGCGGGCGGGTCAGGAGAGGTCTGCCACACCATGTGGTCACCTCCCCAGGCAGGCGGGAATCAAACTCATGCGGAAATGGTTTCAGCTTCTTAGTGCTGTGCTTTAACCCGCTGCGCCACCAGGGAGGGCCACCATTTATATTTTATGACAGATACTGCTGCCTATGCCCAACCTTCTGTCTACATGGGGTGGATAACAGATCACAGCCATTTCATATTGGGAAACTCAGGTACAGTATCATTTAGTGTTCCATGGTTGATATTGTCTCAAGAGTCTGCAGCAAATTAGAAATTGTTTCTTTTATTTCTAAAAAGATTTGTTGGCCCTCCCTGGTGGCGCAGCGGGTTAAAGCACTGCACGAAGAAGCTATCGCCTCTTCTGCATGAGTTCGATTCCCGACTACCCCAGAGGTGACCACATGGCGAGGCAGACCTCTCCTGACCCGCCCGCTGCTCCCCTCAGCAGTGTACTTCGTAGATCTGCCTGTTCTAGTGAATCCTCTCACCCTCCACATCTCTGGCCCGTACCCCAGTTCTGTATGAATAAATAAATAAATCTTAAAAAAAAAAAAAAAGATTTGTTTATACTGGGGGAGGGGCAGAGGATTGTGGTGCAGTCTTTCCTGACAGTCACCTTACTGATGGCTGTCAGAACAATGCTCAACTCTGTCTTCCTCTTGAAACTATGTCCCATTTCTTGATGAAACTGAGGGCTTGCTTTTCCCTGGAGACCTTAAACAGTTCCCTGGCACTGCTTAAGGGGAGGAGGGTCCTGCATGCACTTGAAGTTTTTATGAGGTACCGGTGGAGGCTAGTGTTTATGTCTTCACTTGCTCATATTTTTGGTTACCTTGTGGCTCTTGTTGAAGTCCACAGTCATGGGATAACATGGGGCAGCTCTACATTGGCTGCAGCAGCAAAAGGTCAAAAACTGTTTCTTAAAAGGAGAGTAATTTTCTGCAGAAGAAAGCGAATAAATGAACCGAAACCTAGAGGTCTACTTGCCAGAGGCTTCAGTAGCAATCCTCTTTGCCATGAGCACTCCAATTATTACTATATTATCTGCCTGATCATGAGATCTTTATGGTAATGAAGATTGTAATGCAGTCTGACCTTAGTTCAGAGCCTTCTCTTTTTCTGGTCCTGAGTCAAAATTAGGTATTCTCCCACTATGGTATTTTCCAGTTCTCTACAAAGAGCACTGTCTTCTGGGTCTTTTCATTCACATAGCTGCACATGATCTATCCAGTCTAACATTCTTATTATCTAAATCTTTGGGAAGTCCCTCTTCTACATCATGCTATAACAGTTTCTGTCACGTTAACCTCATTAATGAGCGGGTACTATCGTGGGGTCCAACTTTCAATCAATGAACCAAGTAATCTTTCATGGTCATCTTCTGATGCACAGGTTAAAACAGAATAACCAGTAGGTGTATTCATCAATAAATCCAGCTATATTTGGACTTTTATACGACTCTCCTTGGTCTAGCATCCTTAGAATCTATTCCTAGGTAATCCTCAGGTTTCTGTTTGGATCAATTTGTAAAGATTTGCATCCTTTTGGTATAAAAGTCATTTCTTTCTGGCAATATTAGGAACCTCTCTCACTTGATTAATAACTAGGATCAAATAGCTACAGGTCTAGTAGCAAGAGGAAGTTGTAGGTCTCGAGATTAGCTTCCTATTTCAGGTATAGGAGAATTTTCAAGCAGAAGAAAATAATTGGAGAGAAAACTGAAATGTAAGGTGATTTTGGGACTCAAAATTATCAGTTTCACCTGTCTAACAAGAATCATGATTCCATTCTTTATCTATCAATGTCTTAACTTTCACATAAGAAATTTGTTGCGACTATGAATTCCACTGGTATTGTAAAACAGCAACACATGCAATTACATTTTGTGTTTGATTTTCAGCTATATAAATTCTGCAGCTACCAGAAATAAGAGATTCATTTAGGTCTATTATGGAAGCTATCTGATTCTCTGATAGTGATTTAAGCTGAGAGTTAATGGACCTAAGCTTGTCATTTTTTTCTTCGTTATCCCTCAAGTGCACTTTAAAGATCCCATGCCATGTGACAGTTCCCATGCCATCTTTATTGTTATACTGGCCAAGTGCACGCAACACATGGACTCTGAAGGCCTGTGCGTTAGCTGGCATTTCATCATCATCATAGACAGTCACTCATACATTTATTTCACAGTATATTTTGAGGTTTATTATTTACTAGTGTTTTCCCTACTTATTATGGGAGACTCTAAAAGCTCCTTATTAGATTGCCGACTGTTTTTAAGAAAAGTTTTTAAACTGATCATTATGAAACATATATTTTCAGTCCATTGTAATTCCTTCATAATGTACAGTGTTTTAAAATTTATAATATTTTTTCATATACAACATAATTATATTTAATCATAGAAATCTTTAGAAATAAGAATTAGTTTAATAACAAACAATACTAAAATAAATGTTTCCTGTTATGATACTAGAAATGGTATATAAATTCAGTACTATAGATATTGAAATCTAAATTTTGACAAGGTATTTTATAAATTTTCCTGTGCCCTGTAAATAAACAACGTTAAAGAAATGAGGCTACATAAATATAGTTTGGTGAAATTATATTTTTTAAATTCCGTACTCAAATAATACTAATCAACCTATTTTTATCATCATTTACATATGTATTTCTATAGTCCTGGAGAAAGATTCTGTAGGATATAATTTAATACTGTCCCATTTCTAATCAACAGAAGGTAGGTGACTGCAATCTGGGAGAGGGCACTGATATACTAGGAAATAGAATAAAAATTTCAAAAAAAAATTTCTAAGGTAAAATTATGACAGAACAAACGAATAAGTGAATATCAGCATTAATAAACATAAAAATTTTGTTTTACATCAGATGAATAAATTGTGTAAACACAGCATGAAGAGATACATGTCTAAAAATTTTTATTAAAAGATTTAATTTGTTTGTTTTAAAAATCATTTCATTAAAGCATTGCCAACTAAGGCATCCATTCAACTTGGTTCACATTAAATAGAATAAAGTATAGTTGTGATATTTAGATCCTAGGGAAACCTCCCACTAATGTTCAGGCAATACTTAGAAAAGTCTTTGTACTTAAAGCTCTACTGTCTTCAAAGTTACCAACACTTTTTGGAGAACCCAGGCAAGGAGAAGTAGAAAAATGATAAAAATATAAAAAATATTCTTGGCAAGATGATTATGAAACTTGGACTATTTAGTGTGAGGAAAAAATAAGACTCAGGACAATATATACTATGAGTATTACATGCATAAAGAATTAGGCTTCTTTAAAGATGCGAATGGTAAGCTTGGGACTATAGAGGACATTAAAAAATATAGACGTCTATTAATTTAAAGGCACATCTACCACTAATTCTAGGCCTTCTTGAAAGTGTGCAAAAAGCCAATTTACCATTTGCAATACAGGGCATTTCCACATTGGCTATGAGATTGAGATGCTTCGTGTTTTCTTGCTCTCTGCGATTCATTATTCTAAGTGCATGAGAGCATCCACTTAGAGGAAGACATTCATATGAAGATACAGGAGAGAAAAGTAGAACTATTTAATTTATGGTTTTGAATTTTCATCAATTAAAGTTTTCTTGAAGCTAGAAGTGATAGAACAAACATAGTTAGAAGAATTAAATCTTAGGTAAGGCTGCTGTGAGATAATACCTCGTCACTTGAAAGTATTTTAAGTGAAGTCATTTTTCTAACTTTTGGATTGCGTAGATGTAGAAGCAAAACTGCCAGGGACATTTCCAGTACATTTTACTTAAATGTAAAAATACAGAAGCTTCTGATTTCATATTTAAATCTTTTTCTATTTTTAAAATTATGACTCTCAAATGCAAAGATAAAAAACAAAATTGACACATTTGGCAGAATCTATAATAAAATATACTCCTAAATGTATGCTATAGACCCAAATATAGAATCAGAAATTAGATATATAATATCTGAAATCTTAAAAGTGGGACAACAGTGAGTTATACCTTTAAAACATTATTTTTAACCACAGTTTAAGGAAAAGAGTGCTTATTTCTAGTGAAGCAATTTACCGCACATAAAAACAACACAGAAAAGATATAAGTTCACTGCAACATATTGACCGCTGGGAGTTGGGGGAAAAAAAAAAGTAGTTACCCAATTTAATCACTCAGCTTTTGCTTACACTAAAAGCTCTAAATCTGTCCTAAACTACTGGTTTTTCTAAGATAAAGCACAGAGTGTTCCCCCAGGTTCTCTGGAAAGCTGGTTACATCTCTGCACAAAATTGTTCTAAGAAAGTCGGATTTAATATAGAAAGAGTACACATCCAATACAAGGCAATTATTTTAAAACAATCAAGTTAAAGAATGTATAATTAGCTTAATCCTTATAACTATTTTCCATTTCTAATATCATTTTCCATGAGATTATATCCATATTTTATATTCTAAGTGACAAATTTACTGATAATTATATGGGATTGTTGGATAAAATTATTATAGTTATGGAAACTGTGAAGTAAGGGACATTTTTATCACCAGGCTCCATCACTATCCCCAATACTCCCAAGTGTTGCTGTGATTCCTGGTAAATTTGTGGATAAATGGATCTGTTCAACATTCTTATGTTTTCTCCAATAAAGACATCCTTTTCCCTTTCTGAAGCTAAATAGCTCCTGAAATTGACTGGAGACAAGTTTTAAGTCATGAGGTGATCCCAACACATTCTTACTGAAGAAATTTCCCTTTTCTTGTTCTGGGAACTTGGTGACATGGATTGAGCAGATGGGGCAGCAAAAAGGAGAATGTAGATTGTCCAGAACTTTTCACAGTTAAATCTTTATTTCCATTTTACAGATGAGGAAATTGAGGCTCAAATGAATATCATATAGAGGTGTACTGGTGCATAGTCCATATTTTCCAAGAACATTTGTATGAAGTAAATATTCACTTTACTAGTCAAGATAAACCTAAAAGATTTTAATTGAAAAGAAAATATGAACAAGTCTAGAAAAATCTGGAATTATCTCAAATGTGGTCAAAATGAGTGTTTAGAATACAATTCAAAGATTCCAACTATATATATGAGCAACAGTCTTTTTAACTAAGTCATTGATACCTGACTTATGCAATTTTTAATTTTTTTAACATTAATGATGACTGATTAAAATACTTGCTCCTATTCCAGAATCTAATTAGAAACTGTGATTACTAGACATTTCAGGAACTATGCAGTAATCTTTCTCCTTGTTATCTACAGGAGATAATTCCAAATCCCCCATGGATACCTCTTATTAGATGCCTACAGAGAGTTCTGAAATGTATAGTACTGATTCTCCTCAAAATATGTATCTATGGTAAAATTTAATTTTTAAATTAAATGCAGTAAAATGTTAATAACAATAAGTAGCATAAAATAGAAAAATTATAATAGTAAAATGCAATAAAAGATACGTGACTGTGATGTTCCTCTCTCTAGAAACATTTTATGATACTTATTATTTTTCAAACACGGTTGACTGTGGGTAACTGTAACTGTTGGAAACTGAAATGGTAGAAAGTGGCTAAGTGGGTCACTGTATAAGAAAAAAAAACAACTCATGTTCAGAATAATGATCTCATAGGTTAAATGCGTAAGGTACAAAGTGATTTTTAGATTATAACATCTTAAACAGCAATGACAGTAGCACTGAGCTTTATATACTTTCAATAGATTAGGAGAAGTTTAAGTAACTCTAATGCAGTCCTTGGACTCCTGGCATGATCTTACTATATGCTACTGCAGTCCTATTTAGCACAACTGATTTCTGCCTGGCAGGTAGACCAGGAGTTCCACACTCAGAACTGGTACCTGTACCCTGTGACCTTTACATGTCAAAAGGTGTTCATGCCCACTTTACTATCATGATCAAACACATAGTTCTCAACTTTAAATAAAATAATAGCTATACACATCTTCCCTTACCTACATTCCACTCCCCACCCCTTCTTTACTTTCCCTTCCAGCTCATTTGAGATTTTAACATGCTTTCACCTCTGCTCCCCTCCCTGTCTCTCTAACAATACCAAGCTTTCACTATCCTGGTTGTCCTCCACGGCTTGACTTTACTGATATGTCAAAGTTCTTCATTTCAAATTATTACTTGGTTTTACTTTAATTATATTTCTTCTATTACAAAAGTCTAATATAAATTTCCAGTTTTAGTACCTGTCCACTATGATACACATGCACACTGTGCACAATCGGACTTCGGAAGTCTCACTGCTAATTATTGATTCCTTAGCATGTTGTCTTCTTTCTTAGGTTTCTACTCTGAAACACTAAGGCCACTTTTAAAAAATATTTATTTTATTTATTTATGCATACAGATTTGGGGTACAGGCCAGAGGTGTGGGGGAGGGTGATGGTGGTGGTAAGAGAATTCACAAAAGACAAAGCAGGGAGCAGAACAGGCAGACTGAAATACACTGGTGAGGGGAGCAGCCAGTGAGACAGGAAGGTGCCATGTGGGTCACCTCCCTGGCCAGAGGTTGAACTTGTGCTGCAGTGGCTGTGGACTACTTCATAGTACTGATACTTAACCCCTAGACCACCAGGGAGGCCCACTAAGGATACTTTTTTTTTTTAAAGATTTATTTATTTGTGCATACAGAACTGGGGTACAGGCCAGAGGCTCAGGGGCAGCGAGAGGCTTCACCAGAGACAGAG
>NW_004567110.1:36563909-36651264 GCF_000260355.1 Condylura cristata
GCTACCAAGGAGGGCCCAAGGATGGATATTTCATCCTCAAGTTCACCAGAGACCCATTGCTCCTGTATAGTTTATCTGTTTTAAAGGTGTCAGTATCTATGTGTTTATTGGACTATCCATGTGCCAGTCAGTGATTGCAATTCTTTGCCAGAATCCATAGTTCCCTGCAGGCCAAGCTCTTTCTGTGCAGTCTAATCCTCATATTCCAAGAACTCTATGCCCTAAGGCAACAGGACCCATGTTGCGCAAAGGTGATTAAGTCCTGTATCAAGGACTCTCTGAGTGGTCTCCCCAGTTCATCATACCCTCAGTAGATTAGCAAAATGTCTCCCCATTCTTAATATGAATAAGAATTACCTGGAAATTTTATTAAAATACAGATGTGTTTTCCAGGTGGGATAGATGCATGTTCTAGAACATTTTAGATATTGTTTATTTTACCATTTTGCAGATATAAGAAAACAGACATGGAAATCTATGTTTCACAAAGTCACACAACTAGCAAGTGGTGTATTCAAGATGTGAATTAAAGAGCATTTGGTTATTGTATTTGCAGCACATTTGGTCACTAATATAAGCAGAGTATTAAAGCAAACCACTGGAAATGAAGTAGAGCTTCTGAAGGTTGGCAGAACTGTGGGTCATTCTAAAATGATAGAAAACAAAGCCATCTTACATCATGAAATCAGAGAATGACTGAAAAGCCTAGTTGAATATACTTCATAGATACATGTTATACTATAAAGTAATTATCTCAGTAATAATTTAATGAACACTCATGATTTTATAGCTTTCTTAGCCAAGTTAATTTCTTCAGTGATTAGCTTTGCAAGAGAAACACAATTTCATATTTCACTCATTTTTTTTCTTTTTTCCTCCAGAGGCCATTACTAGACATTATTCCCTACCTCACTTTTAAGTAGTTACCTATACCTAGTACTAGGTAGGTATTATTAAAAATTTAGTGCAGGGCCCTCCCTGGTGGTGCAGTGGGTTATGGCACAGAACTAAGAAGGTGAAGCCACTTCAGTTTGATCCCTGTCTGGGAAGTCATTCATATGGTGCGGCGATCTCTCCTGACCTGCCCATTGCTCCCACCAGCAGTGTACTTCGTCAATCAGTCTGGTCTGCTCCCTATTCTATCCCTGGTGGGTCCTCTCACTGCCCATGAACCACTGGCCTGTATCTCAGTTCTATATGCATAAATAAAATCTTAAAAAAAAATAGTGTAGCTAATCTGCCTAACAGATTGTATAGATCTGAAAGATTTATTAAAAGAAGGCAGAAACTTCTAAATAATAAAAAGACACTTCTAAGATTTCAGTGTTCTCAAACTGAAAGATGACTTCTCTTCTACATAGGCACAGAATCTGGTACACAGGAGAAAACAGAGAGAACAGTTAAGTGACCCAAGTCAAAAGCATTTATTCTAGAAGTTCTCAGACAGACTTGAAACCCTTCCTCATTCCAAGGTGAGCATAGTGATGGGCTGCCTCTCTATGATGCTCCTCTCTCTACACACGTGTGCCTGTCTTCATCTTTCTTCTAGAGTTTAAAATATGGCTTCTGGTCAGTAGCCACTGACAATGACTTATTCTAATCTGCAGCCCCTCAACCAAAATTTTTTAATATAAAATGAGAAGTGAGACCCTCTGAAGACAATTCTCTAGCAAAAAGAAACATGTAGGTTTAGGGGGAAAAAGCATTTCTAAAAATAATCGTCACAATTAAGACTGACAGTATAATGAATGAAACAATGAATAATGATCATGCAAGAGGCCTTTAGCAAAATCATCATATCCCAAGCTACAGTGCTACTGTGGCTGCTGTAGCTCCTTCCGAAGCTGTTAGCTATCTAGAGAATTATTCATGGCAGTAGATAACAACAACCTTTTGTGTTGTTGTTATCTTTTGTTAACATTCATGTCAACTTATTTTGGTCATTTCTTCTTTTGAGAATTACCTCTCTTATTGTTTAAAGTCCAGTGAACTTTTTTCAAGGTTCACTGCTATTCTCTACCCCAGAGGGGGTTAATAGCTGGCAGAATCTAGACAGTTCTTCCTTATAATCCATGTTGTGCATAAAATGAAAAAATGGAACCTGTGAGTAGGAAACAGTCATATTTTTAGACCCTGGTGTCACTTTGGACTTATCCAAGCTTTTTATGGATCTTCTCATATAGCTTTCCAATAAATCCTGCTTCTGCTTAGGTTAGTTAGAGCTACTATCTGTCTCAGGCAATGTTAAAAATCTTAATGCGTTGCTCATACAAAATTTCCACTTAGCACTCTTCTCTCTCATTTGACTCTATAACTCCCTTGGAACTTATCACTAACCCTCAATGTCTTCTACTTAACTTCTCCCCTGTGTCTTGCCCCTACAAAGGTTTCTACCCTGAATGATTTTAAATACCTGACCACAACCTGGCCACATCCTGAGATAATAGTAATCTGTTCCCCATTTGAGCTCCTATATTCTAAGTATTCATTATCATTAACAGTACTTTTATTTTTCTGTCAGATCTTTACCTTGTTGCTTTTTAGTCAGTAATCACATACTATTTTCCCCTTTCTATTATGCCTTTCCCAATGCTCCCATTGTTAACTAAAGTAATAGTCCAGTCTAAGCTAATGTTACTATCATTTACATGAAAAATGAACCAGTATGAAATGCAAATTGAATTCCACCAGAAACAAGTATTTTTTAAACTGCCAAATCAGTTATAGCAAGTGGCTTCAAATAAAAAAAAAGACAAAAGGAGTCTCATTTCTCCTTTTTTTTGTGATTATGTATAGATGTATTTTGTAGTTGCTTAAGAGATTAAACAAAATTTCTACTTACATGTAAGAAAATTCCACTTCAACTTCTAGAAGTATAGTTATTTCTACATCTCTATACACTGTGCATTATTATGATTTCAAAATAATTCTTTTTTAATCACATAAATTTACTAAAAGCACTTTACTAATCATACTAATATGAAGATAAAAATACTACTTCATCATCATTTTCCCAAATAACTAGAAAATACAACTCAGTAATTTCATTACAATGTTAGGTGAAAAACCCCGTGATTGAAAGGAAAGTGCTATTTTGGGCCTCTGTTAATATACATTGTTATTTTCAGAAATAAATATCTGATGATTAGATGTAGATGGGGTTAATGTGATATGACTATATTATATATTACTAATATATATTTTTATTGTGTTATATATAGTTTTTAGTGGTTATTGACTGGTATTGTATTCCTTCATAGTCTCAGTATAAAGCAGAAAGGCAGTGGGTAAAGGCTACTGACCTTCTCACACCCAGGAGAACGATGTGTTTCAGGTGCCATTGAACTCAAAGCATGGTGCCAAGGACACAAATCACAAACTGCTAAAAGCAATTACAAATGACAATCCTTACTGAAATTTATAGCATATGTTGAAAAACTACATCCATACTGCCTAATTATCTCTGTAGGAGAACTTTCATCTCCAGTGACTGAAAATTTTAAATTCAAATTTTAGTATATATAGGTCAACATAAACTCAGGAAAAAAAAGTAATTGCAAAACTGGGAAATACATTAAACCCACAGAAGTGATTTCAGCAAGTAGAAATAGTGCAGAGTGAGTACAAGTAACAGAAATAGCAACTATCATTCCAAAACAAAATTTTAAAAGCTATTATTAAAAGTAATAGAAGAAATGCTCCAGTCTTCTACAGTTAAAAAAGTCTATAAATGAAACAATGAGGCCAGTTCACAAATAGTGACTCCTCACATTTTAAATGTCAGTTTTACAGTCATATCTTTTCACACAGAAACAACCTCCAATAAATAATAAAGGTCAGTTGAAGAAGAGAAAAAAGTATTCAGTGCATTTTTTCCCCCAATGGTGAAAGATTTGAGTCATTTGTAATCAAGGGGAATTTGGTCAGGATCAGAGGCTCATTGCTACATCAATTTTAAGGAGGAGGTTTTGGTGTATGAAATTTCAGTATCCAATATTGTCTTGAAGAAAACAATTTAAAATCATTGTACTCAGAATATAGGATATGTTATTCACAAAATACTCAGATATTCAACAAACAACCTGAACTACTACAGAGAAGAGAATGTTGCAAGGGGGTCTCACTCATACTCCAGTAGGACTGAGTTGGATTTCAGAGAAACAGAAGACATCTAATAGGTACCCAGCTTTGTAGGAGAACATCTGAAAAAGCCAAGATGGGTTGATGTGTATAAGAGCTGGGTCCATGAAAAGTTGAGGATGTCAGCAGGTCACTAGAGACTGAATTGAGATCAAAGTCTTTTTCTTTAGCTTGAGAGTTAAGGCACCTTGAGTGCATGTCAGTATTTTCAGAACTTGGCAGAAAGATGTCAGTGACTGAAATCAAAGTCTTCTTTTTTTAACCTTTGATGTAATAAGTGATTGTGTTTAAAAGATTCTAAAATTTGGGCCCTCCCTGGTGTGCAGCGGGCTAAAGCACAGCACAGGGAAGCTTAAGCACTTGCACATGAGTTCCATTCCCGCCTGCCCCAGAGGAGACCACATGGCTTGGCAGACCTCTCCTGGCCCGCCTGCTGCTCCCCTCAGCAGTGTACTTCATCGATCTGCCTGTTCTGCACCCCACTCTGTCTCTGGTGAATCCTCTTACCCTCCGCATCTCTGGCCTGTACCCCAGTTCTGTACAAATAAATAAATCTTTAAAAAAAAAAGATCCTAAAATATATCAATGGAGATTTTTTAGTTTCAAATTAAAAAATTCATATATCATTACTTTAGCTGCTATTATTAAATGTCAGAATTAACATAAAATTGAAAAAGGACTTTGTCAAGGCTAGCTGGATCACAACTACTTCCCAAATGTCCTTGAAGTAAATTTTGGATCAGGAGTCCTATTTTCATTCTCTCCTAATGTTCATTTACTTAACATAGATTCCTTACCCCATAGCCTACTTGTCAGAGTAGGGAAAATATACAGCATAAAGTCACTCAATAATATTATCTGGAAATTTCAGTTTGCTGTTTGTAAATTTAAGGAGATACAGATATAGCTGTAGATAAATACTTAAGTATGCAGTTGCATATATATTTAAAAGGTTTATTTTTGTAAAGAGTAGAACTCTAAAACATAACAAAAATCTTGTAAACCTCAGTGTTAAGTTAGATTAACCTAATTATACTAATTAAAAGTAAACAAATATGAAACTGGGCAATAAACTACTTACATGAATTAGGTCCAGACTACACCTACTACTTAGACATATAAAATAAAGCTCATTTAAAATTAAAAAGAAAAACAATAATATCAATAAATTCAAATGATTAACATCTTGAATGGTGTTATAGCAAGCGAGTAAATCACAATTTATCCAATGAACATATTACCATAGCTATATGATACAGGTTCTGGGGATTTCTATATCATCTTCCCGCCTCAGGGCTGTGGTCCTAGTGAAGGGTATAACTATATTTGTTAAATGATGGAAAAGCTTCCTTTAGCAGTATGACTTGAAGTCTTGAACTTTTAACATCATCTCAGCTTATCAGCGATGTACTCCATAAGCATCTGTTCTTTTCTCATTAGCCTAGGACATCATAGCTGACACTTTGTGCCACTCTATTGAAGATGCAAATGTTTGTACTGAAATCATGCAAAATATACAGTTAAAAGGTAGCCATTCACATGATCCATATTATGTATATAGTTTAGTGTAATGTAATAAATATATTAAAATATTCATCTAGTATATGCATAATATGAACTGTAACAGTATATTTGTGGATTCTAAATTGTAATGTGAGATGATCACAATGCAACCACAGAGACAATAATAATCTTTTTATTCCTAAACTAGTACCATTTTCCCTTCTGCTTCCAGACTCTTGTCCTTTCCTTTTCACCCAATAGCTATTGATTACTCGGGTCCACCCCAGACATGTCCTATCATGGAAAAATTACTTTGATGTACACTTGCAGAATAAAGCATTACTTCCATAATGGGTAATCATTCCAAGATTATTTATAAAGACTGTCTAAATAAGCAAGCAATGCTAAAATGAAATGACTGAATTTCTATTACCTAGTGCCTTGGTGGGTATATCTATTTTCACAGTTCTTTCCTGGCATCAGTAAAACAAAGCTATGCTGAAAAGCATTTTTATATCTATGCAAGTTGAAAATTTATTTCTAGAATCACTCTCTGCTTTCTATACACAAAAGAGAACATGCTGACACTCATTAACTATTTAGTCTTTAGCAAACCTCTCTGTCTTAGTTTTCTCATTTTAAAAAATATTTAATAATAAAATTAATTAATAATAAACTGTCTTCTAGGCATTGAGTGAGGTGCTTAATGTAAAAATCTTAAATATCCTTTTTGAAGTTTCAAGCTACTTTGCACATTAATATGCTTTCCATCTCTCCCTCATCCATCATCTCTATCCTTCATTCCACTTTGTTTTAATTCTGAAAAGTACAGGCAATGTGCAATTTAAATAGTCATTTTTAATACTATTTTACATAAATCACTCTTGTCCTTTATGAAATAAAATGACCTTAATTTGTTTTTATCATTTGTCAATTGTTTCTACAAATGTATGTGATATGAAAGTAATTAATCTGGAAAAGGCATACAGAAATACTTAAAAATAGTCTGTAGAGGCAAGCCCAACTTTTGTCATTCTTTCATGTTGCTTGTCTTTCCAATGTGCATGACTTTCTTATGAAACAAAATTATCCCAAACAGTGAAAATTATGTACACAATGTATACAAGTCTCTACATGCTATTCTCTTTATTTCATGCTTAAATGGTTATCCAGTATTAATTGTTTTGTATACTGTTATGAAGAAAAATGAAGAAAAATGTTGTGCCTGGGACCATTTCAAGAAACAAGAGGTCACTTTTGTAGAAGTTAAATCTATTTCCAAAAGCTTAAAAGAAACCTTAAAACATTATTAAATTAAAGTATTGTACTCATTCAAATGTTAATTGGTTAGAAAATAGTTCCTCAACAATTTGTGAAAGAGAAGGGAGAGATTTCCTTTAGTGGTTTGTGGGATGTGACAGCCCAACAAGGCTGTTGAATGTCTGCTGACATCTATCTTTTATTCAGTGTAATGTATTTAGAGTCAGACATTTTAGGGGAGGAGGTGCTTTTGTATGAAAGAACCTGTTGCAGAGGAGTAAGTGAAAGGCGGTGGAAATTATTGTGATTTCTTTCGTGGTAAGGAAGTGGAATTATGTTGTGAGTAAAGGGGATCTTCTGATGTAGCAGGGCAGGATTCCCAAGAACAACATGCAGTGCTGGAGAAAATGCTTGGTCAACAGGGCTGTAAATATACCGGAATTCTGTTTTCAGAAGCCCTTGACATGTGTGGACTGACATCAATAGGATTGGAATATAGTTTGGAATATTTCAGATTTTTAATTCTTTGCACTATATTTCCTTGAAAATATTTCTTGCATAGAGAAAGAAGTCTGGCCTTATATTTATATAAAACATAAACACTGGACAATAATTAGCACAGTGCTTTTATATTATTTCCTCTTTAAAAGATGAATACTCATGATTGCATGAACTCATTCTGGTTGAAAAGCAAAGCACATAAGTTGCCAGAAATTGTAATAAAGTGCTACATTTCCAGTTTCTTTAAATGTGTGATGGTCTAATTAACTTAAAGTGAAAAAATACTGGGATGATTTTGGCTAATGATAAAACATTGTTGCCTATAAACATGAGGAAATGTCTTTAAGACATTATTACTTAATTTTGCAAGGAATTTTGTTATTATGAAACTACTATTGCATCATGATAATCAAGTTTCCAAAAGAAACCTATTAAGTTTCAATTCACTAAGAGAATTAAAGTGATATGAGAAAATAGACTCTATTAAAAATGTGATTGTCACATTAATTCTTTAAAAATTTTTTTTGAGCTTAATTTGGTTCTAAAGTATTTTGAAATAGTTACGTATAGGAAAGAGCATTCGTTTCACAGCAAATATTTGTGTGAATATTCACTTTTTGCCTCCACCAGTTCATATTGCTAAGCTAACAGTAAGTATATAAATATCTGCTAATATAGATAAACATAGAAGAAAGAAAATAGGCAAGGAAGGGCAAACACATTTATTTTCTTAAAAGTCCACTGTCACTAATAGCTTGATTTTACCTGAATTTCTGATCTGCTTTTCATTAAATTCTCAGAGACCAGGAAATTACTAATTTCCATGGTGTTCTACATATCTCAATAAAGAAAAAAAAAGGTTATGCTAGTTCCTTTTAGAGGTTATTAAATAATTCATTGGATATTCCTTTTGTAGCACTTCTATTGTTCAGTTAACCTATTTTTACCTGGAAAAAAATTGAGGTATGTTAGACTGGTTTACTTTATTACAGAAGCAAAAGATTGTCAACATGGTTCCCTAAACATCTTCACACACGGGATGTCATGAGCCTCACAGGTTAGATTACCAAAATAATTTCCTCGGCACCAGTACATGCACAGGTTATTCCTCCATTGTTAGCAATGAGGAGGAGCATGTTTTCCTTAGCAAAGTACTTAAGATTTGATTGCTTTTACTTCATGCAAGTTTGAAATTGTTTAAAATTGATTTATTTTTTACATTTAATTTTTTTAAAGATTTATTTATTTATTCATATAGAACTGGGGTACAGGCCAGAGATGTGGATGGTGAGAGGATTCACCAGAGACAGAGTGGGGAGCAGAAGAGGCAGATCGACAAGTACACTGCTGAGGGGAGCAGCGGGCGGGTCAGGAGAGGTCTGCCACGCCATGTGGTCACCTCCGGGGCAGGCGGGAATCGAATTCATGCAGAAGAGGCTTAAGCTTCTCAGTGCTGTGCTTTAACCAGCTGCGCCACCAGGGAGGGCCTACATTTAATTTTTTAAGTAATAACATAGGATCTCTTATTACTCTCACTGTGTGTGTGTGTGTGTGTGTGTGTGTGTGTGTGTGTGTGTGCTCTCACGTCCTTTGATCTCTATACCATCCCAGTATCTTTACCCATTTGATTCACTAGCTGCTTCTCTGGTATCACTCTTATATTGAAGACCATTAAATGCAATAACTTGCATATTTCAAACACTACTTGTATATAATGATTTGATGGAAATATTAATGTGGTGACAAACAGGCTTTTTATCAACATGAACACTCCACTATGTGAAGCTGCAAGAACATGTCAACAGTGATCATATGAAAAAAAAGTATTAGGCTCTAATTAGGAAGACAAAGTCAAATCAATGTTCCAAAATCAAAGTAGTCATAGATACCATAATAGGATAGTTTGCTTTAGATTACATGTGGTACTGTTATCAGCAAAATTAGACTGGTTGTGTTTTTATATAGACAACACTTTATTCCACAGGGATAAGGTTGTATTGGGAGTCAGAAAACATAGTTAATCATCAACGAAACCCTCACTTGGACACAACTACCATTATATCCTCATTTCCCAAATAAATACACATCTTGCTCTAGTTTGCATAAAAGGCAAAACTAAAAAAAAAAGTATTCTATATTTATTGGAAGTGAAATCATCTTATTTTTGTTTCCTCAGAAATTCCTAAAACAATACTGCTCTTAGTTTGCTCAACTCTGAATTCTGAGTGGTTTTCTCTTATGTTTTTTTCTCTATCTGATAACCAAGTCATAAAACTTCCTTTACTACAAGTTTCTGATGGAGTTACTCCTGCTACTTTATTCATAACTCTACTTTTAAACTTATCAAAATATACTGAAATAGTACATATATATATTCCTGTCATTCTTTAGCCTCCAGAAAATTGTGAAGTTCTGCAGAACCAGGGCAATGTTTTATTCCCTTTGCAGTAAGTATTCAAAGCAGAATTGAGGATAAATGAATGCTTAAATGGTTTCTTTTCATTTACACAGACTATTCTGATTCTACCATGGAAGAAATAACGTGAATTTACTTCAACAAGGATTTATTCAACACCATACACTAGCCTAGGAAATGGGGAGATCCATGATGAACAAACCAGATGTGGCTTTCTGTCCCCAATGTGTCCTCACTATCTTTCTAGGATTATCTTTCCTTGTTCCCCAATGACATTGTTCACTGCCTTAAATATCTCTGTGTATGATCCATTTCTGAGTTTTTTTCCCATATGGATTTTTCTTGTTCTAGCTATAGCTTAACTACCAACTTTACCAAATCATTCATTATTTAACATTTTAATTCAAGAGTTATCCTTCAAAAAGGAAATTTACCTCTCTCAACTTCCTTTTACTTATATGATGTTCTCAAGCACATCGAGATGAAATAGTCGGCTCATCCAAGGACTTTAGATGAATCTGGATTTAAATGATTCTAAGGCACAGATTATGTGTTATTGCCATTTTTAAAACAGCATAACTATATTGTTAATAGTTAATGAAAATAATTAAAGCTTGTTTTCTGTTTTAAAAGTTTAACTTAAAAATTAAAAACTGATATTGTGAAAAAAAAATTTTGATGTATCTGTTACCACTTCAAAAAGATTTATTTCATTGATATCCTTTTCTAGATTTTTCTGGGTAGAGATCTAAATTTCAATAATAAACTTAATAAAACAGAAAATTACAATAAATACATTGACTTTAATTTTAAAAATTGTTTTCAATATTAGATTATGTTTACACCATGAGAAAACATGGCCAAGGATTCATCGGAAATATAATAATTATTTTCTTCCTTGAAATAATAATTGCTTTATGTATGGGTCTTTTATATTTTATACTTAATAAATAAGGAATTTGAAAAGCTTTTATATTTCGTAGTAAGCTTTAATTTACTTTTAATTTGTAAAAAAAATCATAATAGTATTTCTAGGAGCTTTGAAATTTTTATGTTCTGAAATAATGAAACATTTTGAGTTTGTACATTATTTCTGCTATATAAAAACCTGCTTCTGTTTTTACAAAAGGTGTATTAAAACCAAATATATTCAGGCCCTCCCTGCTGTGCAGCAGGTTAAAGCACAGCACTAAGAAACTAAAGCCACTTCAGCATAAGTTAAATCCCCGCCTCCCCGTGCAGTGACCCACGTGGCATGCAGACCTCTCCTGATCTGCCCGTTGCTCCCCTCACGTCGATCTGCCTGTTCTGCTTCCCACTCTGTCTCTGGTGAATCCTCTCATTGCCCCTGCACCTCTGGCCTGTACCCCAGTTCTGTACGCACAAATAAATCTTTAAAAAAAAAAAAACAAATATATTCTTTTAAAGAAAATAAATGTCTAAATGTCTTAATTAAATCTACATAGGCATTTTTAGTTTCATTTTAAACAATTAGTGGCTAAATAAGAATGATTTAATACTATTTGAAATCTAGAATCTATAAGTGCTTTCAACATCATCAGATGAAAATAAAGCAACTACATTTGGCTTTATATTGCCATATATTTTTATACAATTTTAACTGCTGTATTAGCAAGACAGTTCAATTTTTAGAAAATACATTTATTATAACCTTTATTAGTACTTCTTGGGCATCTTTAAAGTGCTGAAAGAAAATAATCATCAACCTATTTTTTTTTCTTAACTTAGGAATCCAAACTTCAAAAATGAAGCCAAAGGAAAATGAGGGAGGGTAGGTTTTATTTTAGAAATGCAAGGAAGGTTCAGTATTAAGAAATCCATTAATTTATAATAATAACGCACTAGTAGAGCCAACTCATATGATCACCTCAATAAATGTTTCAAAAGATGTTTCATAAAATTTAGTATGTACATTAAATTTACTGTTCCCCTAACATACACTTTCTCTGTGAAAAAGAGAAAGATAGAAAGCCTATTAAAAAGTTCATTTTCTATTGAATTACAAGACCAATTATTGATAACAAGAAGGGGAGGAGAAGTGAAAGGAAGGATTGGAAATAGGAGGTGAATCAGGAAAAAGGGGACAATGGTGAATGACAGATATGGACTTTTAGCAGTGACTTTAATGTAGTTTCTATACATTTATCTCAAAGATGAACTCCTAACCCTGTATAAAGTTCTAATACAATACCACTTCTATTAAAAAATTATATTACTTCAGTCTCAAATTGTCATTTATTCTATTCTGCTTTTATCTCAATTATCCACAATTATCCACAAATTATCCACAATTTCTCATTTTTGGCTATTTATTTTTGTTACATTTCTTTGCCTATTTATAAAATTTCCTTAAAAAAATCTTTAATCTTAGAAACACTAAGCAAAGAACTTTTACCACTAAAATTAGGCCTAAAAACTAACCCTTAAGTAGTGTCACCATTAGAATATTAAAATTATAGGAAGAATATAAAATATTCACTAAGAAAATCAGAATGTACAAATGGGATTTGTTCTGAATAATTGGCACAAAAAATTCAATTCCAAACATACTAAAATGTAAATATAAATGGTAAACAAATAAAAAATCCCCCTAGGAAGATGTCTTCATGATTATGTAGTAGGGAAAGATTTCTTCAACAGGGCAGAAAAATCCAAATTATAGTGAATATTAAACCTCCTTGAGGTCTTGTAACTCATACTCTTCACGTAATGAAGAAACCAAACTTCAGAAAGAATAAACTTGAATAAAACATCTTCAGGGAACTGAAAATGTATGCCAGAATTTCAATTTTCTTAATTCATCCTTAGAAAGGTTTTGTTAACCATTAAGCATAAGTACATCAGAGAATGACTAGATCTTCTACTCTCTTTTGGTATTGATAGCACTTTTATGTCCCAGGCAACATTTTGAGCATTTTACATATGCTGTTGCATTTAATCTTTACAATGACTCTATATGTGAATCCTGTTATGATTACATCTATCTATAGACTTGGGAACAACACCGTGACCAGTGCCCACTATCACTTGCCCACTCTTATGTAGCTGATAAGGGGAAACCTAGGATTCTAATGTGGGATGCATTAGCCCAGGGCCTATACTTTAGACTCTAGCTACCTTTTTTTTTCTTCCAAAAAACATGAAAGCTTTACATTCAATGCGTGTGTTTTAGATTCAATTCAAATTATGACTGTGGTATGCTAGATTTTTTTTGAGCATTAATAGTCTAAATTTTGCCACCTATTTTAGAACTTTCCCAAGGTCTTTAAGTTTGAATTTGCATTTCCCAAATGACCTTGTGAAAAACCTTACAATATTATGTCCCTTTGAAAATTCCTGTAGTACTTAGCATTTTGCATCCCAATGTGGTTTATCTTATATCTTCTACTTTCTACTGTATCAAATGTGCACCTTTTATTCCACAATCACCCCACAAATTTATAATACTTTGTTATTTTATGGTACTTAAACTACATCATATAATACTCTATCTTGTATTTGCTACCTTCATTTCCATATTATCTTATATAGACACATTTTAATCCACAATTAGAACATTTTCAAGGGCAGTATTACATTATTTTAATCTAAAATTTGCTTTACTTCAACTTAATGTAATTTTGGTTGCTACTGTGTTTCTATATCCCTTTATAGTTTAATGTGTGTTGACATGTTGAAAGAATTGTTGCATCTTTATTAGTACTTCTTGGGCATCACACTATTGAAAGAATAATTGCATCAGTAATGTTCTGAAGTCAATCACAAGTGACTCACAGATATTTTATTATCAAGATTAAAGGATAACTATGTACTATATTTTATCTAATATTTTGTCCATTTTTATTCTAGAGAGTAAGTTAGAACAAATATAATCTTTCTATTGCTCAATGATAGTGAAGAAACGATTTATGAACAGTAGTTACCATGGCTTTCATTAATTCAGGTTCAATGAGTCACTAACCAGTTTTAGAGATGTACCGCAGGTTTTCTATCATATGAAGGCTCATGTATTTCGTGGCTGACAGACCATTAGCTCAATAATCCATGCTATCAAGGAAATTTGCTAATTAGCATTTGTTTTTCAGAATATAAAGAAGCTCTGTTAATACTGAAAACATGAAATGTGTATTGCTATTTGCATCCCACAGCGTTTTACTTTATATTATCTGAAAGCATTGGAGGATGAGGATGAAGATGGATGAAAAAAGAATAGGGCTCTCAATTACCAGATATTATATGTATAATTTGGATAGTAAAATTATGGATATTTTACAATAACTTTTGAAAATTTTAGAAGGAATTACAGGACATTTTATCTTGATAAAATTTTTTTCTTTTGAACAAATTAATGGACTTCCTTTTTTGTAACATGGGATTAATAAAATTAATTTGCTACATTGAAGGATATTTGCAAGATAATTTTAAAAATGAAACACTGAATTTTAAACTTCTTTGAGAAGGATGAGTGAAGCTAACATAAACATGAGAATGTTATTAGTCTATCTACTGTTTTAGAATGGGAGTACTACCTCAGCAAACACAAATGATTTTTCTAATCAAAGTGACATAATTAAACTGAATGGTGTTTCATAAGTAATCCTTTACATGTCTACTCATGTACACTATGAGTAGCCTTTAGAACAAATTTTATAGTCTTTAGAACAAATTTTTGAAAACAAATATAATGGCCATCTAAACATAACATTTTATTATTGATAATTATTGCAAAGTCTGTATGATATAAAAGTTTGTGGAAAATGGCTATTTTAATATAGACAAGTGTTGGGCATTTCTTAAGTGGAGAAGGCAATCTGACATGGTAAATGGCTTCAAAGGAAAAAAATTCAAAGGTTTATTAATTCAAAATTCATATCACCATTGCGGTTAATGCTCAAGGTAACTGAAGGGTTAATTATGATTTATATCTCTGGAAATAAAAGTTTTGTCAGACTAGCAAGTTGAGAAAGTATGATGACAATATGTTCTTTAGACATTAAGGCAAAAGTTTATTTTTTTCTTTTCTTTTGTCAGCACAAATGGTAATAGGTTGATATTTTGGTATCTTGCTAAAAACATTCTTTATTGCCGGTAGCATTCCTTGGATATGTTTTATAAGATTTTCTTAGCGAAGCCCTCACAAGATTGTGTTCTTCTCTGAGGAATCTGCATAAACTATGCTGTCCAGAGCAATCATCCATATTCCTCATTCCTGCACAGACTCTCTGTCAATCTGTCTTTACTAGAGGTTCAGACACTGTATCAGATTTGTACCTGGAGGCATATCCAGAGAACAGTATTTAACAAAATAGAGTAGAATGGGATGAATTGTAGAATGTATTTGTCAGAGAAAACATCAGCAAGGGATACTATGATTTTCACTGTCTTTGCTTTAGGAAGCTTTTATTGGTATTGTTGAATAATGTATATATGAGTATCATTCTGAAGCCCTGAGTATTTTCAGAACTCAGTATTTTTTATAGTACACTTTTACAAGGTTTTTTCATAATGGTAATCTGAAATTTCTGAATGGATGGTTGTACTGGGCAGGGGTGGGGGATATATCTCTAAAGGCATAATATTAAACACGTGAACAAAAGAGGTTTAAGACACGTCCTTTTTTTGTTTAAACAAATCCTTTTTTTGTTTAAAATCAGTGAACATACAGATATGTTAATTATATACACAGATCGATATTTTCAAGATTAAAACATACCGATGGGGCCCTCCCTGGTGGCGCAGCAGGTTAAAGCACTGCATAAAGAAGCTTAAGCCACTTCCGCAGTGAGTTCGATCCCCGCCTGCCCCGGGGGTGATCCACATGGCGTGGCACACCTCTCCTGACCCGCCCGCTGCTCCCCTCAGCAGTGTACTTCATCGATCTGCCTGTTCTGCTCCCCACTCTGTCTCTAGTGAATTCTCTCACCCTCCACATCTCTGACTTGTACCCCAGTTCTGTATGAATATATAAATAAACCTTAAAAAAAAAAACAACATACCGATGATATATTGATCAGTAAACACGTTATTATAATTGTTTTGAATGCAGACATTTAGTTTTATTTTCTGGACAAAATGCAAAAATTTATCCTTATTATACATTATAGTTATTGTAAAAAAATGCAAATGACTACTTTTATCATTCTTAATTATGGGATATTTTGCTCCTCAGAGGAGATTTGAAAATATCTGGACACAGTTTTGGTTGTCATTACATGAAAAGAATGATTCTGGGATCTAGTAGGTAGAAGTTTCCAATACCTACTTTTACCAGTGATGCCAACTATACTACAATGCATAGGATAGATCCCCAGGCAAAGGTCTAAATTTCGATAATGCCAAGTAGGAAGCACTGCTTTAAAGTTCTGTACTTATACAGAGAGGTCACCAAAAAGTGACCTCTGAAGCCTAATGAATACTAATTATGATACAACAAAAATAATAATATATATAAAATATTTAGCAAATAAGTTGTAATAATTGCACTAAATCTCAGTGTAGTTTTCAATCCCAGAGAACCCCAAATAAATTTATGTTCTGGATAGAATGGGAAATTAATTACTATTCAGTGAATGAAGATCTCAACAGTGAGAGGAAAATAAAGTGCATAGTAAATAACATATTACATAATTAAAACATAACAAGAGGCCAAATTAGAGTTAACAAATACGAGATGCTATTTGAAGCCAAGCTTCATTACAGAGAATGTTCTCTAAAAGTACTTCTATGTACTTGGGTTCATCAGTACGACATTCATGATATTTCACATCCTGACATAAACCATCTCTCTCTTCCCTCTTCTCCAAGATACCACTTCTTAAATAGGGCTTCAGTTTCTTTTCTCCAAATTAGAACTCCAGGTATAATGCTTAATTTACTTGGACTTACTTTTTCTTTCTTTTTTTTTAATAAGATTACATTGGTCTAAAATAGTGCATGTGATTTAGAAGTACAGGTATCTCCCTTCTGCCACCATACCACACAGCTTTCCCTTTGTCAGGATAACTGCCTCCAAGTTTGGCAAGGCAGTCTCCTGCCTCAGGCCACAACCTCCATGCATCCCTTTCCACTCAATTTTTGTTCAATAGAGTCAGAGATCATCATTATCCCTGATGGTGAGGTCTGTGCTGGTGTCTGATGTCCAGTAGAGTCACAGGACACTCTGGATTCAGTGTACTTCTGGATAACTATCAGTTTTCTCCCAAAAGTGAATTATGGAACCTCTTCTGATACCATTTGGTCAATCTCTAACTCTCACTGTTTCCTCCTGGAATTACATTTTCATAACCACTTTAAACATTGATATTAAGTGCCTTCTTTCCTAGTATCATATCCAGTCACACTGGAAACCATTTAAACTTGTCTCTTGTTTTCATCAATAACTAAATCTACTTCTATGGCCTACCTGTATTATCCAAAGTCTGTTCAAAATGGTGCAGTAAAAAAGTAAAAAATTTCCATGGCACTATTAAAATTTCACAGATTGAGATCTTCATGGATTTTTTTAGACCCATATGCAGGCAAAATTCTAAGCACATTACAAACATAAATGTGTTCAGTACTACATTTTGAGCTCTATAACTGTGACTTTTAGTTTATAGATTTGGGAGGATTCTCAGTGAATAACTTCTTATTTACTCAACTACAGGAGGCAGAGAAACTAAGTGCCCATCAAGATTTATACTCTTATTGCATACATGGTTGTTGGTCAGGGAGCCTGGCAAGCCTCACTTGCATCTAGATGTAGTCAATGCAAGAAGAAAACCATTTCCAGTCTTGATATGCAAAGCTGCTAGAATGTCATCCTCCCTCTTTTCAACCATCTCCCAGTTTTTCTTTTCTGGTCCATGCCAGTCACTCAATGGAAGATGCCATAGCTATCCAAAGCCTGCATGAGAGAGAAGGTAGAGGCTCCACCCCACTCCATCTCCTCTTTATGGCACTGTTTGTATTTTATATCAAGAATACAATTTCTATTTAATTAAGTATTAAAATGATAGGATTTATCTGATATGAAATTTGGCAGACTTCAATAAGCTCTGCAGTACTTATTGGGAAGATCAAATAAATTGACAAGTCTCTATCTACTGTGAAGCAATCAAATAAGGACCATATGTTATAGTATGTCCAAGATTATCCTGTGTAAGCATATCAGAGCATAATTATTCATTGTACCTCTTCTCACTTGCAAAAGTATCCCTGTATAGATGAGAATGTGTGCAGTCATTCTACTGGCATATTGCTATGAAAATAATTTTTGGCAAAAACAGTTAAAATAAATAGAATTAAAATTTGTGTTTGACATTCTATACCACTATTTATGTGATATAGAGCAAGTCAATTTCTCTGAACTCTGACTATTGCTAGCAGAATATGCATACTCATATTGCTTAATTCTCATCATTGTTTTAAAAATCAAGAAGATAATCTGTGCCTGAAAGAACTCTGATAATGATGAATTACTGTGCAAATATTCAACTATTAATAAGCAAGAACTAGGAAATGATGCTATTTTAAGGAATGTAGAGGAAGTTTTCAATGAACAAATATTTTTTATTCAATCAAAATATCATTTATAATCTTTGAAAACATGCATTAAGATTTGCTGCTTAAAGATTGGATTATTTTCACAAAAAATTAAGTCAGACCTATTGAATAGCTACTCTGGGTTGTGTGCCTTTCAAGAGACTAAATACCTAGACACCCTAGGAAGAAAGCACAGTACCCCTTCCTTCTTCCTTCCTTGAAAAGTAGATACATGCTAGCAAGGGAATTCAAACTTTCAAACAGATTTGAGAAATCAAATTAGGTTTCACTAAAGTTAATGGCATCTGATTTGAGATGTGAAGGAAGCTGAATGAAATGAGTAAATAAATAAATGCAATAGGGAGCTTGGCAGAGAAGATTCCACAGGGTCTGCAACATGTGCAAACTCTCTGTTGAGAGAAAGAATATGACTTATACCAAGAACTGACAGATGTTAATTTAGATGGAGTCTGACAAGTGATCAAAAAGTGTGGTATATCTACACAATGGAATAGTACTCAGCAGTTAAAAATGATAAAACTCATGTCATTGTGGCAACATGGATGAAGCTGGACAGGATTATGCCAAGTGAAATAAGTCAGAGGAAAAAGAGAAATATCCAAGGGCTTCACTTACGTGTGGAATATAGAAAACTGACAAAAGGTCAAGAAAAACCAAACTTGCAAGTTGACCGTAGATGTGAGTCATACAGCAAGGGAGGAGGATGAATAAGGATCAAAACAAGGGAAAGAAGAGCACAGAGGACTATGGTGGGTAGTTCATGAAAGATACAGTGGTGGGAGAACTTCAGAGATTAGACCTGAGGGGAGAAACCAATTACTGTACAAAAATGAACATTGATGTAAGAAAACAATTTTAAAGAAAAGAAAAACTAGATATTAACATGGAAAATATTTTACAAAAAAGGTGGAGTCTGAAGCACAACTGAAAGGGCCATGATATGAATCTGCAGATAAGCAAGAAACAAATCAGGTAAGAACTAATGGGACACAGCATGGGTTCCAGTCATTTGTTCTGAACACAATGAGAAATCACTAAAAGTTTTTATCAGAAGGTGACATAACTGAATGCAAATTTTGAAAATATAACTCTGGATACAGAATGATAGCTGGGATAAAAACACATTTAAAATTCATTACTCATAGAACACATTTGATGGATTGATTATCGTTTGTTTTCTTCCTACTCTTTCTCCAGTATTTTTCTCCCTACTAACACATTTCTATTACTTCTTTTATGACCAGGTTTAAAAATATTTAGAAGATTTACTTTAAAATTAACAGGATCTATTTACATGTTTCTTCTTTGAATTCCTTCAACATCTTCAAGATATTTATAGTGCATTTTATTTAATTCTATTTTTTTAAAAAAAGATTTATTTATTTATGCATACGGAACTGAGGTATAGGCCAGAGGTGCAGGGGGCAGTGAGAGGATTCACCAGACACAGAGTGGGGAGCAGAACAGGAAGACCTATGAAGTACACTGCTGAGTGGAGCAGTGGGTGGGTCAGGAGAGGTCTGCCACGCCATGTGGATCACCTCTGGGGTGGGGATCGAGCTCATGCTGAAGTGGCTTTAGCTTCTTAATGCTGTGCTTTAACCAGCTGTCACCATTGAGGGACCGGGATTATTTTTATAAACTAGATACTGCTTTTCAATGGCAGAGACTTGTACACAGATTTTAGAACAAAAATAACTTGCCTAGATCAATTTATTTTTAAGGTTTGGTTCCTCTTAATACTAATAACTGGCTTCTTAAGTTCATAAATTGTGTCTCTGTAAACACCATAGCAGTGAAATAATCTAAAAATAAAGACATTACAAATGTTTATTTATAGCATGTGCATAATCAAGCCAGTGTAATCAGCAGAAATTGGCAATGATCTTGACATAGTTTCCAGCTTCTGCATGGCATTTTGATAGAAAAGGACACTTTATGTGTGACCTCTCATAAAAACTGTTAATACTAAACATTTCTAAGTTTGCTTCACCTTTCATGTAGTGGTTATGAGAAACAATTTCCAATGAATAAATTTAGAGTTAGTGCAATAATAGTATTTCCACTATTAACAACACTTAGAATCCAAAGTCAATGAAATATTAAGAGGATATGCCTCTTAAATTTTGATTTTTAGATAGCAAATTCAGAAACATCTTTGTAAGGAGCCTTACATGAGTGAAATTGTGTTTTCTTCAAATAGGGTTCAGTGTAGTTTATAGCTACATCCAAAAGTAATGTGGTTCAAATGCAATCAATTCTACTTTCCCACAGACGACTTAACAATTTTCCATTACATATCAAAGGCAGGAGACCGGGGATAAAAAGGCATATCTTTTTTCCACCACTGTGCAAAGGATGTGTTAAAGACTGAAAATGTATAATAGTGTCTAAGGTAAGTTACAGCCAAGATTCCTTTTCTGTATAGTTCCATGAGATAGGCTGTGATGGGTGCGTGGAAGGCAGAGACAGTAACAATATATCTCTGTACAAACAGATTATTTATTTCAGTTCCTTTCATGTGCTCAATTACTGTATCTTCAAGCATGAGATACAGTGTATAGTATCAGATAAATGTACTCAAACAGCCACAGTGGTCTGGGAGAGAGAAGAATAACCACAAGGAAAAGAGATGAACTTGAAATGTGTGCTACCGCCTGGAAACACAGCTTGGATGAGATCAGTGCCACCACAGGTTACATGAGAAGACTCAGAACTAATCCATAGACTTGAAAGAAAATAGGATAAAAATGGGGCCAGGAAGGTGCCCTAAATAAGTATATATACCTGACAATTAGGTCTAGGCCATGCTTTGATCATAGATTAAAAAACTGGAAACTTGTATATAGATAGAAATCTTTTTGTTTATTTTCATTTAATTGCTCTGGAATAATAAAAACATAGGACTCCAACCCCAAGGAGGAAAAAATACATTCATTATTAGTTTATGTGCTATATGTTTTTAAAGGGAAATTACTTCATGAAACAAATTTTTCTTTTAATGGAACATTCCTTAGGTTCATTTTATGTTGGAAAAAAAATGGATGCATCACTGAATTAATTCAAGGTGCATTTTCATGTGTTCTGTTAAAGAAATTAGGAACCTTTGTCAACATAGAATTTAAGAAGGAGAAGCTAATCAAGATCTTACACTCTGATTTACTTTCAAATTCAGATTAGAGTTTTAGTATTTTGTGCTCCAATTTCTGAGCTCCTAGTTATTCTACATACTATAGTGTTTAGGTAGGATTTATCAATTAAAAGAAACCTTTCTTATTTACTATGAATTTGAAACTAATGTAAAATATATAGTTCAAAATTCCATGCAAAAATATTTTTCCAGAAAGATAGAGAATATTTCATAACATACATATAGAATTCTTGCTCTATAATTCTCAGATGTACTACAGTCACATGAGTAAAAGCATACTAGTTAGGTCTGCAATGGTTGATTTGTAATTAGTTGAGGGATATTTCTGTCCATGCCAATCATTTTATGAAAGTCAGACAATAAAAGCTGGCAAGGTAGAGAGAGCTTTCTCTGTTATTTGGCTGGGCAGATGCAACTGAAGGAAATTTATGCCTTGAATAATGTGATTAAGTTCTCATAAATGAACTTTTTAAAAATCAGTATCAATGAAAACATTTATAGATATGGCCTTGGACAATTAGTGATAATTAGCAGTTTAAGACAAGTGACTTAAGAACTCTAAGCTAAGAAAGTAATCATCTAATACAGAAAGTTTAGGGAGGTAATCTACTCATGGCTTACAATAGGGGAATCAAATAATAACATACAAAACAGTTTTGGTGTAGATTTTCAGAGTGCTTATGAGAAAGGTATTATGATCCAAGATTTCTCCACACAGATTCATTTTCAGTCCATCTTCTCATAGCTTATCCTTGCTGTGAAGGAGTGTATCGTGTTCTACAGTTTTTGCTCTATCTATGTTGATGACTCACAAATCTCTACTCTTAGTTTGAACTAGATTCAACTGGTAATATATCTGGGTATCCTCAGGCATTTGGATAAATATACTTAATAAATGGACTCAGTTTTGAACTCAGTGGCTTACACAAAATCTTATTTTTTCCCTTTAGAAATCATTCTGTCTCATCCTATTGATCTGCAACACTATTCAACAGAGACCACAACCCAGGATTATGGGGTCTGGAGATCTCCCCCCACCCCGATTCTGTTTATTTTCCCCTCTTCATTTCCTTAATTTGAAGCTTGAACTCTTTCAGAAGGCACTGATCAAGTATCTGTATTTCTAGTTTTATATCACACTAACACACCTACCAAATTACTGACAGACTTTCTTTCAAAAAGAAATATTTCAATATATTACTACTCAAATTAATACCTTTCAGTATCTCATCTAATTACAGAATCAAAACAACTATTTTCCTTTTAATAATTTATAGATTGAATAGTGTATATAGTCTATTCTTATTTTAAGCTATGCTATAACCTTCATTGAACTATAAGAACTAACATTAGGATGTTTATTTTCTTCTGATACTATTACTATTTACCCTAATCTCTAAAACTAGCATTTCCTTTATTATCAAAATCAAAAGCATAATGTTTAATATGAAGTAGATATGCCTCCTGGAATTTCAGGATTTCATTGAGGAATCAGTTTCCCGTAGGTCACAACTGGAACATATGCTTTTGCCTGTTTCTAATTACATGATTTAAGAGAAAGTGGGTATATTCAGACATTTGACGTGAAAGGTAAAGTCATTCAGTAAAATTATAGATCACTTGCTTTGTATGAAAAGACATTCATTTTAGATACATATAGAGAAAGACTAGACTTCAACTAAAATACAAGAGTCTTTGTTGAAGACTCCTTCAATTCAGGAAGGAAGAGTGATTACTGCTGATTAATACACATGCTTCAGAGACTAACCTGAGGATACAACTAAGAGAGGATCTGAGAGGAGTGACCGGGAATGAGAAATTGGGTCTTATTAGAAGCACAATTTAAATTTTGTGCCTCTCAAAGCAAAGTAATTTGGTGTCATCATTTTTCTCCTTGGCTTGTCCTAGGTAAGCTACTACATTTTTAGAACAGGTATTTCTTCTTCCCATGCATTCTTCACAACAAGATAGTGATCAATGGAGTGTGATAGGAAAGAGGGACTCCAGAAAATTAGTTACATTTCATTAATAAGTGAATCAAACTTTTAATTGACATAAATTGGAAATCCATTTTTTAAATAACTAAATATATTTCCACAATTATATGCTAGTTTCAGAGTAACAGGATATAAGCAATAAGTGCAGATTTCCCTTAGATTTGAAAGGCTTAGATGTTGCTAAATTAAAAATTCCACTGAGAAAGAAAAAGTTCAGAATTTTTTTCTATAAAGTTACCAAGTAGAGAAAGATCATTAAGTGAAGTGGAAAAGAACAGATAGATAAAAAACTTACCAATGTCTTTTGGAAAGTACTACCCATTCACTCAATGAAATGAATAGGAGTAATGCAAATAAAGTCTATATTCCTCTGTAGCAATAATTATTTGTAGATTGATAGAAGCACTTATTTAAAATATCTTTTGGGTATTTTCTTCAAGACTGTGATTTTCACTTTCATTTCACACCTTTCCAAACATTTTTCATAACTATGAAATAATACAATACTCTCAGCATTTTTCTAACTTTATATTTTTAGCTAGTTTTAGTTTCTTCACCTTAAAGTCTGTGTACATGGTAGATGTAATATAGTAAGTTAACATATGTTAATTTCAGGTATTAAGAGGGCTATGGAAAATGTAACTTGTAATGGTATAGACAATGTAGGCAAAAGAATAGATTATATTCTAACTTAGTTGACTCAAGAAATTTCTTTGGGGAGAGAAATTTGAGCAGAACACACAAGGCGGCAGTAAAGAATTAGCAAATCCAGAGCCTCTGAGATAGGGACAGTCTTGGACTTTGTGAAGCATATCCAGTTTGTGAGCACTGCTAAATGGTGTAAGAAGGCAGTGGAGTTGAAGAAGTAGCAGTGTAGGGTATTTTAGTACAGTACAGAACATAAATCTTATTCTGGGTGCGATGAAGGGGCATTAGAGATTTAAAAACAGATTAAGAGCATAAGCTCATTTATGTTTTTGAAAAGGACACCATGTCAGCGGTGATCAATTAGAGGCTATGTCAGGAGTTATGGATTATGCCCAGCTGTTATATAATGACCTATAGGCAAGGGCTTTGAGTATAGAAGGAGAGGTGACTGGGTTTGCAGAAACTGAGGCTGTGATCTACTTAGAATGTAGGGGGGGAAGAAGAGTCATAATGGACATCTAGAGATTTGTTTGTAAAACTGGATAGAATGGTGCTCAAGTTATTATGATGATGAAACCTAGATGTGCAGCAAACCAGGGTGTCTGGAAAATCAAGACTCTGGTTTTGGACATACAAGGTTGAGAAACCTCTTGGATATCCAAGAAAAAAATGCTATATAATCAGTTTGAAATATGGATCTTAACAGGAACTAGGTATAAATTTGGTAATCACTGATGTGTTATACATTTCATCAGGTAGAAAAAACAGCTTATTTAAAATTTTTATCTATGTATTAACTATACAATATTTTCTTTTCAGTATTTTTATTCTCCACTCTTTGAAGAAAACTATATTAACCTTTGGATATTAGACATATATTGATTATATTAAACATAACTGATAGCCATAAAATACAAAATTCCTAACTAGCTAAGAAATAGTGGATTATACTTCTTTTCCATGTCTCTAAATTTAATTACTTTTTACTATTATTCTATACTTTCTCCCCAAAACATAAAAATGGAAAATGAGGAAAATACATTAACTGCTGTCAGATCAAGTGCCTTAACTATAAAAGGCAAAGTTAATTTTCTTTACATCAAATAGTAACTCTTTTAGATCCTGTACTGTTTTCTGAAAAGCAGAAGCCATCTTAAGTAAAATAAAACATTAATGCATATTTCCCATTTGCCTGACTCTGTTAGCACTTGTGTATGTAACAAGTACTACAAACAGATTTGATCATAGATATATAATTTTTTAGAGAGAAATAAGATGAACATGCATAACAATATTTCATAAAAATATATATGATAATGTGCAAACAACATAATTGGTTATGTGAAGTATAGAATTCTGGTGGTGGTGGTGGCTTTTAAAAATAAGATCATATCCAGATATATGCAGAAACTAGAATACTAATGTGAAAATGTATCTAAGCTTGACTTACCAAGTGGTTGACCTGCGATGATTCTGGCATTTTCTCCCGCCACTGCAGCTCTTGCATGCCGCTCACTCATATACTGTACAAATGCATAACCTTTGTGAACTGAACATCCAACAATTTTTCCATATTTTGAAAAAATGGCTTCAATATCAACTTTCTTGACAATAGCTGTATTCAGATTGCCAATGAAAACACGGGAGTTGATGGACTTTGGGTCATTCTTATTGGTGACATTGCTGGTCTGTGTTTTGCCAGTCATGGTTGGCTCTCCTTGTTTTAATCCTAAAACAACAACAACAACAAACCCATAGTCAAAAGGTAAATAATCAAATTGAATGGATATCACTGACTTTTAACAGTTTTTCAGTGCGTGTACAACAGGCAATTTCAAATCCTTAAAGTACTAGTGACTTTCTTGAGAAGAAAATTAGTAATAAAAAAAAAGTGAACAGTTTCATTTCAAATGCAGAGGAACACATTTATAATCATTTAACAAATAGTTAAAAAAATTATTGATTTATTTATTCAAAATTCAGCCCTGCAGAATACCCAAAGCTTTTGTACTTGCTTTTATTTTTGAGGTTATTAATTTTTTAGAAGCAAGATGGAGAATAAGCCATCTTATACTATCAACAAAAAGAAAATCCACTATGACTAATATATTACAGTAACCTCCATTTACTGTTGAGAGCATGCAATTTTATTTCTATAATTTGTGTAGTAAGTAGACATACTGGCTATTTCATTATCAGAAGCCTTTAATCAGAAACTAACAATTCCATTAAATGCTGTGGAAGAGAGAAAAGGCATTAAAAATTAGAAATTTAATTAGAAAACTTAACATAAAAATCATGATTTTGAAAATAAGGGATTTAGTCAGAATTAATTCTGTGCATTAACTTTAATTGAGCCAATAACACATGTCAGTTTCACACATACACAAAAACAGATGTGTAGCTAATTTTCAGCAATGATCAGCAAATTAATAGAGTAGGCCTCTGTGTTGAAATTTCTATTCTCAATCTCATTTTTAATTCATTTAACTAAAGGCTCCTGTGTTGCCTAAGGACTGCTAGTATTTCTAAAAACTGTTTTCTGAGCTTGGCAGGGTATTTAATCGTGCTTAATTAAACTCAATGAAACTTTTATTTCTTAGTACTCTAGTCAGCACTTACAGCTCTATTTTTTAAGACTTTAAAAACTTGTTCATTATTTTAACAAAATTTATTAAGCATCTTTTTTTTTTAAACCAGGCATCATATTTAAAGTGTCTAATAATTTAAAGAAACCATTATGTTAAAACTAAAATTCCTACAAGTCTGTATATACTCTTTGACATTGGTGATCATTGTTGAACATTAGTTAACGTGATATATTATCAATGGCAAATACATTTTATATAAAAACTCTTAAAATACTATAGCTATAAAATAATTAATAAACACATTTAAAAATAACTCAAGGTTATATTTCTAAATTGAACATGAAAGTGTGGAAGTCTTAGAGGCAAGCAAATTGGATGTACTTGAATATATATTCATTATGCATTTAAACCAGCTACTTCTGAAATCAAGAGCAACCAAAAAACATTTAGAAAGTTTAACATTAAGATGTTAAATATTACATCTTGGAATATTAAAACTGTATTTTATTAAAAATGTTGGATAATCAGTAATTATACACATATCCTTATATTGAAGAGTTTAGTTATTTATATCAAAAACTAAAAGAATGACAGCATTAAAAAACAAGGGTTCTATTGCTGCCTTGTTTTATTTCAGCCTACCTATATTTAAGTGGCTTCTTTATGAATTTTTCAAAATTATGATTGAAGGAAAGGTAATCTGATAATATTTTAATTTTGTTATTTAAACTGCTGAATATCTCAGAAACTGCTAGAAGAATCATTGTGTATATATGCATTAAAAAATTACTTCTTCATATAATTTAATGTAATTTTAATATATTTATTTATTTATGCATACAGAACTGAGGCACAGGCCAGAAGTACAGGCCAGAAGTACACCAGACAGAGTGGGGAGTAAAACAGGTCCTCTGACAAAGTATATTGCTGAGGGGGTCAGGAGAGGTCTGCTGCGCCATGTGGGTCACCTCCAGGATAGGAGGGAGCACATGTTGAAGTGGCTTTAGCTTCTTAATGCTGTGCCTTAACGTGCTGTGCCACCAGAGAGGGCCCAATTTAGAATATTTTAATAACACTGAATGGAAAAACAAATGGAAGATGTACCTTTTGTTCTACAATAAATTGATGGCTACCTTTCTTACCACCCCAGGCAAACAGTGGTAAACTAATCTATAGAAATAACATTTTTTCTTTCCTTGTTATGTGACACAAATTTTCAGAAAAATCAGAGTTTCCTTTTAGAATAAATTTTCATGGTTGAAATTTTATTTCTGGATAGGGATAATTTGGCTAACATGCAAACACAAGAGTTGCCATCCTATTACTTACTCAGTCCACTGGTTTGACAGTGAACCTGAGTCAAATTAAATATGAGGGCACAAGTGTACTCTGAATTCTCATGGTAAATAACACACTTTCTCTGACTCCACCCTTTTACTCTATGTGAATCACTGTCAGAATTCCAATGATAAACTGCCAGTTACATAATTCTATTCTGTTACCTTAAATTCTGCATGTATCTAATATCTTACACAACATTTAACCAGTTTATTGTAATAACTTTTATTGCAATCGATTAGAACTTCAATAGCTTCTGAAAAACCAAGCCTCCACTCATTACTAAACTCATCATCTTCTCTATTATATCAATCTTCAACCAGTTGAAGAAGAATTTCTACTTCATTCATGAAGGAATAACAATATTTAACTTAACTCACCTGGCTCTAAGAGAAAACCAAGTTGATATAAATGAAACAAAAATTGAGGAAGAGTGAATGCTTCCAAACACATTTTAGAAGACTAATACCACTCTGATACTAAAAGCACAAAGAAAGAAAATTATGGACCAATATCTTTGATGACCATAGATGTAAATACACTCAACAAAATATTAGCAAACCAAATTCAACAATATATTGAAAGGATCATACATGACTAAGTTGGATTTGCTCCAGGTATGCAAGGATGGTTCATATTTATAACACATTGTTATAAATTCATAACATAAAATTCATATTTGTAACATATCATTACAAATTCATAACATAAAATCTGTACAAAATTTATAAGATCCTATCAAAATTTATAAGATGTGTTTTTTTAACATTTACCGCCCATTAAAGACAAAAACTCTAAAAAATGTAGATAAAAGATACCTCAACATCTATTAAAATGACATAGCTAACTTCTGTACATTTTTTTAAAAATAAATACAGACAACAGGCATGTAAAAGAATGCTCACTATCAGTTATCATTTGGGATGTAAATCAAAACCATAAAGAGATACAACCTGACATCAGTGAGAATGGTCCATATCAAAAAACTATAAGGAACAACAAGAAAGGCAATGTTGGTGGGAGAGTAGACTGGTCCAGTTCCTGTGAAAAATAGTATGTATGGATGTTTTACAAAATATTAAAAATAAATCTGTCATATGATCCAGTAACTCCTCTCCTAGGTTCTATCAAAAGAACATAAGACATGCTAGTTCAAAGGGATATACATATTGTTACTTTTATTGCAGTTTCATTTACGATAGCAAGCTATGGAAACAACCTGAGTGCCAAACAAAAAATGAGTGGATTAAGGAGATGTGGCATATCTGCAAAATGGAATACTACACTGCTGCAGAAAAGGTGAAGTCTTGTAACAACATGGATGGGGCTGTTAGAAGAAGAAAGGCAAGTATCAGATGTTGTCACTCATGTGAGGAATATGAAAAGAGAAAAAACAAACAAACAAACAAACAAAAAACCAGAGGAACAGAACAAATGAAATAATAATAAAAAAAATCCCTAGAAACCTCACTGAAGAACTGAGGCAACGAAAGGGGAAAGATAGGAAGAAAATGGGACCCAATGGACTCAATGGAGTGTGGTGGAGTATTATGGGTGCTTTTTTGGATGTTGGGTGTGATGTGAAATTTATTTCTGAAGAGTCATAAACCTTTACTCCTAAATTATATACTGTGCTGTAAATGAATGTTATCCCACTAAAAAAGATGCATTTTTTAAAAAATTAGGCAAATAAAGGTATTTCATTCTACAACTCATTATGTACTACAAACATTTAATAAAAATATTCTAAACAATATCATTCTAAACAATTATCATTAAAAATTAATATGTATTAATGTCATGTAGCAAATAATGCCAACCAAGGGCTCTTAAATAGCACAAACTAGATTTGAGTCATTAACTAATAAGAAATAAGTGTTTTTTTGACTGAGATTAACTAGTTGACTAGGAAGTTTATGAGAATAAAAATCTTCCACTCCAACGTACATGGGTTTGGCAAAAGATTGATTTCATGGGAGGGACTCTGCAGACTGTGTGATGGTTGTTTTTGAAAAAGTCATTCATATGTAAGCCTTTCTCTTTAAGTAAACTTCTTCACTCTACTGGAAACACCTAATCTTATCTCTCTTCAGAGGTGAATGGAATACTTAAATCTACATACCTTTATTTTCTGTGCCACTTTTGGTAAACTCCTTAATTTACCTGTCTTTCCACCTTTCCTTGTTTTGGCTGAGCTCTGAAGCTATGTGGCAAGCTACTTAATTTTGTTGGGCCTAGCCCATGTATGCAGAAGGTATAAATGTTGCTATTAAATTTTTGACTTTTTATCATCACTATGTCTGATGTGGGGTGTAGGATGATTTCCTTTGTGCCCTAACAGGAGCAAAATTAAAGAAATACAGAAAAATAGATAATGTGACAAGTATAGTTACAAAAATTAATGATTTTGCATTGGTTATTTTAATGACAAACTTGTAAATCAATAGCTATAACAACTCATTATTTTAAACTAATTTAATAATTTTAAATATTAATGAACTTAAAACTTATTCAAAATTCCTTAGGAAATATAAATTAGTACATGACTGAAATTTTGTAATAAGGAATAGTAACTGTTAAACCATCTTTTGGGAAACATTTAATGAAGTGCTACATATGGTATTGTATATATTCTCTATCAGGGAACATGCAAACTATGCTCATCTAATTGCCATATTCAATTTAAATGATTCCAATGTAATTTTTATGACCAGAGGTAAAAATCATATAGTGGTATATCTCAGGGTTATACTACTGGATGCTATTCACTTTAAAGAATCACTCTGAGGTACACATTCTCTGGAATCAGAACAAATTGATGGAATTCTAGACAATTTAGTGATTGAAATATTCTTAAAAGCTTTCCTCTCTACAAAACAGAACTATTAGTCACGCAAGTTGTTGGAGATGCTGACTGCAATTATACTTCCCAGATAACTTTCAGTTGGTCAGTATGACCTAAGCAGATAATCTGAGTTCCTGAGAAGTGAAATCAACAATTAGGCTCTTTCTACTTCACAGTAGAAAACATCAAGGTCAGTACCCACTTGTGAGATAAAGGTTTGGGGAAATGGAGTGACTAAGAAGCAAGCTTCTTATGAAGTACTGGATTACTGTTATTGATGGTGCTGTGTTATACTATGAGGGGCCAGATATGGTCTTATGGTACAGACTGAGCCATTACTGACAGTGGCAGCGGAGGACATGACCATGAGGCACTAACTCCTTGGTTTGTGGCTAGTTAGCTACCTGCAGGACATATCTGAAAAGATTCCTTATTGGACTGGAATTTGGCAGTCACAAGAAAGCACAGAAATCACTTCATTCTTGTTAATCACCTTTGTGTTAACCATCATATTTATTTGAAGTTTCAAAAGCACTTTCCATAAATTTATTTTAAATTTTCATGCAACTTCAGTGATTTGGCATTTGTTTACCTGGCTATATATTTTGGGAGCCTGCATCTTAGCATGTACACACATGTCTCATTCACCTTCCACCAATGCTGAGTGCCAATATCCTATTACAGTACTTTTTCTTTTCCCACTCCCTATCCCCTGTGGTGACCAATATATTTTTCACAGAGTCTAAAAGTTATTTTTGCTTTGTTTAGCAAATTAGTTTTCTTTGGTTATTTATATTACATAAATGAGTGAAAACATCCAGTAACTGTCTTTCATTTTCAGACATTACATTTAGCATAATCATCTCAAGATCTATAAATGGGAATACCACATGACTTAGCAATACCACTTCTATGTATTTATCGATGAATATGATAACACGAGGTGTATATACTTCTATGTCATAGCAGCATTATGTGCAACAGCCAAGACATAGAACCATCCTCTTTTTAAAATCTGTCATAAGCATCTCTAAAAGAGATTCTACTCTAATTGAGGGATTTTGAATTTTAAAAGACTCACTAAATCATGAAAATGACCTCAAAAACAGCTCTGCAACACTTACTTTATATTTAACAAACACACAACATCTATTATATACCTGGTTTTGCTTTAAGTACTTATTCATTCACTAATAGTAGTAAGGAAAGGTTTCTTTTTCCATCATTTCCTCTGCAATCTGGAGTATTCCCAGAAAAGAGCTCCAAGTTACTAAAGGAAAACTCTAATCATGATAGCGCTCAAAGCTTCTACATGTAAAGTGCTTCTACATGGAAAGGCTCTTTACTACCATAATTATTCATATTATGCTGGGGGAAATAGTCATAAACTGGAAAAACTTGGCCTGTGACATACTGAGAGAGAATATCAGATAACACAGTATCTTGTGAATGCCTAGAGACTGTGATAATTTTTCCTCAGAAATTATAAAATCCACTAGTTTACCAACTACACTTTCCTTGAAATAATATCAAATAGGAAGTAAACATAAATACCAGATGCTCTTACTAATATGTGGAATATAGAGAAACCCAATGAAAGGTCAAGAAAAAGTAAAAAAACTAGGAAGCTGAACACAGAACGAGGCACACAGCAAAGGAAAGCTACAGAACAGGAGAGGGGTGAACACAGGGACAATGCTGGGGTTCATAGGTGATATGGTGGTGGGAGAACTATGGGGACTTCAATGATGTAGAAAAATAATTTTAATTAATAATAACTTTGTATTCACCTCTTTTGTAAATGATAATAGTAAATATGACATAGTTTATATTATTCAAGTCTAATAAGGGAATACGAAGAATCAAAGTAAAAGCGTCACTATATTCATTTCTAACTGATGCATTAAATGAGGTCACACGGGAAAAACAGGACTGATACTGTGGGATCAGAGTCCGCATTCTCCCCCATATTCTTCCACTGAATAAAATATCTTTCTCCATTTTAAAACTCTCAGGTCATTTAAGCTTAAATTGCAGGGTAGTAAACATTGTCATGCCCACAGGAAAAAATCACTCATTCCTAGTTAACAGGTCCATTCTACTCTTGTCCTCTTTGTTCAAACTGTCAATCATGACAGTTCCCTCAGGAGTTAAACTCAGACCACTAAGTGATTTCTTGTAGGCTACTAAACTGCCTGCAGAGATGAACAACTTTCAATCATTATTGATGCAGCTTTGGAAGACTGGCCTTACAGTGAAAGGCCTTAAATCCCACAACTGATTCCCTGAAATATCTGCTCTCTGCTAAAATATAAATAAATGCCTACAGTAGGTACAGCCATGAATTCCCCTTCAAGACCTGAATGTTTGTGTTTGTATTAAATAGCAGTGAAAAATGATAACGTGAAAATGCCTATTGTAATTCTAGATCAGATAAAATTTCTCTTTATAAATTCCTTAAATTCAACTGTTATAAATGCAGATGCAGTATTATAAATGATCGCATCTAGGAAACTATGTATTGCAAATAACTGACTCAGAATACAAATTTTTAGGTGAAATAAATCCTATTCTACTGATGCCTTAGTCAAGAGCGACATCTACACTTTACATTTCTTCTCTCCCTTTAGCTGTATAAAGCAGAATCTCCATAAAACATTGGAAAATCCCAGGGATATTGAAATTAAATATTAGGGATGCCCTTTTCTGAATGTAAGCTACAGGATTATTAGTGATCACCTATTTATAAATTTAGTCAAGATTAAGACTTGTTTGGATCTTACTCTAGAATTAGCAGTAAGGGAAGTGCTGGTTGCAGTTCTGAGGTAACTATGCCACAAGAAGTGTCTTAATTTACAGATATTTTAGTCTATCCTTTCCATTAGGCTTTAATACCAGTTTAATTTGTGTATCTTGTCAAACTTAGGGAGGAAACCTACCTAATATTTTTCAGGAAAGTTATCTTTAGTGTTAAGTGAGGATTCCAGTCTCAGCTTTACCTCTTCCTACATGAGGAATCTTGAGTAGTTATTTACTTCTTTGGTGCTCAGTTTTCTATCTGTAATTTAGAAATTTTAACCACAACTATTGATATGATTGTTAAGAGCCTTAAATGAGATGTAGCAAAACACTAAATGTAGTATTGAGCACATAATAAATTGCCTCAAAGATGTTAGCTTAGTGATTATTTGGAATAGATGCAGAAATTTGAAATTCAGGTCCCTGGTTATTTCCCTTCAGTGGAAATTATATTTATCTCTATTCAGATACAATGAGTTGATCTAAGGATCACTTACATCCTCCTCCCCTCCATCTTTAAAAACTTCTCCATTCTCAGGCAATTTTCTGGTAATCTGATAATTCTCTGAAACTGAATTTTGACACCAATTCCCAATGTTTTACATTACGTCTGTCCCAAAATGCTTTGGCAGGGCCCTCTGGAGATATGACACAATTTCTAATAATAATATATCTGAGATCTGAGATCATTTTAATCTTGAATTTATAATGTTGCTCTCAACAGGGATTCTTGTGAATTAATGTAATGGAGAAATCTTAATGAACAAATAACATATCTCAGCCTTGGTTAGTATTTATCTTACACTTAGAAACAATTGTGACTGCAGAGGTGCCTCGCCTCAGATTATCGTGACCTATTCTTTTCTTTGTGTCCTTCTTTGGCTTTGCCAACAAAGTCTTCATAGGAGCGAGGAAGATTATACAGATCTGTTTCATTTGGAGTGTGCATTCCATGTATTCAGATGATGGTATTGGGTCAGGTTCTTTCTGAACATTTATTTTAGACATATATCCTATAAATTTGAGATACTGCTACAAACAATGCTACAATTTCTGCAATGAATAATGAGATGATCAGTGGAGGTAATAGACTAAAAAGGTCAGATTCCAGGGCCCTCCCTGGTGGCGCAGTGGGGTAAAGCACAGCACTGAGAATCTAAAGCCGCTTCCGCAAGAGTTCGATTCCTGCCTGCCCCGGAGGTGACCACATGGCGCGGCAGACCTCTCCTGACCCGCCCGCTGCTCCCCTCAGCAGTGTACCTCGTCGATCTGCCTGTTCTGTTCCCCACTCTGTCACTGGTGAATCCTCTCACCACCCCTGAGCCTCTGGCCTTTACCCCAGTTCTGTATGCACAAATAAATAAATCTTTAAAAAAAAAAAAAAAAGGTCAGATTCCAAAAATAGGCCAATTCTATGCAGATTATGGTAGTTATTAGAAATATGCTGCTTTTGCTTCCTATAAGCTTGAAAGCCGATGAGATAGCTAGAAATTAATATTCACATGATAAAACTGCACACACACTGATAGAACTGATTCACAAATGTCTGGACTAAACCAATATGACAGGATATTGCTGGAACAGTTCTGCGACACTCAGGATAATATGAAATCTGGATTGGTTGCTAGAAATAAACTCACCCTGGACAGGGATACAATCTGCAATGAAATATCTCCCTAGGGACTTGAAAACCAGAAAAATTTACACCTGCAAAATGGAAAATGGTTTTGTTTCCTGCTTTAGATAGCCTTTGTCATATAGTTAATGTGTTTTATCCTTTCATCAAAGATAATCAGTGCTTGATTTGTTCACATCAATTTTGGTTAAATATAGTTGTTACTGAGAGTGTCAAAATAAATATACAAAATATTACAAAATATTTTGTAAATACAAAAGCTATACAAAATATTACAAGTGTAAACTGGTTGTATATTTGATTTTTTTTAAAGATTTATTTTTATTTGTTCATACAGAACTGGGGTACAGGCCAGAGGCTCAGGGGTGGCGAGAGGCTTCACCAGAGACAGAGAGGAGGCAGATCCACAAAGTACACTGCTGAGGGGAGCAGCGGGTGTGCCAGAAGAGGTCTGCCGTGCCATGTGGTCGCCTCTGGGGCAGGCAGGGATCGAACTCATGTAGAAGTGGCTTTAGATTCTCAGTGCTGTGCTTTAACCCATTGCGCCACCAGGGAGGGCCCTGTATATTTGATTTTTGTATAATTTAAAAATATATAGGAAAAAACTGAACTATGATGGCCCATATCTTTCTTTTAATACTTCTCTGAATTACATTTTTTCCTTAAGATAAAGAGATGACATACATTCTACATTAAATGTACAGATATAACATATTTCTAATATGACATTAAAATTACTTAAGGGATTTGAACAACTTAGGTGCTTAACTCATTTAAATAAGCTCATCTAAATTAATAACAACCCTTAAAAATGAATGACTAGACTAGGTGGAGATATGTCTATTGTCCCTTTTAGTTCTTAGTAACATAAAATATTACTAATTTGAATTGAATAATATATACATCTACAACACTACCACACTACTTCCCCAAACAGGCAAATAGTAACTGGATTATTTTCTTTGTATAGTTTTGAGCTAATTTATAAAACATGAGTAAATATATTTTAAAGATTATACAATGTATTTTTGAGAGACCAGATTCCTGACTGGAAGAATCACAGATTTATGGAGAAGAAAATTTGATACATTAGCATATGCAAAAATCTCTGTCCTATTTAATAGGATAAAATAGGTTTTCTTCACATTGTGTCAACTGAAAATTTATCCCATCTCTGCTCTTCATATGTGTGTGTGAGGGTTTCCTATACATAAAAGGATAGTGAGCACTGTCCTTTCTGGCATGAATGACCATCTAAATCAAATAGAAGAGAGTACATAAATTATATATGTGTGTGTGTGTGTACAAATTAAATATAACACAAATATACTCTCTATATTTATATATACATATGCATGTATGTGTATACATATATACATACATACACACACACATATACACACTTATTATATATAGTATATAGTAAATAGGTTGAAATGAGCAACCTAGCAGGGATAGGGATTAGCATATATCTGGCAAGAGAAGAGCACAATTTGAAACTGAGATATATGTACAAAATACTTTGACTACTGCTGTTAATAGTACAATTTTAAGCTCTTTAACAATTTTTGTGAACAGTGTGAAAGGAAAATATCCTTAGTATAAGTGAAGGAACATGTGAGTCCATATTTAGAAAGGAACTCATTATTTTAAAATGATGTATAAAACATTGTCTGCAAAAAAACATTTTAACATCCACAATACACAATAAAGTCAAACAGGAGAGATGAATTATTAAAGAAATTGGATGGGAGTGGCTTTCTTTACTGCATAATGAAAACACTTGTATTTTACTAAAGTATATTTAGAAATAATAGCTATCACTATGTAGCTATTGTTTAGTTGATAGCTATGTAATTTATTTGGTAAAATAAAATGGAGTATCACTCAGGATCATACATACAAATACTAGTGATCTCAACTTTGCAAAGATTTATATATATATAAAAAATTAGTATTGCAACTACCTAAGTGGGTTTAATAGGTTTGAGAGTCCAAAAGCCAAAAGCATGCTGATACTTTCTCACCTATTGCATATTCAACAGACATTATTTATACTCTCACCTGATTATCTGTTTCATAAAACACTTTACACAAAACAGCCACTTCTACTGAACCATCTGCCAGGCCTCTGAGGGCTTTCCAGAGAACTTCTTCAGTGATGCTAATATTAGCACCTGCAAAAGCCTATTTCTTTCTGGGGTATCCACAGCTGGAGGCCTCAATCCATAAACAACACAAGGCTTAGTTAGAATTGGGGCTGAGGACACATAATACTTATTCCTAGATTAAGACAAACTGACTTCTGTTATTAAAATTTGAAAACACTGACGATCAGACAAAATACAACATAAAAAAGGCCTTATGCATACATTAATAGTTCTATATATGCTATTATTAGAAGCACTTTACTTCATATAGCCAAAATAAGTGAAAAGACAAGTAGGTGGCATACACTGATGTCCCTTATCTTCAAAGAAGGTATTTGTACTAGGTATATTTTTAACAATATTGTATTTTATTGAAACAATAAAATTTTGTATTTTATGAAACAATTATAGTGATATTATAGTGATAATCAATATGAAGTTGATTATAACATTTTCATCATTTAGAAAACTGAAGCATTGAAACCCTATTGAATGTAACAAGACATTACATTTTTAATATTAAATTTTAAAGAACAATGTTTAAGACACGGCCTTAAATCTTGAGTTGTGTACTGTGTAGTGTGGGGGTACTTGAGCCAAATCTCTCATGGACACTCACATTTATTAAATATTGTCTATTTGTTGGTAAGTTTCTTCTTAAAGCATTAAAGTAAGGACTAAAAGTCACTCAAAAATCAATACTTATGGCATGTGGTCATTATATACATTTTAAATATTTAAATGATGTTTCAACAATGTTCAGGCTTACATAAATATGTACCCCTTTACACATGTAGATAGTGTGATAAAATAAAGAAAAGGCATAATTTATGTTGGGTTGGTCACAAGTTATCTAAGCAGAAAAATAACAGCGAGAGAGGGAATTTAGAGCTAAAATAATATGCCAGAAATTAAGAAACCTTTCAATGCCTGAAAGTTGAGAGGAAGAGAAAAGAAATACCAATCAAGAGGACAATAAAACAAAACAAAGAAACAAACCCAGAGGAAAATGAAGGTTTTAGTGAGATTATCCTATCAGGTCATCATGTGGTTAGTAGCTGCCCTTGGTGAGTGCCAGCATTTATCAAATGCATCTTAAGTTCTTTGAAATTTATCACTAAATTAAAAAAAGCATAAAAAGCAAAGTAGTAATATTCACATTCTACAAATCAGCAAAATGATGCTGATAGAAGCTAACATATCCAAAGGGATACAACTATAAAATAGTAGAGTCTGGATTCAGACCATTTTCTGCCTCATTCCATTTTGCCCTGCTATTAGTTTCAGACAGCAGCACAACTCATTTCAAAATTTCAATACTGGAGGATTTGATAAGGAAGCAGAGCAAGCCAAATGCTTTTAATCTAAAAGTATTCCTTCTCATCCTGAGAAGACCAAATCATGTGTCCGCCCAGGCAGGTAACAGCCTACCTCTATAAATTGTAGCTTACACTGAATTGTATTACTTTCTAAAATTTCTTTATCTCTAATCAGATACCTCTTGTGATATAATACAGACACACCTAGAGATATTGTGGGTTCAGTTCCAGTTCATCACACACACACAGAAAACAAAACAGACATGGCAACAAAGCAAATCAGAAAAATGTTTTTGTTTCCCAATCCACATAAACACTAAGTGTATGGCCCTCTGGTAGCACAGGAGTTAAAAACAGCATTATCAAGCTGTCGCCAGCCACTGCAGCACAAGTTTGTTCTCTGGCCAACCAGAGAGCTGCCCACATGGCACAGCAGACCTCTCCTGTCTTGCCCTCTGCTCCCCTCAGCAGTGTATTTCAGTCACTCTGCCTGTTCTGGTCTCCACTCTGCCTCTGTCTCATTTCCACACCTCTGGTCTGTACCCTTGTTCTTGTATGCATGAATAAATCTTTAACAAAAAATGTTAAGTTTATGCTATATTGTTGTCCATTAAATGCACAATAGCATTATTTCTAATAAATAAATAAATAAAGTATATCTCTTAATCAAAACTACATTACTGCTAAAATCTCCCAGGCATTCTCTGAGGCTTCAGCAGTCAAAAGTTTTGCTGGTAGAGGATTTTGATAGCTGTTGGTTGATTAGATCAGTGTCTGGTGAAAGCAACAGTGATTGTGACAAGTTATAAAAACGGCACAACAGAATATTTTCCAATTAGGTTGACTCTTCATTCATGAAAAGTTCTCTGTAACATCCTATATTGTTTAATAACATTTTACCTATAGTAGACTTTATTTCAAATTGGTCTCAATCCTCTCAAATCCTGCTGCTGCTTTATCAACTGAGTTGATGTTAATATTTAAATTCACTGTTGCCATTTAAACAATGCTCATATAATCTTTTATCAGGAGTAGACTCCATCTCAAGAGACCACTTTCTTTGTTCATCCATAATTTCAAGTTACCAACTGTGTTAGCCCCTGAACAAGAGAGCCAACATTTCCTTTGAAGGTTTGATGTCAGGTGTTGAGTTCTCTTCAGTCATTCAGGTCCTTGATGGCATCTTCTCCCAATAGAAGGCTATTTAATCTACACTGAAATATATTGTTTAGTGTTGCTAGATTTCATCAGTTTTTAACTAGGCCTGAATAATTTGCTTATAGCTGCCAGAACAAACCCTGCTGCTTTACACTTTGTTAATTTATATATATATATATATATAAACCTCAGGAATCAACCACTACTAACTACAAGCTTTCTTCTATAGTTTCTTTCTCTCTCAGTTTTCACAGAATTGAAGGGCAGGGGATCTCCCTGGTGGCCTAGGGGTTAAGAACTCAGTGCTACCATTTCAACAGTCTGAGTTCCACCAAGGCCAGGGAGCTGACCCACAGGGTGCAGCAGACCTCTTCTGTCTTGTTCACTGCCCCCTTCAGCAGTAGAGCATTCTGTTCTGCCTCCCACTCTGTCTCTGGTGTATCCTCTCAGCACCAACACTCCACTCCCCACCCCCCACCCGCACACCTTTCGCCTATACCCCCGTTCTTCTACAAAAAAATAACTAAATACTTATTTAAATTAAAAAAAAAAGTATTGGAGGGAGTTAGGGTTTTGCTCTAGATTAGACTTTGGCTCAAAGGAATGTTGTGGTTGTTTTGATCTAGCCATACCATTAAAACTTTCTCCACATCAGCAATAGGCTATTTCTCTTTGTTATTGTTTGTAGATTCACAGGACTTTAATTCCTTGGAAGAATTTCTATGTTGCATTTAGAATTTGGCAAACTCTGGCACAGGAGATCTAGTTTTGGGACTATCTCAGCTTTTGCCATGACTTACTCATTAAGCTTAATCATTGCTAGCTTTTGACTCAAGAGAGACCCGTGACTGCTTTCCATTTGATTACTTAGGAGTCACTGTAGAGTTATTAATAGGACAACTTTTAATACTGTTGAGTGTCAGGAAATTGGGAGGCCTGAGGGAAGAAAAGTGGAGGAGGAAGGGACAGCTGGTTGATGGAGCAAACAGAACACATACAACATTTATTAATTCATCATCTGCTATAGCATGGCTCTTCGTGCTTCAAAGCAGTTACAATTGTAACATTAAAGAGCACAGATCACACATCACTATTAAAACCAGAAAATTACTAAAATGTAAGAATTACAAAAATATCACTCAGAGAAGTAAAGTGAGCCCAAACTGTTGAGAAAATTTTACTAATCTAAATGCTCAAAGCAGGGGTCTCACAAGCCTGCACTTTATTAAAAAAAAAAAAAAAGCATCTGTAAAGCACAATATGAAGTTAAGTACAATAAAACAAGTTATGTCTGTATAGTAGTGATCAACATTTTGTGTACATGTCTTTCCTAAAATTAGACACACGAACACAAATGGTATTTTTTTAATCCAAAATTTATTTAAAATAGATAGTCTATTGTGTTTGTTCTCTTAACATGTATGCTCTTGGTAATATATCCTCCTTTGAAAATATAGTTATAGATAGTACATGAATTCTATAAAATATATGTAATTTTTATAATGTGTAATCAATCTGGTATGTATGGGTATTAACAGGAGTCAGAGTGACGATCTCAGGAAAAAAGCTTAGCTTCTGTGCATTCTTGATACCCTCCAAGTAGGATAGCTAAACTTTGTATGGGAGAAAACTTAATCACAATGCAAACTTGGAAAAAAATCAATTTTTTGAGTAATTTTCAGATAATTTACATAGTACTAACTGTAGAGTATTAGTTTGATAAATGTAAATAATTAGCATATCTGTCACATTACAGCTCTTTGTATGATATTTTATTAACATATTTTACACTACATAGCAGTGCAAAATGCTTAACTATTATAATCTGTTGATCCTTACAATAACCTTGTGAAGTATATAGGACTTGTGTATTTGCTGCTGTTTTACACAAAAGCAAGTAAGGCTCAAAACTTCATATTATCGATCTTACAGCCACAGAGCTGAGTCCCAGACCAGCTAAACCAGTGTCAGCATTTGCATTGTGCAACAGTCCCACTTGTTATGCATCTTATATTGCATTTTAATACATTAGATCAACTTAATCATTGTTATTTTAGTGAAGGTCTCAAATACTTGGCAAAGTGTTTCCTGTTTTTTGATGAATTAGAGGAGTTTATTTCCTTCTCAAGGTGTGTGAATTTGAAAATCACATGGTATTAAAAAGAATTCTAAGGGATAATATTGTAGAAAAAAAAATAGTGTTCCTGAAATACTCTAAGACCTTTTCATGTTAACATGACTTCCTTCTACTTTTTCTCTGAATCATTTCACTTTACAAAGATAGTGACAAGAATGCATTGATTGTAATGCATCAAGTTAACAAGTGTTTATTTAAATTCTTAGATGCAGCATCTTAGAAATGTCAGTCATTAATCTACTGCCAGGTATCAACTTGTGAACTATGTCCTTAATTTTCCTCCTTCAAATGGAATAGCATTATACACAAAGCCTGTCAGAGCAAAAACCTACAATTCTCATTCAGTTAATCGTGAAATTGCACTGTCATTAGGGGCCATAATTATTGCATAACATATAAAGTCAAGCAAAGTGCTTGTAATTGTTTACACCAGTGTCCACAGTCATTGCTCAGAGCTCACCTCTATGAGTGCAGGGTAAGACCTTCTCTGTGCTCAACATGTACCCGGGCATTGGAGGGAAAAATAAACCTCAGCTAGCTGTAAGTCACTTGGGCTGATCTCCTGTGTCACAGAGCAACAAAGGGGCAAACAAACCCCTTAGGTGCTTAATGAGACTTGACAATCCATCCTTGATGGCAAATTAATATGCTTTCTATTTAGGGAGACCTTTTTATTTCCACCTAATTGCAGGATACTAACTAGAAGCCACAGGCTGAAAGACTTTTAGTTTACCTTACCTGGCCACAATTTCTGCATAGGCTGAACTATAGAAGAACTGCATACTAGAAGTCTACATAATTAGAATTTGATATCTGATAATTAAATAGTTAACTGGAATAAAACAGATCATTCATGGACCGATGTTGCCTGTCTCTCTTAAACTGAGAACTATTATTAATTGGTATACCTGCAGCCAACAAGGATGAATCAAAACAGATTCTTACTCTCATATAATTTTATTTCTAGATTTTATGGGTAAGTAGACTTTGGTGATGACAGCCTAGTAATTCTAGAATGTTTTTATTTTTCTTTAATTAAAAAGATGGGGCATGGTAGGAATAGTTGAGGGCAATGGAAACCTCACCCTCAATAATTAGCAGGTCAGGGACAGTAACCCCAGTTCAATAGGATGTCTAGACACCTCCACTGAAGTGCAGTGGCAGTGGTTTCTAGCTAAACACCAGTTAGATGACAACTCTTGTCTGATTACAAAAGTATATACAATTTTGTAGTTAAATCGAATTCTGCCTTGTGACACATTTCAGGTGTAGAAACTTTTATTACTTTTGTTAGCTTCAGAAGAGAGCAAAATATCTAGTATCTGGAAAATTTGAAGAGCAGATTGATTGAGGCTAAGAGCATTCAATATAAAATGATATTTCAGCTAGGTAAGCTTTTATGTGTATTCCAGCTCAACTAAACTATTTAAAGGCCTCACACTTAGGGGTATGCTGTGAATGTGATTTGTTTCTTTTTGACTACTGAATAATTTAAACCACGCTTTTAATAAACTACAAAGGAATTGCAAATGAACCTATGCCATATAAATTATTTTACTTATATTTTAATACCATTTTTTAAATTCTAATGAAATATAGAAAGAATACTTGCTTCATAAAAAAGTAATATTTTGTTAGTTTTCTTACATTGTCATTCATTTCTGTATAATACTTGATTTTTCCCCTCAGGTATAGTCTCCATAAATTTCACACCAGCTCATCACCCTGAACCACTGCCATAGTCTCTTATGCTCTCCCCTCCCCTAATATGCAATTCTCCCCTCCCGCCCTTTCTCTCTGTCCAGATCTATAATTTGCAGTTAGTTTTGCCTTTGTTACTCACTGGCTCTCTGTTCAGTTTTCCTATATTCCTCCTAGAAGTGAACCATACTATATATTTTTTTCAAAATAAAAGTATGTTCTTTCAGCATAACTACATATATTTCCACACCAGAGAAATTAGGGTAACCGAATAATTTGAAGGATATTTTTATTAGTAACATTTTAGAAATCCACTATTTGCATTGTAAACTTTGTAATAATAAATGATTATAAAAAAACTTTATAAATCCAATTCAATTCTAGATGCGGACACAACAGCACAATACTGAAAACACAGAACCTGAAGTAAGGGGCACCAGTTCAAGGCATGGTCACTTTCCTATGCCGTATGTCCTAGAGTAAGTTGCTTAAGGTCTCACCTCACCTGCATTTACTATATCTGTAAAGTTGTGATAGTGATAACAATTTTCTCATAACACTAGAAAGGAGAGTAAGATAGTTATTATAATAGCTAAGTGTGTTAAAATATATTTATGTAAGCATTAAAAATATTAGTGACAGCACGGATATCTAGTTGGATCAGAGTTGGTCATAAAGGATAAGTAATAGTAATGCATAGAAGCAAACCAGAAGTTCCATTTTAGTGTCATGATCACTTTAAAGCACAGTGAAGTCTTGCTACCATTAAAAGAGTAATAACGGCCCTCCCTCGTGGCACAGCGGGTTAAAGCACTGCACTAAGAAGCTTAAGCCACTTCTGCATGAGTTCGATCCCCGCCTGCCTGAGGAGATCCACTTGGCGCGGCAGACCTCTCCTGACCCGCCTGCTGCTCCCCTCAGCATTGTATTTTGTTGATCTGCCTGTTCTGCTCCCCACTCTGTCCCTGGTGAATCCTCTTACCCTCAGCATCTCTGGCCTGTACCCCAGTTCTGTATGAATAAGTAAATAAATCTTAAAAAAAAAAAAAAAAAAAAGAAGAGTAACAGGCCTCTCTGGTGGCTCAGAGGGTTAAAGCTCAGCACTGTGAAACTAGCAGCAAGGGATTCTGCAAAAGTTCCTCCCTGGTCAGGGAGGTGACCTAGATAGCAGTGGCAAACCTGTCCTGTTTCACCCAATGCTCTCCTCAGCAGTATACTTCATCAGTCTCCCTGATTTGCTCCTCAGTCTGTCTCTGGTGAATCCTTTCACCCCCTGTACCTCTGTTCTGTATGCATAAATAAATCTTGAAAAAAAAGTAAAATAGTAATAGCAGAATTCAGTGTCACAATATATAAAGTAAAAGAAGATAGAAAAAAAAAACAGAAAACAAACTTAAACATAGCACAAGAAAAAATGACAACATACATAAAAGCAGCAATCTTACATTGAGTGTGCACACCTAGAATAGTACTAATACTTTCATGAAACTGTTCTCTATAACCCCACCATTTAGTAAAACTTTTTTCAATTTTAGTGAATTTTATTTATAGTTTTTAATTTCTTCTATTTTGAGGTTACCACTGAACAATATTTCCAACCACATGTAATTTATTATTGTTTTCATTTAGCATGGTCATCTAAAAATTTCCATGGTATTGTTTTTTCAAATATTTTTTTCCTGAAAAAAAAAAAACAACAAACTGAACAGATATAAATAATACAAGTGAATAACAAGTAAAATAACACAGGAAATATATTAACTATTCTTTTCTTCCAATGTCAACACATTTCTCCTAAATTAAACAGGAATTGTTTAGTGTTTTTGTTCATGCTGATTGAAGATCATATAAACATACAGATAATTTATATAAGTATAGATAAAATTTAAATTTTAAGCACAATAATATTAGGCAAAAGAGATGTTCCTGGAATTGAGGACCTCCAGGAAACTGTTGTAAGACCAAAAGATCAAAGTATTGAATCAGAAGTTGGTGCACACTGATGGTAAGTGGGGGTCCCAGGATGCTTCAAAGATGGAGGTAAATAAGTTATTCAGACAACTGGGACCTACCTCCCTTCTGCCTTCAAATGGGAATGATGTGCTGCTAATGGTTTCCTCTTAGGACAAGAAAATCCAGTATTTGCAACATTCCCATTCACAGCATGGCTTAGAGTGATGGTTTAAATCACCCAACTGAAATAGATTGATCATAAAAGAACAAGGTATAACAATAATTGAGTCTCTTCAATCTCCCAACTTGTGACCTTCAGGGCAAGGGATATGAGCTAACTTATGCAACCGGCTCTCCTGCTACTGATTCTTCCTCCTTGACTAATTAAACTGGAACTTAATATTGTTTTGTTTATATGAGCTTTTTGCATGCATGTGTACATTTTCCTGCTTGTCTCCACACTCCATATTCTCCAGGACTTGACTAACACAACCCAGTATCATATCATACACATTTGCAACTTAATTATGTTACTTAACAATACAACATGGGCATCCCTTCTGGTCAATACATATAAAGTTATTAATATTTAAAAATTTTTAATAACATTTTCTACAACAAATTAAATATAATTTGCTTAACTTTTCCCTTATACTATTACCAAGCAAACCCTACTTGATTTTTTATCATTGCAATCTTAATCTCCAAAATATTTTACACCTGTAGGTTTAATACATTGTTGTTTTAATTTATGTGGAAAATCATCAAAAGTAATTATTGGGTAAAATTACATGCATATTTATTTTTATCTTATATTGGGACAATAACTACCAAAATTATCATTCATAGAAATTCACAGTTCCACCAAAACATATGGAAGTAGCAACAAAACATTCCAACAAAACAGTAATGCCATTAATGTGATTATTAATCTGATCAATAAAATGCATAGTTCATTGATAGTTGCCTTTAATTTTTCAGTAGTGATTTTAACATAATTTCATAATTTATTATCCATCAATTTTTCCTTTTTTTGAATTGTCTGTTAATATCATCAACTCAGTTTATTAATCTGGAATAAAAGTATATATTTTATAGATTTTTAGGTGCTCTTTTCACAGTAAATATATGAATTATTATTATTATTATTATTTTTTAAAGATTTATTTATTGGTGCATACAGAACTGGGGTATAGGCCAGAGGCTCAGGGGCAGTGAGAGGCTTCACCAGAGACAGAGTGGGGAACAGAACAGGCAGATCGAGGAAGTACACTGCTGAGGGGAGCAGTAGGCAGGTCAGGAGAGGTCTGCCACACCATGTGGTCACCCCCGGGGCAGGCGGGAATCGAACTCATGTGGAAGCGGCTTTAGATTCTCAGTGCTGTGCTTTAACCCGCTGCGCCACCAGGGAGGGCCAACAGTAAATATATGAATTATTTTACTTCAATATGTCCAAGGACTCTCTGTGTATCTTTACTGTATATAGTTACTTTCACCATCAAAATACTTTTATTCTTATGAAATCAGATATATTAGTATTTACTGTCAACTCATTTGGGTTTCATATCCTGATTAATATATTCCTATATTGTGCCATACTTGATTATTTATATTCCTATATTTCATAATACTTCATTATTCTTAATCTTTGTATCTTCTAGATATTTTCTACTTGTTCTTTTATTATTTTTATGGGTTCTGGGATAGAATTGCTTTCTTAGAAGTGATAACCAACCAGAAGAAGTAGTAATCCCAAAAAAATCCCCTTTACAATAGAAACAAACAAACAAACAAATAATAAACTTGGAAATAAACTTAAAAAAAGAGGTGAAGAGCCTATACAAAGAAAACTATAAAACCCTGATAAAAGAAGTACAAAAAGACACAAAGAAGTGGAAAGACATCCCTGCTCATGGATTGGAAGAATTAACATCATTAAAATGGCCATCCTTCTAAATGTAATATACAGATTTAATGCTATTCCAATAAAAATCTCAATGTCATTCTTCAAAGTAATAGAACAAATATTGCTGAGATTTATATCACAAAAGACCTCAAATAGCCAAAACTCTCCTGACTAAAATGAAAGAGACCGGAGGCATCACAATCCCAGATTTCAAACTATACTTAAAAGCCATAATAGTCAAAACTTCATGGTACCAAAACAAGAACAAACATACAGATCAATGGATTTGAACAGAATCCCCAGATATAAACCCACAGGTTTGTTGCAGCTAATTTTTGACCAAGAAGCAAAGATATACAGTGGAGCAAAGATATACAACAGAACAAAGAAAGTTTGTTCAACAAGTGGTGCTGGAAAAACTGGACTGCTATGTGCAAAAAAGAAGCTAGACTACTACCTCACATCAGGCACAAAAAAAAAAAAAAAAACAACTCAAAATGGGTTAAAGAACTAGACATAAAACCCGAAACCATAAAATATCTAGAAGAAAAGGTAGGCAAAACTCTTCATGAAACACACCTCAGTAATATCTTTAAAGATACATCATGCAAAGCAAAGATACATCATGCAAAGCAAGGAAAGGATAAACAGCTAGGACTACATCAAGTTAAAGAGCTTCTATACAGCAAGAGACACACTACACAAAACAAAGAAACACCCTATTGATTGGGAGAAAATATTTGTACACAGTACTAACAACAAAGGGCTGATCACAAAGGTACACAAAGAGCTGATTAAACTCAACAAAAATAATGTGAGCAACCCCATCAGAAAATGGGCAGAAGAGCTACAAAGACACTTCTCTAAAGAAGAAATGCAGATGGTCAGCAGGCATATGAAAAAATGCAGATAGTCAGCAGGCATATGAAAAATGTAATAAAGGAGATGCACATTAAAACCACAATGAGATACCATCTCACACCAGTGACAATGGCACATATTAAAACAACTAGCAACAACAAATGTTGGTGAGAATGTAGAGAAAAAAGGAACTCTCCTACACTACTGGTGGGAAAGCAAGCTGATACAACCACTATGGAAAGCTGTGTGGAAGTTGCTCAAAAGGCTGAAAATAGACCTTCCATATGACCCAGCAATCCCACTCCTATTTCTATACCAAAGGACACAAAAACATTGCTTCAAAAGGACACCTGCACCCTATGTTTATCACTTCTGTATTTATAATAGGGAAGACATGAAATCAACTCAAATGCCCAAAAACAGATGACTGGATTAAAAAGAAGTGATACATATACTCAATTACTTAGCAATCAAAAAAGATAAACTCATGCCTTTTGCAGCAACATGGATGGAGCTGGAACGGATCATGCTTAGTGAAATAAGCCAGAAAGAAAAAGAAAAATAGCAGATGGTTTCACTCATAGCAGAAGCATAAGATATCAGAGGGTAAAAAAAGAAAGAGTGAGAGAGAGAAACAAATGTAATAGAGTGAAAGTGAAAACAATGAACAAATATAAACCAGAGATATTTTATGGGGATGGGAAGGGGAATGAGATCAGAACTGGGGTGGGAATAGTGCACTGGATTATGGTGATGGCACACAAATTGGTGGTGGGAAGCACATGGGGATAACAACTAAGATGAAAAAAATGCACAAAATGAAGAATGATGTAAAAAAATAAAAAATTTTAAAAAAGAAGTGAATGGCCCTGTTTGTCATACTCTAATACTATCAATCCTTCCATAGGAAACAAATGATGCTTTCTACAATATTAAATTCCACATGTAATTAGCTATTCTCCTGAAATTTCTAGGCAGTAATATTTTTTTCTATTACTGTGCCAGCAATTCTCAGAATTTTAATGTTGACTAGTCAGGTTCTTTAGTATTCATCCTCTTCTAATTTTCCCTTCAATTTACTCTTCAAAATATAGCATAAATTAATGTTCTAGTTTCTTTAAAGAGCAGTTCTTTTATATACTTGTGTCAAATAACCATGTAATATGTCATAGCTTTACATAATGTCATGTCAATTATATTTCAATAAACTGGGGGAAATAGCAATAATTAACATAAGTTTCAGAATTGAAGCTTTTCCCTATATGACAGGAAATAACCCATGCATGTTCATCATGGCTACTTCTCTTCAGCATAGCATTAAATACATCAATTAAATAACACAAACTGATAAAAAGTTTGGATCTTTGATGAAAGCTGATTTAAACAAAGACTAATTAAATAAAAGGGTATCACAATATTAATTTTACAATACAGCCAAAATTTTCAAATTCTTCATTTTGGGTAATTTTATGATGTTCAGTGAAATTTAACATTTTGTGAATAAATTAATTTAATTAAAGGTACATAATATGTTTTTATTTTGTCATGATAAATTCATATTTAAAAAAAGTGTACATAGAAAACTAAAAACACATGTAATAAGAGCACCCCCCCAAAAGTAATTATCTTGATGGTTTTTTTATAGTATCTCCTCTTAGACAGAAACTATAATAACTTGCCCTTTGTCAAATTTTAAGCATTGGTATTTTGATTAGATTGCTATGTAAAGTATAAATAAATTTCAAAAGAATTTAATCTTTACAAAAATCATCTTTGCCTTTCTGAAATATGGCTGGCATTTATTTACTTAAGACTTCTTTTTACATTTTTAATAAAATTCTATTATTTATTAATATAGATGAAAAAATCCTAATTTGGGCTGTACAATAAAATAACCTGTGAAGATTTTTTAAAAATCATTATCACCTAGGATACATACCCTAGAATTTTGAGTTCATCAGTCCCTAGATTTACATCAGTGCAAATATCCACCATTCTTTGGTATTTACTCAAAAAAGAATGCATAAACACCAATTAAGAGGGAAATAGGCACCACCATGGTTACTGCAGTTTTATTTACAATAACCAAATTATGGAAACCACTGTCCAGTGGTGAGTGGATTAAGATGTTGACATTTACACAGTGGGATATTTATTGAGTTACAAGAAATGTAGATTTAAAAATAGACATAGGTCAATAGATCAAAATGACCTAAAGTCCTTGAACACTCATTTTTGTCCTTGTGATTCTGAATTTTATATATACTGCATTCATATAGACTGAAGGAAATCTCATTCTGAAATAATTAAGTTTATGTTCCATTACAATGACTATGGCTTTACAGAGTAACATTAATGAGATGAATTTTGATGATTTTAATTAGAATTTCACTAATGTTTAAAGTTTTACAAGGAATTACATTGATTAATAAACACGTATATCTGAACACATGATTCACCATTTTCTAGTGTTTTAAATATATATTTGTTGAAGAAATTTGGAGATTTGGAGAAATATGAAAAAAGTTCAGTTGAACATGCAAGCTATTTGAAGGACAAACTATATATGTATTTTTAATACTTTTTAACTGGAGTGCAAAAGGAAAAACAACCTGTAATACCTAAACATCTCAAGAGCTTTAGCTAATGGGGTAATATTAAGCTTGAATACTGGCTTAGAGTTAATCACTATTTTGTAAAAACAGTAATATTTCTTTTTATGCAAAGTACATACAATGACTACAATAAATATTCCATACATTAACACTCTAGATGATAAATTACGTATTACTTTCAAGGTTATTAACATGACTCTCATAGGAACAACCTGATCAAGTTTGACAGGCAGAATTGAAGATTATTGTTTGATATCAATTTGCCATTTCAAATAATTATAATATATGTGAGGGAGGTTGTATATTCTCAACTTAGTTCTGTCAACAAAATTAATTATTTGACAGAACTAATTAATTTGAGAATCAAAATCTGTTCAGTGGGAATAGAAATTGCACTTTTACATGCAAACCTAGCTTAGGCCGCACTGCCAGAGTATCCAGCATCACATTTAATTTCCATTAGTGAGGCCAGTCATTATTGTAATATAATTAAACTGTGTTGTAAACTGTCCTTTTTTATGAAAAGCAATTAATTTTCATTTAGCAACATTTCAGATGCCAAGTATTTAGAAAAGATTCCTTAGAATGTAGCTTTTCCTACAAATACCTGTATTAACCTCCCCAAACAGTATTAGATTAGTGACAAGGACAAACAAAATAGAATAAAAAGCACTAGATTTTAATAGCCATCATTACTTCTACATTAATTTGAATATTCCTATTCATGCTCTAGAACAATAACGAACGACATTTCTAATTTCACAGTACAAGATAAAAAGTTAAAGAGCTGCACTAAAAATAGTTCATTTCAAAACCTATCTATCTATATATATATGGGAATGAAATAAGCATGTGTAGATGTTTTTTCATCAGATTTGATTACATACTGATTGTAGATGTTATAAGTTATTCAGCCTTGATTATCAGTAAAGTTTACCAGATGTCATGAAGTAAAGATTTGAAAAAAGGTCACAAAATATACACTGCATCCCTAAGAGACACTGAAAAGCAACCTTTGCAATGTCTAAAACTTCAGTGTTTCAAATACTTTATTTTTTATAGAAAGTTATTAAATATTACAAACATGGTGATAAATTTATACTGCCTCAGATCTTCCTGGATGTAGGAGAAATGATTTTAAAACCATCTATGTATAAACTCTCATATCAAAACGATAGGTTATTCTTCAATAAGTGCCAATGAAAATGTACTTTATAGTCCCTCATCAAATTCAAGCCTAAGAACTTTTCTCTGAAAATGTGAGAAAACATGACGTTTTGATTGGTTTTGCCTAGTTGGGAGCTCTCTGAATCATACTGTAGGAGCACAATACACAGCGGGTTTCTATTGTCTGTGCTCCATGACAAAATAGGGTAGCTCTTTAATTAATTAAAATGTGGCAATATAAATAAATCAAATTTTTTTTAAAAAAGCAGATATTATTTTTGATTTTCAATATCTCTCATTTTGTTCTTTCCCCCTGGCTTTATTGACATATAATTAACAAATACAAATTATGTAAAGGGGTTCAACTTGATGCTTTGATACAATTATTTTTTGTGAAATGACCTCAGTTATAACTGGAAACTTAATAGTCATACCCATAGAAGCAAGGAGTAGAATGTTGGTTGACTGATCCTGGAGGGTGAAGACAAGGAGGAGATGCTGGTCAGGGAATGCAAAGTTATAGCTATGCAAGCTGAATATATCCTGGAGCATTAAAGAACAGCATAGTGATGACTAATACCCACTTATACCAGGTGTGTAGTTGAGACCTGCTAGAAGGGTAATAAGAGTTCTCCTCCGGGGAGGAAGTGTGCTGGTAGCCATGTAATCTGATTGTGCTCATAATTTTTTTCTTATACAATTTGCTAGTTAACCTCATAATTCATTAACTTAACTTTTACTGCTATTTTCTCCCAAACAAATATAGATAATACAAATGAACATATAATTTTAAAATTCATTTTAAGCCTCTCCACCACCTTGTTAAGTTAGTTAAGAAAGCTATTTGCACAAACTCCCTGTTACTCACAGTTATCCCCATAGCAAATAATTACAAAGTTTTACCTAATGAAGCAAGTGCTAGTAAAGGTAGCAAAGAAAGAGAAAAAAAAAATCAGCAAAAAGTCTGTGTCCCTTGAATACATAGGATATCACTAGCCATAGCTGGATGTTGATAAAAAAAAGCTCTGAATATAATTATGCTGGGTGTCGTGGAGCTTGCTGTTTGGCATCACTAGTTTCTTTCCTATCCTCTCAAGAAATACAATCCAACATCATTTTATACCTATGGCTTGCTTTACATATTTGATAATATGGAACAGTGTGATGAAAAGTATATCATCATGATCCTGTTCTTAGGAGAACATATTGGAAAAAGGTAGTTTTATTTGAATGTGAATAGGAATAAAATTTAAAGAGTTCTACAGAAGCATTGATGATTAAATTGAATATACGAATATATGTATATAAAGTCCAGCATCTCTTACTTTCCTTAATAGAGTTTAAAATACTACTAATAGGCACACTCAGTCCTAGAAGGTTAGAAGTGCATCTTGCTATCAGGCATTGAGTATTTTATTTAACGTGCCATGGTAACAAGTCCTAAAAGGATATCCATTAGTACATTAGTAGCTGCAATGAGCCTTTTTAGTCAAAATAAGTAATTAATGGAATTATGAATAATGGTTATTATTCAATTCCATCACAGAAAATGACATTGATTATAAAAAGAAGGTCTTGCTATTGCTCCATAAAGTAGTGAGAATTTTGAAGTGCTAATCATATAATGGAAATAATATCCTGGGGTGATGATACTTTGTCTACAACATGAAAATTCAATAGAGCTTGTTCATTTGAAGCATAAAATTCTTTTATGAATATATAATTAAAACATGTGGTATATTATACTATCTTCCATAGGACACATAATAATTATATGACTTTTGGTGGTGAACAACTACAACAGAGTTTATGTTGGTTTCCATCAAAGAATTGGGACGATGTTTTTACCTAACAAACAAAAGCAAACTTAAAAACTACTAATAACCTTCTATGCAAATTTCCTTTGAAAAAATCTATAGCATTGCAAACATAGTTATACAACCTCAGTTTGGTTATTGATAGCACCAACTGGTTTATAAATTTTGGCTATGTTTATATTTGATAGTCTATCTATTGCCTGTTCACATTCTTGTTTGATGATATGGAAAAGAGACCATGGTCCAAATGACCCACTAGAAACTACATGATGACTAATATGATAGCAGCATATGTTGCTGCTACTGGTGATCTCACTAAATGAAATTCTTTCTTCCACAAATAACAACTTTTCTACAAGGAATGGCAAATAGTATTCAATAAGTGGGTAATACAAGTGTCAGACATAAGACTTTCACTTATACTTAAATTTCAGCAAATTATATACTTTATAACAAGCAGAAAGAAGCTCAGAGTTCGCTCTTTTTCAAAGCACATTGCTATTGAGTGCTCTATTTTCTTTCTACTACAAAATACTACAAAATACTAAATAATAACCAGAAAAAATTAACCCAATTATTTTCCTGTCTCTACTTGTCTGAAGAGATAACATATGCATTTGTTTCTAGTCATCACACTAGTGAAAAAGAGTCAAAAGTTATATGCAGACAGAAGAGAAAATATGAAATTTCTTAATTTCAAGATTGTAAGAAGTGGGAAAACACGTGAATATCTAAAGATTTTAGAGTGAAGATCACCAGTTTCTTTCCTATCCTTTCAAGAAATAAGGTCCAACATCATTTTATGCCTACAGGGGAGGTCATAAATAGTAAAGACAATTTCCAAATACCAGATACCTTGCATGAATAAATGAGTAACCTGCTTCCAAAAGTTTCCATATGCCAGAAAAATATGGAAAAGTATGAAATTGCAATTTTTGTTTTAAGGTATATTTCTTTAAAACAACTTTTAATGGGTTCTTTTAACATAAGCAATATTGAATACTAAAAACAGAACATAAGACATTTTAAATCAATATTTTTAAATAAAATAGAAAAACTCAGAATGAGAATTTTCATATTGATATTGCATATTCTATATCACTCTGATGTTGTCTAGTTATCATGGAAAGAGAGAGAACCTGTGTGCTATTTTTTGGACATCTGACAAAGGCATATAATGTATACACCATATGCTACATTTTTAAATAAAATAAAAGTTTGTTCTCAGTAGAAGAGTTGATGAAGAGCTTAGTTTTTCTATGAACATTACATATTAATATATGCTGTGTCCACTTTAAGTAGATGTTCTGGTATGGAAAATATAAAATAGTTGGACACTTTTCTGAGTTTGTAATTTAATAAAGAGCAAACAGAATTATAATACAAATATGATACAAGACTACATTATGCTTAATTACTTGCTCAAGTGGTTTTCATTCATTTATATAATGTGTACCTATTTGTATTATGGGCTTTCATAGGGGAGAAAATGCATTCTCCTTATGGTATCCAGTACACTTTATAGAGATGTAAGCATTTGAGTGGTTAGTTAAAGAAGGATTTCAGCAGATTACAAAACAAAAAAACAAAAAAAAAAAAAACACGAACAGCTTCATTGAATATTTAGTTTGATGAAAATCCTATAGACAAAGAAGCAGTTTGGAAATGTGCTCAAATGTCAAATTAAGATCAGACTGGAGATGCTGAATGCTAAGTAAAGGTATTTTAATATGACTCAGACAGCACAGAGGATTTACTGAAGTTTTACTTATCTGTTTTAGAGTATGGATAAAGTATATGAATTATTTGTAAAAATATTCTGTGATCAAATCTCTTAGCTCATTATTGAGCAGTAATAGTCAGTTACAGCCCTAGCTTTGTGCTTTGACCTGAGATTTCATTCCACAAATGAAAATTAGAAACTCATGAGGAACCAGAAGAGAAAAGGGACATGGGGGGAGAATCAGGGTAGAGGGAGAAGCTTGGAGTGCTGAGTGTTTATGTGTGTGAGTGTGAATTTTCTGTTTTTGCCAATAAAACTTTTGATAAGTACATGAAAAAATAAATAAAAGCACTACACAGGTCCTCTTTGGTGGCGCAATGGGTTAAAGCATGGCACTGAGGAGCTGACCTTGGCTGCTTAGGTGCCAGTTTGATCCCCGCCCTGGAGGTGATCCACATGGCGTGGCAGACCTCTCCTGTCTAGCCTGATGCACCCCTCAGCAGTGTACTTCCTCAAGCTGCCTTTTCTGCTCCCCACTCTGTCTCTGGTGAATCCTCTCACTGCACTTACACCTTTGGCCTACACTCCTCCTAGTTTTGGATGCATAAATAACTGTTTTTTAAAAAGCACTTCAGAATTTAATTAGGTGCATAAGTCAGGTTTTTAAGAGTGGTTCTCTCCAAGGGCAGGGATTAAATTGGCCTGCATTTGCAATGGAAATTTTCTTTTCAATATACATCATTGTTTTTATATTTTAAACATGGTTTGGTATTTTATTTACAATGAAAAAATTGGAAAATATCAAGGGGAGTTTCACTACATTATACAATGTATTTGAATCTTGCATTTTCTCAACTTCTTTTTACAAGTGGCAATGTAAGAGTGCTAAAACTATTGATTGTTTATAGTTCTAAGTTAAATACTAAATCTTCAATAGAATTATGTGACTTCTAGAAAACTTATAAAATTTTTGCCTCTAAAACTAGAATACTGCAAATTGTAATTCACCTATTATTTTTCATAATTTTGCAAAAATAAAATGATAGTCCAGGGAGTAACAATGAAGGACTAGAGCTGACAGTCAAATGGAAAAATAGAAACTGGAAAGGAATCCGTAGGTGTTATAATACTAATTTCTTCTTAATTTAGGAATTTATTCCATGACACCCACAAGAAATTATTATCAAATATCTATAAGATGTATCGGAGGGCCATATCCTAGAGAAATTTATAGTACTGGAGCAAGAAGGAACAAATGTTTTGAGGGCATTTGAAAATGGGAAACTTTTGAATATTTGTTGGAATCCCACACTAATCATCTCTGTGTTGCTATACTAAGAAAGCCTCCAAACCCATAGCAAGTCTGAATGTTGACGGTGTTAACAAGATTTTTGCTAAAGTGCACAGGTTATAATACAAACAATTAATTAGACAAGTACAATATTCAACCATAATGTACCACCAGACTTTTAAACAGGTCATACAACTTGCGATGAAGGGGGGGCAAATCATATTTGTTTCAATTAATTCCAGGTATCAAGCATCTGTACTATGAAAAGAACTGTCTCTATAAAGTGAAGTTATAAATCATTTTATGATAAATCATTTTCTTTTAGTATACTTGCTTGGATGCTAACCACTTCAATAATTCTTTATAAATGCTATTTTGGTTCCAGTACTAATGCAAATGCAAAGTTAATGTTTCATAATCTTATACCATAAACATTGTTCCTCTGCTGACTTCACAGGTTAAAAAAATATTGCTGCCTCAATAACACTTTTCTCCAACAGTAAATTACTTACCACATATATACTAGGAAACTAGATCAATTTTATTTGCATTTCTGTTTCTTACTAACACAATTCAATAAATAATTTCATTATAAAATAAACTTTAGCACCCCAAGTCTTTGCATAAAAATGTAATGAAGATGATGTTTACTATCTCTTTCTGGAAAAGATAGTATAGTATCTTTTAGCCTTTATAGTATCAATAGGCTTTACAATTTATTTGAGATGTTTCCACTATGCATGTTTGTGTTTGTGGCTTAAAATTAACCATAGGTGATATGTATGTAAATGATGAGCCTGGCTGTGTTCCAACAAACCTTTACATACAGAAACTGGTGGTGGGCCAGGTTTAAACTGTGTTCATAGTTTGTTAACCCTTTCTCTCTATTAAAAGTCTAGAAAAGGGGGAGATATCATGTTCTCTCCCCACTCAACTCAGAGCAGAGCTGAGTGGCCAGGTGAAGCTATAAAATGTGGAAGGCAGGTGGTGATGAAGCAACAAAGTTTTTGTCTCTTTTTGTCCCATCAGATAAGCACTCATATTCCTTTATTTACTCTGTAGGCTTAACAACCTTTGTCCTCTTACATTACAGAGGAAAATCCTATAGCTAGGAAGATAGCATTGGAATTGCTGACCACCAGGTCATAGTGAAAGCAAGATGGCATCACCCAATATCTTCAGACACTGTTACAAGGATGAACTTGCTAGATAAATGCCCCTACACTCCTTCAAAGAGCAGAACATTGGTCTTTCAGATACTAGACTGCTGCCCTCCTCAACTTGTCAACAACTTAAACTATTTTCCTTCTCAAACTGTTCCCTTTTATTGGCCAAGGGAACAGAGAACGGCTGGCATTCCAGTAACAGTAGACTTTGGAGAGACATATGAAGAACGGTGTGCTTGTTTCTCAGTTTTGGACTTGCACAAGGGTCTTAGGGGGCTTGGAAAGAAACTTGAAAGAAACCCCTTGAAGAAAGGTGAGAGATTCCGGGGGTGGCTGAAAATGGCCGTCGTTACTTTACTTTGTACTCTGACTTTGCTCCCTTCTTTCCAGACTTGCCTCATCCCTTCTTCCTCTTTTCCTAGACGGTACCTTACACTTGTGGTACTTTCAGGCCTCACTGGCACCAGTTCAGGCCACTGTGGGGATGACTAATGTTGGGTGTTTTATTGGGAAACTGCTATTCTTTTTTCTTTTTTTGTGAACAGTAATTCTGTGAAAGTTCATTTACACTAAGAGTAAGTTATGTGCTTGTGAACATGGATGGTCAGACCACTTCAGAGTGTGCAAGTTTGGGGGTCCTTTGAAACTCCTTGGTTGCCTGCTAATAAAAAGACTTTTTAGTTAAACAATTACCAGTATCATAGTGTATTTATTCTACATTAAGGAGTCAGGTAAAGTAAAAGTGCCATGAGTCAAAAGATGACTTCTGCAAATGTATCTGAAGAATTCTATTAAATCTATACTTAATCTGAATTTTCTTATTATCCATAATAATAATAATGTTCATAATCTAGCAGAATACCAAAAGTGGAGCAAGGGGAGGTACACATAATTAAAAAAAGAGTATATAAAAATACTTAAATTATTTGTCATTATAAGTTATAAACAATTGCTTTATTTATTTTTGAATATTAATGCTATGGATTTAAAATTGTCACATATTTATTTATTTAAAAAGAAAAATGTCAGTGATTTTTTTTTTACATGTGACACCAAAAGCAAAGGAAATGATATAAATTGGACTACTTCAAACTAAAAAGCTGCTGGATAGCAAAAGAAACCATTATTAAATTGAAAAGGCAAGCCATAGTAGAGGAGAAAATATTTGCCATTTGTATATCTGATACGAGATTACTACATAAAAATACATATAGAAATCAATCTAAAAAATTGAAGATCTTAATAGATATCTTTACAAAGAAAATTTCCATAAAAATGGCCAATATGTACATGAAAAGATTCCCAACCTTACTAATCATTAGGAAACACAAATCAAAACCATACATCTCCTCACACCAGTCAGAATGGCCATTATCAACAACACAAGCGTTGGATGAGGATGTGAACAAAGGGAGCCTTTGTGCACTGGGTATTGGGTATATAAATTGATGCACTTCCCATGGAAAATAATATGGAGGTTCCTCAAAAATTTAACAAAAGAATTACCAGATGACCCAGCAATGCCACTCCTGGGACTATATATACAAGGAAAGGAAATCACTAACTTGAAAATAGTGGCATCCCTACACTTACTACAGCCTCTTTACAATAACCAAGACAAAAAAACAAATAATTATTTGCCTACAGGTGAATAAAGAAAATACAACATCTAGATAAAGATATACATATATACAGACATATATTCTTATATACACAAATGAATCTTAAAAAATAATATAAGTATTTATTAACCAACTATTAACAAAGTTATAAATCCATTTACATTGAATATAAATAAATTCACAATATTAATTTGGACAGTCATTGACATTTTGCTGAAGCCAAAGTTGTAAAAGATTGTTTCTAGTTGTTATACTACTAAAATGTAGGTATTGTTTTTTAAAAAAATTAATATAATTTAGGAATAGTAAAGCATTATACTTTGAGTTTTTTGTACTTAATTCTGTTTAAATCTTTATTTTTGTATCACTGGCATGGGTATATATTCTCTATCTCTAGATATATATGTATATATGTGATTGTATACATATATACATATACAACACAAGAATAATTTCCTAATACTCTTCCTTTCAAGTATTATGATTACCCATTCCATATTTATTGCTAAACATTTATTTTATTAATTATTATGTATGTCAAATATATATATATGCACACTGCAGTCAAGCTCCATAATATGGAGAGTTAGAAAAGCAGATCATGTGGGGTCCTTAAAATACTGTCAGAATGTTGACATTTACTAAGAAAAAAATCATATATATTTTTTTAATTAAGGAGTATAACTTATATAGCTTTTTTTCCTGGAGGTTTTCTTGAAAATGTAATGAAATTGATTATAGAATAAGTACAGAAGTATGGAGACTAATGCAAAAAATAAGTAAGACATAATGATGGCCTGGATAAGATTAATAACAGTGAAGGCTTTGAGAACAGACTTATTCTGTATATATTTAGATGGAAAACCCATTTCATTTTCTGGAAGATTGTGGATTTGAGATGAGAAAAAAAAAAGTCAAGAAAAATTCCAAGGCTTCTGTACTGAATTAACTGTAAGAATAGAGTTGTCACCAATTGAAATGATGAAAGTTGTAAAAGTAACAGGAAAGAAGATCAGAAATTCAAACTTGGATGTGTTAGATATGAGATTTCTATTCACCACCCAACTGGAGGCATTGAATAAGTAGCTTACATGTGAGTTTGGAGTATGGGATTGAAGCTGGGTTGGATAAAAATGTGGTGTTTGCTAGTATATGAGGGAAATGAAATTCATGGGCCCAAGTTAAATTACCAAGCCTACAGCATGTAGAACCAAGGCTAGAAATCGATGCACTCCAAATTAAGGAAGTTAGGGAAGCAGGATAAGTCAGCGAAGATGACAGAGATAGATAAGAGAACACACAACAGAGGAGGAGGTATGGGAAATCGCATGAACAAGTCTTGGCAAGAACAACTAAGGCATTTCCATTATCTTGGAAAAGTTGGTAGTGTTGGCATATAATATGCACTCAGTAACACTAGCCACCATTAGTCATGGTTATAATAATATTCTAATTTGATATATTCTTAAATTGTTGGCCTAATTCATTGATCATTGAATAAGTCAGTTAAAAACAAGTTCATTGCTCCAAAATAAAATTCACATATCATTTGAAATTAGTGTTGATAATTCAATTTTAATTGCTTAGTGGTTTATTAGCAAATAATTATTTTAAAGTTTTATTTTTGCAGAATAAAGAACATTGTACAACTAGTAGGCACATAATCAAGATAATGGAAGTCAACACTACAGATTGTAAGAATTTTTTTTTTAGAATATTTTGTTCATTACTCACAGATGAGAAAAACTGCCCTATATTACAGTTCTACCAAACACATCATTCCCTGAGCACACCCTGACATTTCACACCTTCCTGTCTTTACTTATGTTCTCTCTCCTTTGAATAGTACATCTGGAATTATTAACTCCTTCCTTGTTTATTCATAGCATTTTAAATATATCTGCATTATGCTCCAGTGGTAATTTATTAGATTGTCTTCTGCTTAATTGTTTATATATTTATTTCACTTTCAAGAACTCTAAGAAGATTGAAACCTTTTATGTCCTTGTGGCTTTCTTAGCACCTAGCATTATTCTTGGAAGAACATGTACTCAATACTTATTTGTTAAGAGAATCAGCTTACCAATAACCCCTTTTTCTTGATTTCTAAAATGCTATTTCAGGAAAACCTGCCAATTCCATGAATTATATTTTTATTTTTTGACAAAGAGAAGGTGCATTAAATATATACCAATGTTAAAATTCAAATTAATTTCAGAAATATTAAGATAGAAAAATAATTCACATCTTTAACTTGATGTAATTAAATAATGTCTATCCAAAAGGAGATCTAAACACATTAAAATTGGAAAGGGATATACATAAAATGAATATGTGAAAGCTAAGAAAGTTGAAAAGAAAAACTGTATGCTCTGTCTTAGAAAATGACACTACATATAAAAACAGCAGGCTTTTTCAAAAATGGCTTTCAATTATAATCTAGTCTGTTTTGTCTCTTAACAGCTTTACAAAAATATAATGGCTTCTACCTCTGTTCTTTCTTGATGATAACTGTCCTCCCAATTAATCATCTCATCCTTTCATCAATTATCACATTTCCCACCCTCAAGTTGTCTTTGCTTGGTTGAATATAGGCAGAATTATGTTTAAGGACAAAGGCACATTATTTACATGATTTGCAATCATTTGTGTTATTACTAAATAGAAAGCAGAGGACTATTAAGGTGATGTTGAAATTTTCAGAGATTAATATACCAAGAAAGTTATACATCAGTCAGTGTTATGGTCTGATTGACAAGTGTTCAGAGGTCTTCAGTGACTTCACAGGGGCAATTGATACTCTGTCTCAAGGAGAAGATAAAAGATGAAAATCTGATGTCTAATCCCCAAAGGAAATTATTTTAAGTATACCTTTTTAGACTATTAGCAAAGTATCATATAATGTAGTATAACTATAAATTAGATGAAAATAATCTTTATAGGAAATACTAATGGTTAACAACTATTTATTGAAAATGATAAAAGCAGAGTTGAGTTGTGTCCTACTGATTTACTATTTCATATGTATTAGCTGACAAGTTAAATAACACTATTAATACCATCAAGAAAGGCATATCCTAAATGCTAGGGAAATATCTGAATTAAATGATGAAAATTCTATGAAAATATAGTTCCCAGTATCATATTCATTCTTTCCCTGTCTCCCCAATCCTGCCCCAGTAAGATTAGACTATGATATTACTGTGAATTTGAATCTATTTGCCCAAATCAGCTTTGAATTCCACATCGCAGGATGCAAATTTCCAACTTAATCAAATTTATTTTATAACAACTGTGGGTACTAAGTAATGCTTGATGACCTGAAATAGTTCATGTTTCCAAATTCTCAGAGGAGTCACTGATTTACTCTGAGAACACAAACTGAGGTGCAAAACAGTTAATTTTTTAATATATATTTATTTGTGTATACATGGCTGAAGTGTAGGCCAGAGGTACAAGGCATGAATTTCACCCAAGAGAGAGTGAGAAGAATAGGTGATCTATTGAAATGTACTGCCCAGGGGAAGAGTGGGAGAGACAGGGAGGTGGAAAACAGTTCAATTTTTATTAAGAGAATACTTTAAGATTATGAAATACAGGGCCCTCTGTGGTGGTACAACAGGTTAAAGCGCCACACTGAAGCTGGCCACAGCTGCATCAGCATGGGGGGTAAGGCGCCAGGCAGGGTGACCCACATGGCAGCAGACCTCTCCTGACCTGTCTGCTGCCCCCCTCAGCAGTGTGCTTCCTTGATCTGCCTGTTCTGCTCCCCACTCTGCTACTGGTGGGCCCTCTCACCACTTTTGTACTTCTGACTTGTACCCCAGTTCTGTAAGCACAAATAAATAAATCTTTAAAAAATTATGAAATACATTGTTTTTAATGTCTAGAAGGGAGAATCAGTATTTGCAGCCAAGTAGTGTAAAAAGAGTAAGTTCACCTTTCGCCATTCTGCATTTTCCCTCTCCAAAAAAATATACCAAAAACCAGAAAGTCATCAAAAACTGTCTACTAACTAACCATTTTAATGATATGACTTTAAAATAACTGTATTCATTGCTTCTTAGGTAAAATTAGTCCTTAATTTTGGAGTGTCAGGCATTATTTGTTTCTAAATTAAGTCTTGTTATTTAAGAAGAAAAAAACTTGTCATTTTTGTGGCTAATAAAAAGATAAGATCAAATTTTCTTTTAATATGTAAATATGCTACGTGGCACATCTGTTTATATTATCTATGAGAAGAGAATGAGCGATTGATTTGTAAATTTGAAACAGGAACATTATTTTATGCATCTAATCATCATGGTAACATTTGTGTATAATGATATGGGGTGGTCAGAAAAAGGAAAGTGCACTTAATTTGGGATAACAGAGAATTTTAATGAAGGGATTATTTATAAATGTGTATGAGAATTAGAGTCAGAGAGAGAATTTAAAAATAATATAGAGAGCATTTTAAAAATTACAAGTGTGGTGGGGGGGCTCTCTCTGGTGGCTCAACGAGTTAAAGCACCACATTATGAAGCTCTATATAGACACTGCAGTGCGAGTTCCATCGCACCAGGGAGTTGACCCACATGGCGTGGCAGACCTCTTCTGACCCACCCACTGGCTCCCCTCAGCAGTGTACTTTGTAGATCTGCCTATTCTGCTCCCCACTTTGTCTCTGGTGAATCCTCTCACCTACCACACCTCTGACCTGTGCCCCAGTTCTATAAACATAAATAAATCTTTAAAAAAATTATAGTGGATAAGTTTTTATCCCCACAAATTATGGTATAATTATAAGGTATAATAATTATAATCTCCATTTTACATATAAGATAAACTAGGCTCAAAGGGGTTAGGTGACTTGTCCAAGGTTGTTGAATATAGTCATGAATGAAAGTTGCATGCATTTCCTAGTATTTTGTAGAAGGTGATGACTTCAAAAATCAATGAGAAGACCAAGGATGAAAAAAGGTTAGTATAGGAAACTAAATATACATATAAAGATGTGAGAACCTATACCCTCATTAAACAATATTGCAAATATTGCAATAAAAATGATGCAATAAAAATGAATACTAAGAGATTGACAATAAGTGATAAAGGATACTCTAAGAGTACATAAATAAGTGATTAAGGATACTCTAAGAGTACATAAAATAATATTTATAAATGATTCTTTGATGTTTTATTCCCACTTATTGTGCTTCTTATACATTTTCCCTTACTGAAATGATGAACTAGACAATGAACACTGATAAAAAAAACCTCTGCCAGTTTCCAAGGGGATAAAGCTTGTTTTGCAACACTCACAATTATTTGAGTAATTGTGGCACAAATCCAAATTGTGGGTTTTGAAATGGTGGTAGATTATTTGGGTTTATACTTGCCCATTTACTCTAGTGAATACACTCCTATTATTTTGAAAGCACAAATGGATTCTGATATATAGAAAATATCAATAAGTGCTTAGTATTTTTTTTTGCTTTAGAGAAAAAGAGATTATCACAGGAAACTGGATATATAGTTATTTTAATTTACAGACTTGATTAGATTTCCTTTGTACTTTCTATTTAATTGCTCTCTGTCAGAGCATATTGCAATTAATCAATCCTTTTTGATTTTCCTCCATTTGACAACACATCTTCACAATTGGGGGCAATCCTTTTTACCTCTTTAACCATGAAATATTTGTGCTTTTAGCAGTGCTAAATTATTATATTCTGAATGGAAGTAGAGATGGATTTTCTTAAGGAACAACAATTGCAAATAAGTGACATGTATCTACATATATAAAACTCTTGGGTTTTAAAATCATATTAGTTATCACATTAATAATTAATCTGCATCACCAAGGTTTTGACTGAAAATCTTTCATTGAAAGTCATGCTTGAAAGAAATAAGTAGGGATTTCTTAAATAGAAATAATCAAAATCTGTGATTTTTGTTAAAAATCTTTTAAAAATTCCATTTCTTCAACAAATCTTTTACTTGGAAGCATTAATGATTGAAAGAAAATATTTCAACCCATTATAAAGGAATTTCTATTCTGACATCTTTTACTTGTTTGGTCATATGAAATTACCATTAAAGTATATTTGATAGGTATTTAATACCTATTTGACAGGGATATTCTTTTGAATCCTAAAGGGAGTTGAGGATATCACTGGTAGTCATTTTATAAGAAATAATGCTAGAAATATTATTGTCCTTCAGGTGAGAATCAGGAAGAAATGTTAAAAATCACTTTGACAAAGTTGTGATCCTTTTTTTCCTCCCACTGAATTCTAACTTTCAAAATATCTTAGTATTTTTGCCATTGCAAAAGGTAATGAGAGGGAACTGGATGCCACCATTGTATTGTCCAGGTGAGAAAGATACAGGATTAGACACATTGTATTGTCCAGGTGAGAAAGATTAGACACTAAAGGAAGAGCCTGTTTTGCACACTCACAATTGGGTTAACAAAAATAAGATATGTATACATCAATAATGTAAAAATAAGGAATATTGTCTGAGTCAGGTTAAAGTAACAAATATAGCCATCTAGTGGACAATAAAAGCAGAATGAATTGAGATTTAATCTAGAAAATAAGATATTAGTTAGAGTTGTACTTTACAAAGGGACAAGTGAATCAGACAAAAAAAAAGTAGCATAATATGATACCAAATACTTTATTGTGAAGTTACTTGTCTTACTATCTTTTCCAGTTCATATCTATCAACAATAGTATCTTTGTCCCCTCAATGCTACATTTCTTAAATATATTTACTCTTTATAAAGATATAGATGGAACCATAGCAAACTCATTTGTTGTACTCATATGTTCCTGATGTGTTACTGACTTGGGGAAAATGTTAGAAATATACGCAATGATGATGCAGCAAATGCAGACAGGGATAGAGGCATGGAGAACTTCCATGTGTTTCTTTAACATTGTCTCTCTGAAACATCTTAATATTATCTCTCTGAAACATCTACCTTCCAAATCTATGCATAATTACTACATAAAAACTAAAGCTACAGAATCTGTTTTGCCACAGACATATTCACACCTGAGCTCCAGCTGCAGTTTCCTACATCATCACTGCATAGATTTCTAACATTTTCCCCAAATCAGTAACACATCAGGAATATATGAGAGTACTATGGTTCCATCTACATGAGTTTGCTATGGTTCCACCTATATCTTTATAAAAAGTAAATATATTTAAGAAATGTAGCATTGAGGGAACAAAGATACTATTGTTGATAGATACGAACTAGAAAAGATAGTAAGACAAGAAACTTCACAATAAAGGCATCAGAAGGATGAAACATTGGCACAAAATTCCTAGAGAATGTTAGTAAAATTGTTTACCTCAAGGAAGATTGATAAGAGTTGAAAGAATAGTAATTTGATATGATAAAAGTAATGAAGAATAAAATACTTCATTCTGATCTTGAACTTTTTAGAAAGCAAGACAGATATTTCACAAAAGAGTTAAGTTGCTATGCCTGGGAGAGAAGTAATACTAGTAATTGTGGAATATAAAGGTTGTATCTAGATGACAGCAGGAAGAAGTACAAAGGACTCTGTAGAGGTCTACAGGTATCTTTGTGGTAGGTATGGTGTTGCCACATACAGTTGAAGAGAGGGGAAGTCCTATATTTCAGAATCACATTCTGTGATATAAGCCAACACTACTTCAGTAAAAAAAAAAAAATGAAAGTATTTTCTAGAAATGACACAGTCCTAATTTTCCTTTAACATATATAACCAATTGTGCATATGAAATCTGATTATACACATATCACATTTTATTTAGCATAGCCTCTGACCACCCAACCAGCTCACAAAACTCTGGCAGATTCCGTGTTTCTCTTCTTATTCACAATTTTCCATAAGGACTGTTCAAGATGCTCAAGTCTCCTCTCATCTCCTACCATCCTCTCTCTCAGAATGTAAGATTCAGGAAGTTAGGACTATGTCCACTTTCATCACATCATATTTTTATTTGGGGTACACAGTAATGATAACAAAATCAATAATAAAGTGAATACCTGTTGTTAGTGTAATCATTCTGACCCCTGAAACTGATTTATATTGCATTTCCTATCATTCAGCAACCTTAATAGCAATTTGAAAATTTTCTACATTGTAATCTGTTTGACTAAATAGTTAGCACATTTAGATAACATGCCTTCAACCTAAAATATGCCAAGCGAATATGATTTCTGGGAAGTGCTTATTCATTATAGCAGCAGAGTTAGTTCACTCAGAAATAATGTAACAATAACAACTACAGTAAGATTTTTTTAATCCTACAAATCTTCTCTCTGATAAATGCTTTACCCACAAGTACAAAAATTTCTTCTTCACCAGAAGCTTCTTTTAACACAAATTGTATATATTATTAGTTATCAATTTATCACCATGTACAATTCTCATTTAAAACAATGAAACTATCATCACCTATCTTTAATGTAAGTCTAAACATATTTTTCAATCTTTCACTGAGCTACAGCTGTTTGCATCAGAAATTTTATATTAGACTTTTCCAACCTATTTAAACTTATTTTATGTATTTTTAAACATCATTAAATAGTTTTCTTATTAACCATGATTTTTCTATTTCCTTATTTCAAACAAATAGCCTAATACAGTGTATACCATGCTTACATATAAACCTTGGTCTAAATGAATAAAGATACTTCTAAAAATTGAAACTTTCTTAGTAAAAGCAGAGTATACAGTGGCAGATATGGCTCTTTATAGTGCCATGAAAATGGACTTTTCACACGCAAGATAAAAGCTGAGGTAAAACCTAAGATGTTATTACATACTCTAATTGCAAAAAAAAAAATATTCCCTCAGGAGTAATCAGCAAAGTTTGAAATTCCATTCCAAGAGACAATGCCTCCATTATTCCACAGAGACAATGCCATAGCATACAAGAAAAATTTCATAGGACTATGCCATTTGCTCATTAACTATACTTCAGCCAGTTTTCTGATTATAGGATTAATTTATAATTAAAACACAATTCTAAGAAGGGGAATAAACAGAAATTTATTTTTCCTTAGCACATTCTCTTGTTCTTAGTGCTTTTATTGAAGATGGCGTTTTTTTTCCCTCAAACAATTCCTAAAATTTCCAAAATTTTCAATAAACAACAATTACTTTTTATCATAATCTTTAATGAACACTTCACTTTACCAGTAAGCCTCTATTTCATCTAAAATTCTAAACAAAGATGATGCCCACAGCGGTGAAGCTGGCAATAATTCAATTACTTAAATAGCAACTATGCCCATTTTTTTTTTTCATTCCATACCACACAACGAGACTCTCATGGTTATCCTGTTTAATGGAACAAATAATAATGCAATCACTTAGCTGTTGCTTTAAGTAACAGGAAATAAATCATACTGATAAATCAAAATTCCATTTTATTATTTGAGGCATTTAAAAAATAATCTTATATGCTTAATAGTTAAAAAGTACTTATATAATAATGTTAATGAACAAAACACTTCAGATACAATGAACTTATTTGCATAATATGTTGCACAGACAGGATTAGGAAAATAATGTAAGATAATTATAGTTTACAACCTATGTATGTATGAAAACTTAATTTCTTGAAATAATAGTAACTTCATCTAATAGGCTAAACTAGTGTTTCTCAAATTAAAATGAATACTAAACAGTTAACACGTAAAAACTTAAAGGATGTTGTTAAAAGTAGAAAGTGCATAAAATTAACATATAAAAACAAATACACAGATGATGACTATCACATTGAAAATACTTGATCATATTAGTACTATTTCTAAAAAAGCAAACTGGATTAAACTAGATTTTACACTTTAAAATATACTTTGAAAGCAATCAAAAGGAGATATATTAGTAAATAAATTTAATTATTTGAGTATTTGTACTAATTGGTTTTAGTTGCATAACTTCAATTTTAGTTTTTCATATAGCTTTTTAATTTAAAATTTAGAAATTATAAAGAATATTAGGCTCTGTAGTGATGGTTTTGATGATGTTGGGTTTTATTTTTTAAAACTTGACATATTATTTCTAATAGATTCAAATACATTTTAATAGCCATGCTATTAGATTATCTGCTGAATTAATTTAAGTATATAATTAAAGTATAATTTAAAATTTTCTGAAAAATACATATATATTCTTTTGTATCACATATATTTGAGAGTTTAAATCTCAGAAAAATCAAAACAAGGCAAATTTAAAAGATAAAAGGGAGATAAAAATAAATCAAGCTACTGCTATATGGATACTTCTAAGGAAATCTGAACATTTTTTGCTTTTCCCTCCTCATAGGTAAGCACAAGAATGTAAAGAACTATAAGACGTAAATATAAACTTTCTAGCCTACCCCCATTTTTTGGCTGATAGAGTTCTTAAGCTGTGATTCACCAAGGTTAAACATTCTTGTTGTACATAAAGAATTTCACAGTAAAGTTTCAAAGACAATTCCATAAAATAAGTCCTGTAAGGGTCTAAACTAGTAGTCAATTTGTATAGAACAGCTTCTTGAAGAAAATATTTTTGGAGCTTAGAATGAAATAGAGATTGTGGAAAAGTAGGAAGGAAAAAGACAACACCAGATGGTGTCACTCATATGTGAAATAAAGAGAATCCAAAGAAAGGACTGGATAAAGCCAGACATAAAAACCAATGTTTGAAGGCTCACTATAGAACTGAGAATGTCGGGGGCAGTGGTGAGGGCTGGTGCAGGGAATGGCAAGTTAAATTGGGGCAGGGGTTCAATGGACTGTGGTGGACTATGTGTGCTTTGGTAATGTTTGCACTATGCTAAAAACAAAAAATCACCCCAAAAGGAGGGGGAATCCTATTGTCCCAAAACACAATGATGTAAACCAACATTATCTGAATAAAATATATTAAAAAATAATAATAAAGTGGTCTCCAAACTCTCAGATTAATATTTCTGCTCTTCTGAAACTCCCTTGGGAACATTACCTTTTTTTTTTCTGTCACCATTTTTTTTTCGTATATTATAAAAATTCATATATTTATCTCAATTAAAAGTAAAAATAAAATGCTGCAAACTTTATACAAATGTGTAGCCAACGATTCAGTAGATTCTGAATGAATGAGTAAAGGATGAATGAATGAATAGTTAATGAAAGAATGAGCTGGAAAAGTTATCTTTCTTAGTTATATGCATAGTATTAGATTAGCAGCAGATTGAAATTACCCCACCCAGGATAAACAATTAAAAATATTTTTTAAAGCATGAATATTAAAGTATTGATCATGAGTAAAGTCATAAATGTTTTTCTATTGAGACATTTGTAGTTCCATTTCTTAAACAAATACTGATTCTCTAATTTCTATGTTGTAAGCTATTGTCCAAAGTATTGTAATTCAATAAACTGCTAGGATTGCCAGATTTATTTCATTTACATAACATTCCATTGTCAGTTTCCCAAGCTAAATAAATGTCACAGAAACTTTTCTCATATTTCCCATTTTAGCTTCTTATAATAATTTGAGAAAGAATCAAGGGATTATAGATTCAGAACTGACCCTTCCAAAGGTTAAAATATTTGCCCAAAGTCAGAGAATGTATATATATATATATTTATGTGCATATATATATATGTATAGATAGATAGATAGATAGATAGATAGATAGATAGATAGATAGATAGATAGATAGATAGATAGTCTATGCTGCATCTTTTAAGGCTAGTTCATTTTAGGAAAAGTATATTTATTACCATAGACTGTTGACTATAGTACAATCTTCTATATTCTAATTTATGGCATAGTAACATTTACTCCATGTTGTTGCTTCTGCCTTAAATTTAAAAATAGCTATAAATTGAAAATTTTATTTAAAACTTCTATTTTTCTGTTGATAGCAATAACTTGGCAATATATTAAATAGTGAAGATTACTGGTATGCACGAGTGAAGGATTTTTGAGTGTATATATAGCATAACCAACACAATTATTTCATTGTAAAGAAATGCAGTTTAGAGGTACAAATCAAACCTCTTCAGATGTATATCACCACAACACACCCAACACCAAAGCTCCCCGATGCTTCATCAGAGTCCATTGTACCCTCTCCTCAGTTTGCTTCCCACCTCCCCTTCTAGAATCAAAATTCTGGTTTAAGTTTCGTACTTTCTTTTGCTTGTTTATATCACTCATATATGTGAAATCATCTGGCATTTGTTCTTTTACTTCTGACTTATTTCATTTTGCATAGTCCCCTTCAGTTCTATCCATGTTGCATGTGACAAAATTTCATCTTTATTTTATATATAGCTGAATAATTTTTAATAGAAATCATACCTGTTATTCTTCCCATGAAATTATCCCAGTCTCACAAAAATGATCTCAATGCCAAGAGGCAAATCTCAATGTTACAGAAAAGTGACAAAGATGAAACACATGATAGCAAGATGCGCTTTCTGATATGTCAACAGGGTCTGATTTAAGGAAGTTTATATAATAGCAACATGGCATCTGCATTTCAGGGACAGTGAGATTCTACTTAAATGATTGTGATTAGCAACCAAAGCTTTATATACTAACAAGTCAAGTTTGATTATAATTCCTTGGTATGTAATCATCCCTCTAATATATAATTATGCACAATGACTAGTGAATTAGGAACAAACAGAAAGAAAAGGACACTGAATAACTTTCAGATTTAAAGATGCAGGCTCTGGATCATAACTGTCATTCTGCAGGCACACTGCCGGCATATCTCAAGAGTTCTGCCATAAGATCGTTCAATCATTGGGAAAAATAAGCAGCATACACATCTGATGTATCTCACAACAGGCCAGCAAGCGACAGTGTCAGTAAAACATCAGATTGCCAGAAAGATTTCATGTTGCTACTAAAATTTGAAGTGTGCAATTACTTTAATTCCATACCTTTCTTGTTCAGCTCAGAAATGGCAATAGGAGAAAACCTACACAATCAGTCACACCTTAGCCTTTCAGTCCGGTATGTTTCAAGAAAACCACCTCCTGTTTTTAAGTTCACTTTCAAACTATATGACTACAAACATAACAAAGTATTATTTTTTGAAAACTACATACTTGGGAGTTCAATTTTCATATGAAATAAATAAATATTCTAAAATGATCGTGTAAGGCATAAGAAAACTATTAAAGGGTTTTTGCACTGCCTGAGAGAGCTATTAAAACACTATTGTGCTGGTAGACTCATATCTTTATCCTACCAAAACTAATTTATTATTTAAAATAATTTATTTTTTTCAAAATGCATTAACTGGACTGTAATAAGTTTTTCTTCTGATATCAATAGAAAGGAGCTACTGACAAATAAAATAGAATGATGAGTCTCAAAGAATATTACTAAAAGTTAAGGAAGTCACACCCATTGTTGTCCATTTATATAAGACTCTGGAAACATACCATAGTAACACAAAGAAGACTGGTGGTTTCTAGGGAGTATATTCTAAAGAAATAGACAGAATTACTTGATATGATAAAATTGTTCTATACTATGATTGTGGTAAGTGTAAAACGATATAATTTGTCAAAGCTAACAGAATTATATGCTAGAAAAGGGTGATATAGTATGTAAATTTTTCCTATTGAACCTTACTAACAATGTTTTCCCATATAGATTTCCACATTAAAGTTTCAAAGCTCATTAGAAGGTAGATCAAGCAAATATTCTTATCTTCGTTATTTCACAGGAAAGTAACTTGTTACTCAAAGAAGTTAAATAAGTTGAGGACACATAGGTAATATATGTCTGGTACCCTCTCTACTTGGGTATCCTGAGGTCAAATCCAGCATTTTCCTACCTGTAGCACAACGCCTCTTTGGAGTGGGAAAATTATTTTAATTAAAATCATTTTATGAAGGCATCTCATATTGAAAATTTTCAGACTTAAAAACAAGCTGTGTGGTAATATACATCTGAAGAGGTGTGACTCTACCTTTTTGAATCAAATAGAGTAAACCAGTTTACTTTAATTAATAATATTAAAAATTGAATATGACCACCAAGCAAATGTGAATTACATAAATAATTTAATATAAAAGTGCATCATTCCATTTTGGAAGCAAAAATACCAAATATTCAAGGTGCAATTCATAGAGGATGTTGACCAGATCACAGAAAGTAAATGTGACATAAATAGTGCATTACACCACATGGCTGACTTTTAGATCAATATGTCTATTCTGAATAAGTAATGTTTCAGAGGAGCACAGACAGGTGAAATTGACTTGATAAAAGTTTATCAAATATTAGGGATATTTAAAAAGAATAAGAAGGTAAGACAAGGAGTGACATTCTGACATATATTGAAGTCAATGGTACAGAACAGGAAATAGATTTGCATATCACTAGAGAAGCTGAAATGTGGGTCTTGCACTTTTAGGCTCCGTATAATGTCACTTCTTAGTCCAATATGTAACACAAAGTCATATGCAGTAATATATGTTGAATGAATGAATTGTAACTTGGGTTATCCAACACATAGATCCTTTATGATATCATTACCAATTTCTTAATGAACATTTGATGATAAATTGCGAGGATGCTACAGAATAAACTCCTACATTAGAATATGGTTGGAAAACAAGGAAGATTTCTTCTAAAAATGTTGTATGGTAGGGACAAAACTTGGAGTAAAGAACAAAAATAAATTTGCAACCATGCAATTTGTGAGTAGAATCAGAAAGTCAGTAGATAAAGTATGAAAAAAATGTTAATAGTAATTTTTCAACAAATGATCCCGAAACAACTGGACATCCACATAAAAAACGTGAATCTAGTTACAGGTCGTACATCCATTACAAACTGTAACTTAAAGTGAATCAAAGACTTAAGTATAGGATGCAAAAGTATAAAATTTCTAAAAGATAAATTCATTTTAAATAGGTGACCTTGAGTTTGGGAAGGACTTTTGAGAAAAGCCTAACAGCATGGTACATTAAAGGAAAAAAATAACTTGCTTTAAAATAAAAAGTGTCTGCTATGTGAAAACTTGGCTAAAATGGGACAGGTTTCAAATTAGGAGAAATATTTGTAAAATAATTAACTGAAAAAGGATTGGTATCCAAAATGTGCATGTCCCCCCACCACACACACACACACACACACACACACACAAAGGAAAAAAAAAAACTAAAATTGGGTGAATTAGCTGAATAAGCACCTCACCAAAGATGAGAACTAAGAATATAAAAGATGCTGAAGATCACTTCCAATAGGATGTTGCAAATTTAAAAACAGTGAGTTACTATCACACAGCTATGCAATGGCTAAAATCTAAAACACAGACAATATTAAATGCTGATAAGCAAATGGAGCAATAAGAACTTTTTATTCATTGCTAGTAGGAATTGAAAATGATGTTGCGATACAGGCAAATGTATTACTAGGGTAATGACAATAGTCTTGTGATATGTAATGACAGATATCTGCTATGATGCCTTTGTCAAAATCATAGAATGTGCAACACAGTGAACATTGAAGTAATGATAGCCATTAGTTAATAACATTAATATAAAGAGGGTAGGGTATAAGCTTATATAATATTAGTGCTTAGGAGCTTACAAAAGGTTTTGAAAACAGTCAGTTAAAATATTTCAAAGAGGGCCCTCCCTGTTGGCATAGCAAGTTAAAGCAAAGCACTAAGAAGCTAAAGCCACTTCCACATGAGTTCGATCCCCACCTGCCCTAGAGATGACTCACATGGTGCGACTGCTTCTCCCTTCAGCAATGTACCTCCATGATCTGCCTGTTCTGCTCCCCACTCTGTCTCAGGTGAATCCTCTCACTGCCCCTGCAATTCTGGCCTATACCCGAGTTCTGTATGCATAAATAAGTAAATCTTTAAAAAATATAAAATAAAAAATACTTCAAAGAATCTAATCAAATTACAATAGATGAATTAAAATAAACTTTTAGAAATAATTATTCTGTCACATGGACAATTCTAGTACCTTTTGTATCTCTCTCACCTCTATGTTTAACAGGCTTTTTAATTAAAAAATTTAAAAATGCAGTGATATTTAAGATTTTATTCCACAATTTTAATTCCTAGCTTCTGCCTGAAACCAAGATTTTGCAGACACTGTACTTATAAGGTATGCTCATTTATCTGGATGTTTAAGTAAGTTATTTCTTTATTGTCAATTATGCTGAAGATGTAAAACAGAATGGCCATTCATTTTAGCTGTGAATAATATGGGACTTCTAACAATATATATTATTCTTCATTAGATTTCCCTTGGATACTCATTCTTACAATATTCTCTTAATTTATGTCACTGAGTCGATCCTATTATGATAACAGATAAAATTCCTTAGGTACATCTGTCGCAAAAATAATCTTTTATTCAAGTGAAGAATTTTATAGAAGACCACACATTTATCTATATTATTTTTTATTGCAAACTATTTAAAACATGACTCCACACTGGAAACAATGCAGATTTGAGGGTTATCTAAAAGTGCTTTTAAAACATACTCTCAGAGGCCCTCCTTGATGGCACATCAGGTTAGAATACAGCACTATGAAGCTATCACAGCCACTGCAGCATGAGTTTAATCCCCAGCCAGGGAGGTGACACACGTGGTGTCAGTGTGGCAGACCTCTCCCAACCACCTGCTGCTTCCCTCACCGGTGTATTTCAATTCATCTGCCTGTTCTGCTCTCTGCCTCTGGTGAATCTTCTCATCTCCTGCATCTCTGGCCTGTATTCCAGTTCTGTATGCATAAATAAATAAATCTTTAAAAAAACACTTTTACTTTTACTAACTCTAGAAAGCTGATGATAGAACTGAGGCTATCAGAAGGGGAGAGAAAGGGGGACAGAAGCAAGGTGGGGAGGCTTCACAATGTACTATGGTGATGGACTATGGGTGTGCTGAAGGAGGGTGTAGTGTGGTAACAACATCTTAGGGGGTAGTCCTACAGTTGTAATAATAAATAACAACGTAAATCAAGGTTATCTCAATCAAAAAAATATTAGCAAAATAAGTGAATAGATGAATGAACAAAAAAAATCACTTTCAATAATGAAACAACATTGTACATAAAAACATTCTACCCAAATGCAAAAAATGTACATGCACTGAAATTTATTCAGAATTGCATTTTGGGGCTATACGCTTATGCTTGTGTTATATGGGATAAATATATAAACTCCCCTGACCCCGAGGTCATTATTTTGAACATATTTCCATATCACTAAAAAAAATTTAAGTTTTATACTTAGGTGTGTTGTCTCACTAGTTGGATTATTTTTATTTTCTAGCTGTTAACACAATCCTAATGATTTGAAATTGATAACAAATTAGTACTATTATTTTCTTATAAATTTATCTGAAAATCACACACACGAATATACACACACATTGGACCTCCCCCTTTTAATGTTGACAGTACTATACCACATATTCTATTCTGAACTTTTTTGTCTTTTTAGATTAACAATGTATCTTGGAGAACAGTTCACATTAGTAAGGAGTTTCACATTTGCCTATATAGTTCCATCACTACCCATTAGGTAGAGGTACCGTAACGTGCCCAACATGTCCCTCTTGATGGACATTTTCTCTTGGAAACAATGCAGCAACACAATACCCTGTGCTTATCGATTTGAACTTGTATGACTATGTCTTTAGGGTAAATCTGTAGAAGTAAAATTCCCAGAAAGGAATGCACATTTAAAATTGATTGAACAAAACAGACTGCTTCCATAAACATTCTACCAACAAATACTTCCATAAATAATTTCATAATCCTAATTTATCCCTTCTTCTGTTAGTGTACTTCTAAGCTATTTGCAATTGTTTACTATTATTTAAAGAACCCTGAAGACCATCCTAACTTTTTAAGAATATATGTGCCATCCTAAATAATTTCTTGTGAATAAATGCTACAAGTAAAAATGGTGGGGTTGTTAAGATTATTGATGCCTTAGCTAATTTTCAATTCAATCTTCCATAAAATTATGCTTCCAGTAGTTTTTTTGGGTCAAATTTTTGAACTTTCCCAGAATAGTTTCACCCTTCCAAATTTAAATATTTTATACTTTCAACACACCCTTCTCTGCTTTCAGGATCCTCATAGATTTGTTCCTTCCTTCCGTGTTCTAGACTACCTAAATTTATATACCTGATCCTTCTGCTGTATGCTACCTCACTGCCCTCTGTATCAGGACAAAATCTCCTATTTCCTTATTTTGGCTGCTCTGAACATCTTTAATTCTCATTTCTGTCTCTTATATCTAATAAACCTAATATTCATGTCAATATAACAACCTATATTTCTGTGCTAGTAGTTAGCTGGCTGTATTTCCAAGAGACTTGCAAGTAAGGAAGAAATGTACTTGGACCTGTGCTGTGGCAATCACTATATTGCACAGCAATCACTTCTCACACTTCCTATCAGTTTTCTGCACAATTTTCCTCCATATATTTTGTCTTTACTACATGCCATAAACTCACTATTCTATTATCATCTTCCTCACTCACAAAAAACAACTGCAGCAATTTCCTGATGGAGAAAGGGAGCTCTCTGACTTCTCCAGGCTCATCCTCCCCTTTGTCATAAACATATTTGCCTCCTTTTCTCCAGCAAAAAAAGGATCTAAGAATGAGATAGCACTTCTGCTTGTCTTTTTCAGTGACTCCACATTGCTTTCAGGCTAAACTCCTTGACATGACCTGCAGTTGCCTCAGGATCTAAACCTTTGCTGCCTGCTGATTATGTATTTCTACTTCCATTTATAGTGTATAGTCCCACACAGCTCCCTGGTTGTCTTAGCCTTTCACTATGGTTGAAATGCATTTCCCTACCCGTCCTATTCACTTAGTATCGTTAGTATTTGCTCAAGACGCAAGTCAGGTACAATATTTTTTAGAAAAATTTATTGATTTCTGTCTTGGTTAAATGATCCTCATAGATGTGCTGGATCTATTTGTAGACTTTAATTACAGCATTTATACATCACACGCAACCGCCTATTATGGACACAACTATTACACACAGAACAAGCCCCCAAAAGGATATAAAATGTTTATGAAAAAAAAAGGATATAAAATGTTTATGAATAAATTGTTTGTATTTGCTATTTGGCCTATTATCTTCATTTTAAACTATTACTCTGTCTAAAGGATTTCTAGAACCAGACCACTGGATATAAAAATAAATTCAAATTTACTTCACCATAATGAGTTTTGTTCCCCCATGAATTCTTCATTCTCATTTTAAGAAAAAAAAAAATTCACGTGGAGTGTAGGTGATCTGTTGAAATTCAAGTTCAACACTAATGTGTATGATTTTATATTTTAATCCCCTAAGAATAAAATCTTTTTTTCAAATTAACTGAAATAATATTTATGCAATATCTGTATTCCCTGTAAGTTATAAACTTTAGGTAGCATCATAAAGATGAAAGACTAATGATTCCCAACTTTGTTTTACCTTCTTTCCTCCCACCAATGTCCCTTTTACTTCTTGGTTCTTTTCCCCACCCATCCTTATTAACTCCAGAAACCTCACTTTATCAGTATATGCTAATTTTTGTAAGTATTTTGCTTTGCCAACTTATAGACTATTAAAAATCCAATATTTCTCTTTCTTATTTGGATTTATTTACAATTCTTTGAATTTCTCCCATTTGCTATAAATGATAATATTTAATAAATAAGTTCTAATAAGTCAATGCAAAATGAACTTTTATTTAAGACATGATACCAAAAAATACATAGTAGAGAAAAAGAAGGTAATGCATTCCTTAATATCAACCTAGAGATCTATTTGGGGGCTTTCTAATGGCAAGGTAAACAAATGCAAAAACAAACAAATGGCATTACAATTACCTAAAAAGCTTCTACAAAGCAAGGAAAAATCTATCAAAACAAAAAGGCCTAATATTAAGTAGGAACACATAAACATCCAACAAGGGGCTAATCTCCAAAATATATAAATGAAAAAACAATGAGCTACCACCTCAGGCCTGTAAAAATGGCTTTTATCCAAACAACAAGAAATAGCAAGTGTTGGAGAAGATAAGGAGAGAAGGGAACCCTTATGTACTGTTGGTGGGATTGTAAATTGGTGCAGCCATTATGAAAAGCAATACTGTGCCTTGTCAAAAGATCAAAAAATAGAAATTTCCTATGATCCATTTATCAAATTTCTGCATATTTACCCTAAATATGCAAAAAATACTAATTTGAGGAGAGATATCCCCTCCATGTTTACTGCAACACTATTTACAATGACCAGGAACTGGAAACAACCCATGTACCCAACAATTGACAAAATAAAGAAGATGTGGTATCAATGTAATACCACCTTACATGGGTGAGAATGGCTCATATTAAAAATGAAAAACTGGCAATAACATACGCTGTAGAGAAAAACTGTAACCCTCTTACATTGCTGGTAAGAATGCTAACTGGTCAAACACTATGGATAGCTAGATAAAGATTCATCAAATTATTAAAAAGTGATCCATAATATGACCCAGCATTTCCATTCCTAGAAATGTATACAAAGGATACACTGCTCCCCTCAGCAGTGTACTTCGTCAATCTGCCTGTTCTGCTTCCCACTCTGTCTCTGGTGAATCCTCTCACTGTTCTGGCACCTCTGGCCTGTACCCCAGTTCTGTATGCATAAATAAATCTTAAACAATAAAATGGAAGGGAGAAGCATAAGATACTATGATGACAGCTCACAAGTGCTGTGGTGGTGGGAGATTTATGTGCACTACATCTGAGGGGAGAAATTAAATATTTTACAAAAGTAAGTAAGAATGTAAGAAAATAAAGCTTAATAACAAAGAAGATGTGGTTTATACACAAAATGGAATACTACTTAGCTATTTAAAAATTTTAATCTTACCATTTGAGACAATATGGGTGGAAGTTGAGGGGGTTATACTGGGTGAAATTAGTAGGAAAAAGTCAAATCCCAGATGATTTTGCTCATATATGAAAAAAAGAAACAAAACATAGGAAGAGACAAAAACCAAACTGAAGCAAACCATAGAAATGTGACTACAGAACTGAGATTGCTAGAAAGAAGGGGAGAGCCATGGGGAGCAAGAAAGATGGGAGTTCCAAGTAACTATTGTGGAGATTATTGTTGCTTTGTTGCTGCACAATGTGTGATAACAGGGATTTGAAGACGTGTGAGACTGTGCTTCTAAAACAGAATGCTGTATACCAATGTTACCTCAATAAAGATAATAATAAAAAATAGACATCATTAGTAAGCCACTACACAATTATAGTTGTATTTGTCCATAAATTGATTATTAATAAAAAAAAGAGAGTGAAATTAATGTTGAGATAAATAGGCAGTAGGGATAAGCAATAACTGAATGATTTCCATAACTGGAAAAATGCACTAAAAAGGCATGAAATATATTAAAATCCTTAAAATCTACACAAACAAAAAAATTTATGTCTATAATGATGTCATACCACAGCACAATTATAAAGTGATTCTGTATTTGTGAGGATATGTTTCCAAGTGTGGAAATTTTAATATGTCCCTTTTCTGCAAAATAGCACATGAAGGCTAGTTATATGTCCTCAAGACATTTGGTTAAAGGGAGGAAATGGCCTATTAGATTAAAGTTAATTTAAGAAAGGAAAATGCTATCAATAAAAACAAAATGAAAGCCACTCCAGTCATCAAGAAGCACTTAACAATTTAAGTATGCACCAGTGTTTTTATTATTCTTCACTAGGTTTAGGAAAGTGGCTATGAAAATGACATCTTGTGATATCCCTTATCTACTTTATGAGTCACTGCTATATCATCTAAGGATAGAGAAAAACAATTTTACTGTTCTTATTAATACAATGAAAATACAACTTGCTAAACCTGCATTCCATTTATTCTTCAGAATAATAATTGGAAGGGAAAGGAAGATACTAAAAGTATTCAAGTTGTGCCTGGTTACCAACAATAAGGAAATTAGATTTTTTAGAAACACATTTACATAGTACAAAAATAAAAGACTCTTGATTATAGACAAGTCCTTTTCTTTTTAGATAGCTTCCAAGGTTGTATTACAAAGAAATGTATAGATGTTCAAAGAAACTCCTAACATTGAGCATCTGTGAGCACAACTGTAATAATTCACTACAAAATATACTTTAATGGCACACAGGTGATTTGGTGATGGGAAGCCCATGGGGATTACAACTGAGATGGATAAAGGCACAAAATGATGTAAAAGCAAACTATTATATTATTAATATATATACATACACATATACATATATATACTTTAATGTCTGTCAATAGTAAAATCCTAAAAGAATGAATATTTAAACAATTTTCTGACTAATCTAATTGTAGTTATTATAAGATGAAGTAATATGAACCAAATTTCCTGTAATTCAATGTAACTGACCCATAGTAGGAAGACAATAAATATTTAATGAATGACTAAAAAGAGATTAACAAATATTTAGTGTATAGATGATAAAAATAAGTTATTTATTTCTCATTCTACTTAGAATAATGTGAAAAATCTAGTCTCTTCAAAGTTAGAGTCAGATCAGGAATAGAAGCTCCACATGGTGAATGTCATATTTGTTATTAGTTATCTGACCTCAGTAAAATAACATAACTTCAGCAAAATCATATACTCGCTTTAAACCCTAGTAATCTTTGACTTCCTCTTTGATAAACAGTGGTACCAATTTCAGATGGATGTTGTAGTAAAAGAGTTAAATGTAAAATGCACAGTAGCAACATAAAATTGCAGCTTGAAAGGAAACCATTAATGTATTAAAAACATGAACCAGCAATGGTTTAAGATCCGTGCTAGGCACTGGGTAGCAACCCTTTGCGTATTCTCTCTTGAGGAGCCGAAGCAGAGCAGAAAGACTTTAGAGTTGTACATTAGAGTTGTCTCCATTTGCTGAAGGAATTGAGGAGAAACATCGAAAGTAGACTTAAAGAAGAAAGAAGGTATCCTTGAGCTCCATTTAAAAGGATGAATAAGGACTAGTAAATTAACAGATAAAATTGAATTAAGATTAAGATTATAAGCAGTGGAAATAGTATGTAGGCAGACAGGTTGGAGAGGAGATACCACTAGGAAGATTTCAGATATTCCCAGATGAATTGACCATGTGCAACCGCTCATGTAAATTGCTGTGGGCACAGTTTCCCAAGATAGCAAGTACTCTGATAAAACAGATGTGGAATCTATATGGAAATTGATTTAGTATTACTTCAGCTCAGTTAGCCTACAGTTCCTAAAAGCAAGACACTGAATAACAGAGTTAATTTATTAATATTAAAGAAAATAAGTAACTATAAATAAATTTTGATATTTGATTATAGTTGAGTTTTGTGGTTGATTTTACAACCTATAAAATTCAATTAAAATCTAATTTTTACATTTAATTCTTGGTTGACATAAGTCTTCAATGTGAATAAAATGGTCCAGAATCTGATAAATTACTTTTTTCCCTAAAAATACCAAAATCTAAGCAATTTGGCAAACATATCTAAGCAACATTCAGTGTTTCTGAAAAAAGGCTAAATCACAATTTATTCTATTTGAACTTACTTCCTTACTGTGATTAAAGCCTCCTTGTCTCATAATGAACTCTTTTTTTTTTTTTTCCTTGTTGGAAGAGAATAAGCCCACTTTTCTGGTTTCATATTCCACCGTGAATGCCTTATCTTTTATGCCAGACTCAAGGTATGCCTTATCCAGTCCCGAAGCCTTGTACAATTTTAGTAAGAAAAAAGGGTTAACATGAAGAAAGCACAGTCTGTTTTGAAGTGACATTAGCTGAACAATCTGAGGAGCCGATTAACTCAGTCAGAGATTTACTCACATAATAGTCCCCTGCTTCAGAACTGTTCCTTCATCAATGTTCCCACATTCTGTGTGATGCCTGCCTCATTTTTGCTTCCCTTTGCACAGAGTGCATTTTATATTATGCTATATATAGTTATCTCAATTCAATCCATATATAATAACTTGTTTTAGATTTAGATTATGTGAATCTTTTATCAATGATTTAGTCTTTCTGAAGCTATGAAGAATGTATGTTTCTAGCTGAGAGCACAACCTGCTGTCCACAATTGTTGGCTTTTATTCATTCATAAAATGAAGATTTCCTGAGTACCTCCCACGTGCCTGGCATGTGTTGGGAACAGGGATCCAGAAATGAATAAGACACTTTCCGTTCTCAAAAAAATCTGTGACTCTATTAAGGGATATAAAAGATACTGAACGCTGAATGTTAGGGGAGAGCTTCCTGAACCATTAAATATTATGAATTAATCATAATCATAGATGAGGGAAATTACCAAATAGGTACCATCTAAGATTTATAGTCAGCACATGAGTCCAGTTCAGCTGAGTGACCTCCATCCAGTCCCCCAGACCCTAAGCTCATAATTTAAACTCCAGTTTCCATCAGGAACAAGGACCTCACATTAAACACTCATTTGCGGTAGGGGGCTCTTTATAAGATGGAAGGAAAATGCCTTCCTGCCATAAATGCTATCACCACTGAAACCACTGGTCCTTAAACAGGCATAGGTTTCAGGAAGTCTACAAAGCCAATAAAGCAGTTTGTATGTATGCGCAGTTTTCTGGAGAGAGTTCAGAAGCTTACATTGTATTTTCAAACAAGATGTCCTACCTTCCCAAACAACTGCAGAACTCTAGATCTGTATTTATGTAACTACCCAATGCTGTCACATCTGCCTCTAGCTTGTATTTCTGGAATATCACTCTGCGATGGACAAACATTCTGTCTATACTGCCTGTCCCACAGGGAAGAGGCTCTAGCTCCTCTGTGTTGGTACCCACCGGTATGCTTTTCCAGCATAGGCAATCTGTTTTGTTTTTAGTAAACAGATCCCACCTGCCTTAAAATCAGAGTTGTGCTCCTTCTGACACTAGAAATTTGGAAGTACTTGAAGTCCATCTCTTACAGCTAATCCTAAATGTTATTTTACTCCTCAATTGTAACTACTGATACCCTTTTGCATTTGAGACTTATACTACAATGAGGTCTTATATACATAAATAAACAAATAGGCATTCATGAAATAGTACAAGCTTTGCAAAGGAAAAGGCAGTTAAGCTTCTTACTCTAAAATGTTCTCTTTGTGTGCTTATGCTACAATGTCCTAAAGTATACAAGATTTCTTTTAAAAATACAATGAAACTCATTTGAGAAAATATTAATGAAATTATCAGGTTTATTTAATTCACTTCTGAATAAGAGATGATCATGTCATTGACACTGTGCCCCTGAATGAGAACATTGTCTGCATCAGTCTGAAATAAATGTTCAAGACTAAATTAATTGTCCTGTCCTTTCTCCTTGTTGCCTTAGCAATTTGAGTAGATTTTTTGATTGCAGTCTCTTGTTTTGACTGTTTGCAAATTATATGCATTCATTTATTTCTCTTGTTACGTCTTAAGTTTTTTATGGGCAAGGACTCTGGCTTGCTTTTGTATATATTCCTTAACCCAACACCGTACTCTTGGTATGTAATTCAATAAACTTAGCAGGACAACTAAATGCATAAAACGATGCTATTTACAAATTATATCCATAGTCACTACCCTGTCATCTCATGACTTTTATAGTAACATGTCTGGTATAGCTATACCAAAAAGTCTCTAGTTTAGGAACTTGTTAAGCAACTCCAGGTGTAGAACTTTTAATAGCTGAGAACAATTAATTATGCATATATACATACATATGCCTACATACCCCCAGGCACTCACATATAAACAGGTGTAAAAATGTTACATAAGGTAGTACAATACAATATCACATATCAGTGAATTGTGAGAATTCTTAGCATTTCAGAAGTGTCAAATTCTATAATAGTCTATTTCAAAGCTCTGATGAGATAATGGTGGGAAAGACTGTACTATTTCTATTTTAAGCAGCACATTCAAATAGGATAAAGATGGCCCTTATATCAAAGAATAGGAATTTTTTTCTCTGAGGTAAATGTCCAAAAATATCTTCATTAGAGATATATACATATACAAATGTGAAAAAGAGAAGTTTTCCTTTTTATCATTTACTACCTATTACATTTTATATTTAGAAAGGCAAGGTCAATGAAGGAGCATAAAAATGCATAAGAAGCTCAACATTAAATACAATAATAATGTTCTGTGAACAATGCAATCTGGGAGCTGTGAAAATGTTTCTTTAACTCTTAAATATTTTCAGCCAGAGACCTAACAATGGAAACCCAAGTTTTATAGAACCTTTCTTCTAAAGAGTTCTGTCAGCAACTAATTCACTTATCAATATGCCATATGTAAACTGACAACCAATGTTTTTCTTTATTTTTCACTAGCAGGCAGAGATAATAGATAATATAGCACTAGAGTTTTTAAAATCCAAACACAGGTACATATTTCTAACTTAAAGCTTATACATTTATCTACTTCACAACAACTATGTTTTATTTTACAAAATAAACAATCAGTCATGAAATAAGTAAGGAGGAATGAACACCATCCAGAGCCAAGGGACTAGCATTACACTCAGCAGCACATAGTCTGTTACAGCTCTAGTTAGCAACGCAGGAAAAAAAAGAAGCACCAACAACCAGCTGACTGTCACCCAGAACAATGTTGAAAAGGTCAATCTGATGCTTTGATGGTTAGACAGAAAGCCTTATGGGTACAAAAACTTTTTAAAAAAGCATCTATAGAGAAAAAAGAAGAATTGTGCTGCCCTATCTTTTTGAACCTATTTATTAAATGGGTCAAGGAACACATATTTCAAGTAAGACTGTTGGCAATAAAGGGCATAGATTTAGTCTGTAATAAACACCAGTCCAGTGTTCACAGAAATAACTCTGTCAGGACTGCCCTTTAGAACATTGATCCAGCAGTGGTAAATACTGGGTATAAGAGCAGTATAGCAGGTGTGAACCATGGGAACTTTTGTGAATTCTGTTAGAGTAAAAACAAAGTACCAAGTTAAAAGCAAGGAGGCGTGACAAATAACAGCAAACATTCTTAATTTGAAGCAAATAGTTACCAACTTTTACCCATAAGATGAATTGTATTTGGTGATATCAACTAATGTCAAAGGCACTCATTTTATTAAAATAGTAGTGGCAAAACCAAATGTGTTATTTTTATTTGCTATTCTAAGCATTTCACTGTTCCCTAGCATTGTAAATAGTATTAATTATTGATCTTTACATTGCAATTTTCCTATCAGCTACCCAGAATTCAAGTCTCATGGTCAAGCTATAAATAAGGCACATTTTAAAGTCAAATCCTAATTCAAAATATACTTAACAAGTTGGCAAGTGTGTCCACCATGCAATTAAAGAAAATATCTCATCA
>NW_004567110.1:36651364-36657625 GCF_000260355.1 Condylura cristata
GTGTGCCATAATATCAACTTCTCTAACTCTTATTTTCTCTCCCTCCCCTCCCCCATGCCTCACACACTTCCCTCCCACTACCTGAACTGGGATAATAACCTTAAAGTTGCTGGGGAGTTGAGCTAAAAATAAATGTGTGAAACATGACAAAATATTTTAACACAATTACAATTACCTCCCTATAAAACTCAGCAAGGTAGCCAGACTATGAAAGGACTGCAAATGGGTTCAAGAGGGAACTGATCCACAGCCAATGATTACCCACACTGACTCAACACTACCACTTAGTCATGTTTACTCAAAGGGGAATACAAATGTTACTAGATCATATTGGAATCTTCCTATTCCTCTGTATGTCCACACCAAATGGAAGGAGATGGGGGCACAGTTTGCTATGCTGAAATGTTGAAAAGATGTTGGCAAACTTTTGCCTGGAGTAGAAATGATAAAAGAAAAGACAGATTATCAAATGTTCAACATCTTTTTGGATCATGAAATCTGGCACCTTTTAAATTGAACCACTTTATAAAGTCTTTTTAAAAATTTCACTGCTTTTGCCCACAACAGTGCAGAAATGAGCATAATGAAACAGGCCTTAGGAACAAGTTATTTTCTTGCAATCTAGAGTTAAATAAAATTCTATAAAGTGACTAACTTTTGCATGTAATGTATGTGGGGAGAAATGCAAGAATTTTTGCCTTTTTTATAGGCCTTCAAAAAAGCAATTTAAAATTGAATAAAAAAGAAAGATATTATCTGAACTGTAGGTATTGTGAAAATTGTGCTACGAAAATTAAAATACTAGTTTGTGCCGCAGCCATAAATTACTAAACTAATTATCTAGAAGCAGGCATAACTGAATCATTCAAAGGGGTAATTAGCAATCAGACATAATGAGTACTGCTACTATTTCTTGTCATACTGTATTTAGCTTCCATGCAGCCTGGAGGAACTGAATTATTTCCTATCCTTCTCAGAGGGCATTACTGCTATATTGAGTGCATCAGCCCATATTATTACTCCCAGTAGTTTAATTCTTCACTGGACTGCACATTTCTGATTTCCCCTGTCAAAAGTTTTCCAGTTCTCCCCGGCCCTTTAAAAGCAGCCATCTCCTTGTAATCATTCCTTAATTTATATGTAAACTGCATCAGAACCAATTTTTGTGTTTCCTTTTTAGATTTATTGAATTTAGATCCAGAAACTTATGCTTTATCATTCTGAATGGTGTTTGGTGGAGTGATACCTAGTATTCTAATTATATATAAATCAAAACAGTTCTATAACTTTCATTTGAGTTTTCAACAAAAAATTTGAAAAATGCTATAACTCAACATCCATTCATTATTTTTTAAACTGAATACCTCCTATAAACTTAGATATGCTTCTGTCCTGGGTTGTGAAAGGAGTAAGATGTGGCCCCTGCATCAAAACCCACGTAATCTACCAAGAAGTAATATTTATATATTTGCACAAGAATGCGGCAAAAGAATGAGATAATAGAAACTGTATGTATCAACACATTATCAAAGGCCACTTCCTCTTTGTGACTCCTCACAGTAAGAACAAATTCAAAAGATTATATGAAAGAATAAAGTTATTAATGGACACTAGGGGACCTTGTATAATCTGGAGAAAAATTTAGTTCAACCCATTTTTTTGTTCAGTTGAGGTTCATTGAACCATATGAAAAGTGGGTTGGCTCTGAAACTTAGTTTCAAATGACTGATGTTCCAAGTTACCAATGCAGAAACTCTCAGGTGGAGCAAAGCTGGTTAACCAAGGCTGAAGCACTACAGGAAACACCGAACAGTTAAAAGCAGCACAATCCCTTACTTATCCTTCAGGTTTAGCCAAAGCATGTGTTGGAACATTTATGATGGAGAACAGAATACAAGTATAAATGAAAAGGTTTTGAGTAATGGGAGAGAGCTTTGCAAGCAGCACTCAAAGAGGGTCACATACTTTTTCTTTCAGGGAACTACCAAGGAACATAATATCCATTCTCTCCCTGCTGCAGAGAGTTCTAAGTGCTTTAACGCCATCACTTTTGCATTTGGGAAGAGGGTGGGAGACCTCCTTTGTTCTGCTTTCCTGAAGTAAATCGGCAATAATAAGCAATAGACAGCAATAAATGCAGAAATATTTAGAAGAGGCAACATTCTCTTCTCTAAGGACGTATTTTTTAATCTCCTTAGATATTATTTTACAATTAGCATAAAAACAGAGATACTGGGAAGAAAACCCAACAATTCACTGGCCCTGTGCAGTGAGGTTAATATTCTGGTTCCATTATTTTGATTGAAATGGATCACATTTTTTTGGATACTTGCATATTATGATTACATTTGAAAATAAAAGTGGCCCAGGATAGCACTTTAGATTCTGAACTTCTTTTGGGGGAATGTAAAACAGTGGAAAAGGTGAGGGAGCCCATCATGACCCCAGGTTCCCCTTGTCAAGAAGACATGCAGCAAGGGTGTTCAATGTGCAGAGTGAGCAGACATGATGGAAGCTTACACATTCTTTTTCGGCAGTGAGATTCCCAGTCCATGTCTGCACCACAAGGCAATCAATTCTGTCTTCCTGACAGGTACAGGAGTGTTGGCCTGCAATGGTGAGTTCCTAAATGTTAACTACAAGTACTAATCCCTAGGTCAGTTATGCCCCTTGTCTTCGTTTTTCACTTTACCAAATGAGAGTCAATGGTTCCTCAATTCAGAGAGGGACAGAAGTGATATTCTCAAGTGTTTCCCTATTCCAGATATGAAAATCCCTCTAGCAGTACTTAGTTAAGTGAGAACAATCCTAGAGTGTGTATAATCCTAAATGAAGGATGTTCATCATTTCTCTTCATAAATTGTTTGTGTGCCATGTAAGGGACCAGAAACTGAATGGATGCAATAAAAACTTTTGCTAAATTAACATAACTTTAAAGATGTTATTAAATGAAAATTGTTTGTGAATTTTTCAACATTTAAAAATATGTCAAAATTCAAACCAGAAAATCACTAAACTTTCTGCCTTACTCACTCGCTCACTCACTCACACATACACACACATGCACTTATATACATGTATAGAAATGCAACTCATGTAACACACTTAGAATAAGAATAGCATGGTGGGATAAGGTACAGAATAGGCAAGCATTTTAACATCCAAGATTTGGAATTCGGAAATAAAATTCAAAGGCAAGCACATGCACATAGGTATCATTCCAATGGCAAGAAATCTAAGACTATATAACAAAGAGGAGAGTAGCTATCCAGAAAAAAGTGAAACATGTTCTGGAGCAAGTCAAGAAACAGGCAGCTTTTCCCTAGAGCAGGGGCATGTGGCTCTCAAGTGCTTGGGGGAAAATGCAACACAAATAATATAACTAATGAAAGACCGGTACTGATATGCCAGTTAAGGCCACCAACAGAAATGCCTCATGGGGCCATTAAAGGAATTTCTTGCTTTGTAACAGGGAGAATAGACTAGTAATCTCTGGAGTGGAATAGAAACTCATGTCTTCCACTTTCAACTTTTGAAATTGGTTAGTAATAAAAAGCTTATACTTTTTATTTCAGCAATATTGTATATCATTTTGAACTACAGATATTTAAAAAAAAAGAATAAGTAGGAAAGTAAAACTTCAGTTTTGGTTTTCATACTAACAGTATGACATTGATGAAATGTTTCAGTCTTTACATATGCTTGGAAAATAAAATTGTGAATCTGGTGATTTATTACTAATCAGTGGGCAATATCCCTTATAAATAATACCCATCCTTCTGCTCCAGAATCTTATGTTCATTTTAGGCTTGCTTTTACAATCCCCACATATAACGTCTTCATATTTGCATCCTGCCACTACCAAAACCTCTATTCTGTCACCACACAGACATAGGCATAGTCTTATTAACTAATATTCAAGTGAATCATGGAAATATATTTTTCCCTATAGAAATGTTCATGCAAAGAATTACTTGAAAAGCCCCAACTTAGTCCAATTATTTTATTATACAGGTGAAAAGAGACATCCCATGAAAGAAAATTATCTGCCCAAGGCCATGTATGTAGTTAGTGATAGAACAAAGATTAAGTCTAGTTATTTTAATTCAGACTGATATTAGATGACACTACAAGACCCGTACCGAGCCAGGTATGTTACAACAACTATTAGCATTTTTTTTTCTTTTCCATTATACACTTTCACACAAATATGCAAACACACAGGAACACAGATACATGTGTACATTCTTTCATTTTAAAAATAACTAGTTTTTATTCTTTCTCAGTTAGACCTCATTGTGGTCATTCCTAATAATTCAATGTGCATACTGCTTCCTTGAGGAATATAAAAGCTGCACACATGAATAGTTTGTAAAGCTAAACAGAGAAACACCATGAATTTTGGAAAAATATGAGCACAACTCTCTAACTCAGTGAACAAGCAGAATATAAAGTAAGTTATGTGCATAGCTTGGGGCACCATTCAATCAAACAATTACAATGGCTAGCTTAAGTTCTCCAAAGAATCTTCAAAAAAATTAACAGCATATATAAAATGCAAAATAAGGAAAGCTAAATTTTTTCTTTCATCTTCTCCTTAGTATTTTCAACACAACTCTGAAATTCAATATTTTAAAATATTTCCCACATATTAACACAAGTTAGAGTCAAATACTTGTATATTTCAGAAAAAAATGGAAACTTAATTATGAAAGAAAAAAATATCAAATGATTAAATAATTTTACATATAATACTATTTAAAAACAAAAGGGGACATAAAAGTGATTTAGTTTGGCTTAAAAAATAATATTTAAAATCACTGATTTTGTCACAAGAGGGAGCCAATGTTTTTCAATAATTCAAACACTGCAAATATAAGTGAACAAAATTTGATCCTGACTAAATAAAAAGCTGCAAATTTTATATCACAACCCACTACTGATAATAAAACAAATTATTATCAGCAGTCATTTTAGTTATCTGGCTAGAAGATAAAAAACACACACATAAATACACATTTTAAAATTACTTAGTTCCAAACAAAACCAGGACTATAAATTTCAAGAAGCAAATAAAATATGTAGGAGAGTTTAAATACAGAAATTTAAAACTCAGATATACTTGTTGAAAAAGTGGTCTAAAAAAATAGAGTATAATTATCTCAATGTTTGTCCATGCAATGTTTTGTTTTGTAGTTTTTATTTTAGTCAATGTTTGTCCATGCAATGTTTTGTTTTGTAGTTTTTATTTTAGTCCTTATCCACAAAAAGAAAAATAAGGTAGAACATAAATCTCCATTCCCCTGGTTTCCACTGGAAAAATGAAAAACTTGGGTCCATTAGCAATGAAACAGAAATTACATAATATGTTTCCCCCAGTTATCAGAATCCATTCTCTACCACTTTGCTGGCACTGGGGCTCATTATTATCATCATGTTTGTGTTATAATATTCATTAAGCTAGAATGACGAGGAAATGAAAGTATGTTTATACTCGTTAATATCTTAAGACAAAAGTTAAAGCTCAATACAAGGGCTGAGTGCTTCAAGCAAAACAATCAGATGTCCTTTGTTCACTGAAACAACCTGAGAAACTAGTATGAAAGTAAGGTGTTGCTTCTATTAATCTCTGGTTCTTGTAGACACTGAAGTTGTGATCACAAGGCATACCCAAGGGGCTGCTCTGAGCCAACAGGGAACAAGAGGGTTACATATGGGAATTAAGAGGTTTACATACGGGAACTGAGTGACAATGTATGAAATTCATGTATCCCAAGCTCTTCATCTACAATGGGATTCCTACTTTATGTTTGTATCAAGAGACAATCAACAAATTGTACTGCTCACTGAGAAGTTTCAGGTTATAACAGGACAATTCCAAAGGTTAAATGAAAACAAAATTCTCTAGGACACGCTAGTCATTTTCCTTTAGCGATATCCAAATTACTAGGATCAGTAATTCTTCCATTCAGATAATTTTTGAGGCAATGCGCTCTGAAATTACATCTTTATTGCAGGAATAAAAGGCTCTAATTTTTTTTTGTGTGTGTGCATGTCTGTATTCTTTGTGTGATATTAGACTTCTCAGCTAGCCTCCCTGAGTATAATATACTCTTCTATACTTCTATAAAGTATAACACTAATGTCTAGTAAAAGTTGCAGGAAGGGGCCCTCCCTGGTGGTGCAGCGGGTTAAAGCACAGCACTGAGAATCTAAAGCCGCTTCTGCATGAGTTCGATTCCCACCTGCCCCGGAGGTGAC
>NW_004567110.1:36657725-36672222 GCF_000260355.1 Condylura cristata
CCTCCACATCTCTGGCCTGTACCCCAGTTCTGTATGCACGAATAAATAAATCTTTAAAAAAAAAAAGTTGCAGGAAAATATTAACCAAGCAATATAGCAATCTAATACTGTAGCTGCACTATACTAAGTACCTAACAACATGACCCTATTAGGCCCTCACAATAATGGAGCTGTCCATTTACCTCCCTTTACAGATGAGAAAACTGACAAGCTCCAAAAACCAGGCATTTTGATTTCACAAACTAATATTCTATGTCTTTGACCAATATACTATATTGACTCCCAATCACTAAGTGGTAGATAGATAAGCATGTCTGTATTTAAACAAGTAACTATTCTAAGATCAAACTGATGGTTCTCTGTGATCTACTGCTTGGATCTTCCCAACATAAAACAACACATTGAACAACCCCTTTCCCACGTCAATCCAAACACAGTTCATCACCTCCACACCTCTTCCAATTCTGTCGCTTGTGACAGCAAAGTCTTCCAATTCATGTGCCAGTGCAGCCCAAACATTACTGACTTAACCTCTGTCTGTTCAACTAGGGCTCCCAGGGAAACTACCTGGCATTAAGAGTTAAGTACCTTATATTTATGAACTGAGTGCACTTTTTATAGTTCCTTTTACAAAAAAGGCAAACTAATGATGATTATGGTGTGTGAAATAAGGTGAAGAACAAATAATAAAAGGCCTAAAAAGCTTTTGATATTGAGGAAAATAGATTCTATATGCGACATTTAAAGTTGAAGCATTTAATTAGAATCAAATTGCAAATGCTAGAATAAACTGATCCTAATTTAAAAACAAAGCAGCCATAAAATATTTTGTTACCACTTACGTTGAACTATGTCATCACAATAGTATGTATTTATAGTGTTTTTCATATTTATTCAAAAATGAATGAGGCAAGATTATTTAAATTTTAAATTTGAGAAAAATCACATAAGATAATAAAAAAAATTGTCTCTTCATGCATTTCTTTCTTTTTGCCTCTTTTGTTGCTATTATCCAAATGCTCAATATTGTTTCTTTTTGTTTAAATTATCATTTTGAATAGCATAGTTTTTCCTCATAGTTTTGCTTAGTTTTTGTTCAGTTCATTTCATAACCATATATTTTTTATTTAGGTAATATTGATTTAAAACACTATGTTTTAGGGGTACATGCTCACAGCTTTTCAATTTGTGTTATCATACCACCTCCACAATCAAAGCACCCATATTCCTCCACCTTAGGCCAATTGGACATATTACCCCATTGTTTCCCAACAACCACTCTTCCTTCATTTTATATTCAGATTTCTGGGGTTTGATTTGTCTATTATTTTGTTTTGTTTCTTTATAATTCCACACAATGAGTAAAATTATTCGGTATTTTTCTTTCTCCTACTGACTTACTTTCCTTAGCAAAAATCCCTTCTTATTCCATCCATGTTGACTCAAATGCAAGATCCCACCACCTTGAAAGTGAGTAGTCCAAAGTGTATATATACCACATCATTTAATTATCACTGGGTACTATTTAATTGTATAAATATACTCCATTTTCTTAATCTACTCATCTAGTGTTGGGCACTTAATTGTTTCTATTAGCTGACTATTGTAAATAGTGCTGCAGTGAACACAGGAGTGCATATAACCCTTTGAATCAATGTTTTTGCTTTCTTTGGATAGCTACTTAGGTGTGGAACTGCTGTATCATATGGTAGGTCTATTTTTAACATTTTGAGAAACCTCAGTTCATTTTAAAGTGGCATACAGGAAAACACATACATACCTTGCGAGAACATACTTTGAACTAATGAGGAATTTTCTGTCACTTGGAAATTTTTATTTGTGACTTAACATGACAAAATCACACAAATGGTTGCAAGGCGAATCTATGGATGAGTCAATGTTTTAAGAACTATAGTCACAAGTGACAGTCTACTTACTGGAAGACTTTATGCTGATCATATGATATAAATTGTAATGGGCAGTGAAGTGGGGAGCTAAATTAGAAGACATTAAAAAAGGCAACACCAAACCCTGGAGTTTAAAAATTCAAATATACTTCTATAGATTTTTTTAAATATTATTGTTACCCAAATGAATCATAGGAAGAAGTTATTTAAATGCTAATTTAAAATAGCACAGGTCTGATTTTAGAGCTTTGTTGTTCATTCTTTTCTCAGTTTCTCTATCCCCTGTAGTTCAACATTCTATCTGTCCCATAGATTTGAAAATATTATTATCTGTGTTTAAGGTTTCTACAACTAACTTGGAAAATAATTAATACTAATGTGTCAAGCAGAAGAATAAAGTAAATCCCAAATCTCTAAACCTGACCTTTCATACCTCTTTTTTTCTCCTATTGCCTTAAGTGTTACAACTACTTTTTCAATTCACATTGACTAGTCTCCAAAATTTACTCTCAGTTGCTGGATTGGAGTAAGGTCTCTTTCCTATAGATGGCTAGGCCTGGATTCAGAGATCTACTGCGCTAATTCCAATAAACTATGGGCAATTTGAAGTCAGGGGTGATCTCTTATATAATGTTGAATCTTTAGAAAATTCACAGTGCTTTATACCATAGAAAATGAAAACCATAGAAAATGAAAGTGAATAGACAAATCTTTCCACCTGAAAAGTCTGAAAATGTGAAATTCTTAAACAACAACACACAAATTTTAACTCCACCTCAGTTTGAAACAATTCTATACTTGAATATGCTTTTCATATATACAGTTTTTCTTATTAAAAAAAACCCTCACAACATATGTAACTGTGAAAATTATGGAACTGCCGCTATCCATACAAAACCAAGTGATGGTAAAATATGGTGCAACTTATTTCTGATAAGAATGTAAAATTAGTTTATAATTTTTCCTTTTGATTCTGGACACATATACTTATCCCACTACAAGCTATTTCATCAATGAAAACTAACATTCACTAAAAATCATCACAAAGATATCTGTAGTAAAACCTTTGTTCATAATTGCCCAGACCTGGAGTTAGTCTAAATATTCCTAAATTGAGAATGGATAACTTGTGGCACATTCATACAATATATAGAGGAATATATGAGGAGTACAGATGATTCCTCACCATAGAAAGCCATAGATTACTGACACATCAAGCAAAATGGATGAATCTTAAATGCTAAGTAAAAGAAAAAAGACTTAAAACTAGATACGGTATGCTCATAGCATAAGTACATATGATGTAAGATATTTTTGCTAAGGACAGAAAATAAATCAGCCTTTGCCAGGGGCTAGGGGAAACAATTATACGAGTACCTAAATTGTTGAGTGCCTGCCATGGATCAGTATTTTATACACTGTCTCCAATCCAATATTGGAGGAAGTAGAAACTACTTTTATCTTCTACCAGAAGACATTGTAGTTTTAAAAAGAAAAATGAATTCTAGTGCTTATTGTTAATCAGTTCACTTTTTTTCTCTCTCAAGGGTTAAACACATCAAGTTTTTAGATTTCATAAGAGATCACTATGACCTTGAAATAGCATGTATGTAAAGTTATGAAAATAAGTATCAATAGTGTTGGCTAACTTAAGATAACAAATTACTGCTTCTTCAAACTAATTCTAAGATCATTGAATATTTTAAATAAGTTTTTTAAAGACTTATTTATTCATATAGAACTGGGGTACAGGCCAGGGGTGTAGGGCAGTGAGAGGCTTCACCAGAGTCAGAGTGGGGAGAAGAACAGGCCGATTGACAAAGTACACTGCTGAGGGGAGCAGCAGGGATTCAGGAATGGTCTCCATGCCATGTAGGTCACCTCCAAGGCTGGGGATCGAACTTATTCTGAAGTGGCTTTAGCTTCTTAGTGCTGTGCTTTAACCCGCTGTGCCACAGGGAGGGCCCATCTAATATTTTAAATATTAAACATAGTAAACATTTCCTCTCCTATAAGGTTTCAACATTAAATTTCCACATTCTGTATATGATTTATCAACAGAAAACAACATAACTTGGCAATAAGAATTAATAACTACAGGTGCCTTTGTGATGGTTGTGGTGTCCAAACATACATCTCAGAAGGTGTGATCCTATCTGAACCAGATATGGCTGAAAATCAATGTTACCTCAAGGAAAAAAACAAAAGGTTTTACATTAAAAAAATAAAAGTACTGCAAATCTTTTTAAAAACCATGTTTCAATTTTACTACTGTACTGATTTAAATTTTGTATCTAAAAGTAATTTGACTGCAGATATACATTACACTAGTTTGAAAGGCTTGAAATTTAGGCTAATCAGTGAAGATTATTGGTATGCATAAGTGAAGGATTATCAAGTATAAATCCAGCATAGCCAATGGAATGATTTAATTACAAAGAAATTCAAATACTAGCCCATTTGTCTTAAGTATGGCCATAAGAATCTGACAAGCTATTAAATTTAGCTGAATAAAATGCAAGCATTATCATTGTGTCTTAATTATTAAAATCAGAATCATGCATTCAATGGAAGCAATAGCCAAAATAAAATCTCATATATATTAAAAACTGCTTCAAAGATGCAGAAAATCCTCTAAACAACTACAAGCAGCTTATAGGAACAAGAATCATTCAAAAAGAATGCTATTATAAACTAACACGATATATGCATTAAATTGCATATTGAGAAGGTATTACACAGTGCAACTATTTGTATTATATAATTCTAGGTTTGAAATTAGTATTTCACAGAGTTGCCAACTTCTAGACACATCAAGGGATGACATATAATACAGGAATGTCCCTACCAAAAAAGAGGGGGAAGAATAGCAGAGAAAAGCAAGCAAACTGGGATAATGATTCCTAAGACAACTGGGAGAACAATCTACAACAACCATACTCTAGAGAGGGGAGCAGACTCTGAATCTAGCCCAGCCACTCCCTTCGGAATAACTGAAAAGGAGTGATCCTGTACACAGAGGGCACAGGGAGACTGGATTCTGGACTTCAAGTTTACTGATAATTTCCAACTATCAATAAGTTAAAAAGAAAAGGATAATCCTAGAACTAAGGGCTAATGGGCTGTGAGGAAGATAGTCTGGTCACAGCATATCTGGTAAGTGTGGGAAACAAGGAAATTGCAGAGTCTGTGATACACAGAGACAAAAGTGATAAAATTTAGTAAAGCAACTCATGTGATCCAATCTTGTTATACTGTAGATATTATAAGTATTTATAGCACATAACTACTTTAGTTATATTGATATATCTATCTGGAGACCATTAAAAAGTTCTCCTTTTCATGGGGATTACAACTGAGATGAAAAATGCACAGAATGATGTAAAAATAAACTATTAAAAAAAGTTCTTCTTTAATGAGAAGTTTTATTATATTTCCTCTGAAATTCTGAAAACTACACAATATGTAATTTTCAGATAAAGTCTTATGTGAATTGATATACTTAGCACCATAAATTTGCACTTTAAGAAACAAATTTCATCCAGAATTTCTAACATCTCCATCAAAAACAGAGTGATAATGTTATGTATAAGATGGTTTTGAGAAGAAGGGAATAACATCCGCTCTCACATACAGAAATAAATTTGAATTATACATAGCTATGAATGCTAATAACTGTGTAGGCTACTAAACTGCAGCACCAAGAGAAATAATCACAGATTCCTAGAATCACAGAATCCTACACATCAAAGAATGTTAAAGCTTTCTTTTTTTCATGCTAGATGTTTTTCTTATTCTTCAAAGCTCCTCAAATAGAGACAGTGTGTCCTTTAAGAGTGCATATTCATTCCATCTAAAATATGATTGGGACAATTGAAGAGGTCATGCCATTCTTGAAATAGCTGGATTAGACATTTAGACATTATTACTTAAAATAATAGAGATTATTATACTGAAAACAAAAAACAAACATTGTGGTATATTCTAACAAAACATAGGTCAATAAAAAACAAAATTTCATATCTTTCACTATAGTAAATATGCATATTCTTTTCTTACGTTAGGAATTTACCATGTGAAAAATTCTATTGCTAATAAACTTTGATTTTGTTGGAACATTACTAGCATTTTTCACTTTGTAAGAAGTGTTAATTTCCCATATCACATTCTACATTTCAGTATTTTACAGGGTTTTCTAATGAGTAGGTTCTCAGTTAAAACTGTACAGTCACAAGTTACTTCATGCCTTCCATTTGGGGTTAAATTTTTTAACATTCCAAATTCATGTTAAATTCTAAAGCTTCAGCACAGCAGAGTGTGACTATATTTGGGTATAAGTTCTTTCAAGACATAATTCAGAAAAGGTTACTAGGGTGGGCTTCAATCCAGTGATTGTTACCCTTATAAGAAGAGATGATTAGAATACCAGCCTGAACAAACAACAACCAAAAAAAAAAAAAAAAAAACAACCAGTGAACAAAAAGCAAGACAATCATCTGTAAGCCAAGTAGAGAGGTCTCAGAAGAAACTATTAGAATATTTGCCTAACAGCTGTGAGGAATGTATTTCTAAGAGTTAAGCTAGCCAGATTGTGGTATTTTGTTATGGCGGTCCTGCAGAGTAATAGACCTTCCATAGCGCTCTCATTGAGAATACACACTCAAGCTGAAACATAGTTTCACATACAAATATCTGATGTGAACATAATAGATTTTTTAAAAAAATCTATCTTGTCATGGTATAAAATTTGAAAAAAGATCAACATTCACCATGCATGAACATCATCATGTTTCAGGTGTGACATATTTTACAACAGTATAAAATACCAGCATAAATCTGTACTTCGAGAAAAGAATTTCATCCAAGATATTCATCATTTTTATCAATAACAGAGTGAGAATGTTATAGCTACACTAGATGTTTTTTTAAAGAAAGGAATCACAACATTTTTCACATAAATATATTCAAATTACATATAACTCTGAATACTAATACCTAGTCTACTAAACTCTGATATATAGAGAAATAATCACAGATTTCTAAAATTACACTTTCTTACATCAAAATAAATGTGTAAATTATACTTATTCATATCAAACATTAGCTGACTTGTGCCCTCTAAGAATTTACATTCCAAACACAAAAGAAAAAGATATGTGACATTAAAAAATTAAATGCTACATGACAGTAAAGTCCTAAGGATTTACCTGAGGGTCATAAATTGTTAATGTGAGGAATTTTGAATGGCAAGTTACGGACTCAGTTACTACTTGGATGAAGGGAAAAGAAGCACCAATGTACTTTATATTACATATAAAGGTTTTAAAATATAATATTTACATACATTTTAAATTTAGGAAATGATACACAGGAATAATCTAATTTTTGTAAAAAAAGGAAAAAGGAAAAGTCTAATTTTTGTAAAATTTCCTATATGAACAGATTCATATACTACTAACTTATGTAAAGATAATAATACTTATTTAATGATTAACAGTTGACACTTTACTCAATTATAATTAATGTAAGTATAAGTACAAAGATATATATTAGTATTTTTATTAGTTTTATTAGTTTCCTAAAGTCATCATAACAAAAAGCCAAAATAAACTAACTAGGTGGTTTAAGAGAAGAAAACCTATTGTCTCATAATTCTGGAAGGTAGAAATCTGAAATCAATAAGTTATCAGTGCCATTCTCTCTCTGAAACTCTGGGTAAAGTCCTTTTTGCCCCTTTTGAGCCTGGTGGTTGCTTGATCCTAACTGTTCCTTTTCTTCCAACACTCCAGCTCCATCATAACATGGTGTTCTCCTTTCTATGTTCACATCTTATTAGGGGTCCAGTTATTGGACTAAGGGCCCACTCTACTCCATCTTAACATTTTACTTCTGCAATGACGTTATTGCTAAGCAAAAAACATGTTTTAAGGCATTTGGAGTTAGGATATCATCATATCATTTTTGGAGGTAGAATTTTATGTATATGGAAATAGGTTTTATTTTTTATGTGACACAAGACTATATTTATTTATTTATTTTTCTTATATTATTGTTCATTTTTGTACAATATTTGATCACTCCCCTCATTGGTAGTCCTCATAACTCTCCTACCACCATGGCTATATTTAATGATCACTAAAGCAGGCAATACAAGTGTATCTCACAGGGGTGTGGTGGGAGGGGTAAGCATGACTCTCCCCCCCAGTTCCTTTCCCCAGGCAGGGCTTCACACTGACCCTCTTGGAGTCTCTCAGCAGGATGGGAAAACAGAGCAGGTTGGGTGGATGGATGGAGAGAGGACAGATAGGTAGCTAGATAAATAGATATTGATACTTTTCAATAGTTTATTTTTACATCATTTTGTGCATTTTTCCATCTCGATATATTGATATTTTTAAAAGAAATTTAGTATTCTGTAGAAGGCAGGAGTCAGCACAGTGTACTAATCAAGTCTAAGGTACATTAGCTTATGAATTTAAAATCCTTGTTTCCAACAATGCAGCCTGAACATCCACTCTGCCTGTCAGTTTCCACATCTGTGAAGGGAGATGGTCCAATAGACAAACCTTGTAAGTATGCTGTGCCAGTAAAAATAATGAGATATCGTGGACAGATTGCTAAGCATTTAGTACATGTCAACTGAAATTATAACACTACTACACTGAATGGTTTATTCTCCTGGTAATTTTATGAGATGGGCAGTAATGGCCAACTTTACAGAAGAAAACAGACCCAGCTCTCCCTGGTGGCAAAACAGATTGGACACAGCACTACAAGCTAGCCAATGGCCCTTCAATGGGAGTTTGATCCCCGGTCCCGGAGGTGACCCACATGGCACAGCAGACCTCTTCTGTCTTGCCTGCTGCTCCCCTCAGTACAGTAAAGTAAGTGCAATTAGCTCTAGTTTAAGGTTACATACTTGCATTAAACATTTGCATGCGGTGTTAGACATTTTTATAAATAACACGCCTTTTTCTGCAAGTAAATGATTTTGATTTGATACCTCAGAATATTTTTTGATTAACAACAAAGTACAAACCTATTCTTTAATACAAAGAAAACATTGTATTTGAATGTTTTCTTCAAATGGCTAACACATTAATGCTGGATTTTTATAAATATAAACCCTGACCTGAAATATCAGTTCACAGATAAAATATGACACTTTAATTTTTAAAACTTCTTTGCCAAAAGTATGCTCATGAAATAATTTCAAATTTTACACTAGAGTAAATCACTGACACTGGTTTTCTCACAGTGAGTATCTCAGGTGAAGACTAAGAATGCTTTTTAGTCCTTGAACATTATCACTCTGTAAGTGACTTCCTTCCTCTATTTATACAAAAAGGAAAGTACATCTGCACTGAACTTAACAAAGTATAGAAATTCGAGGTAGCAATGCATATTCCCCAAAGACAACAAGTGTCTTCAAATACAACTAATGCTTAAGATATATGAGTTCATGATAGAGGAAAAGAAAGGCTTTTCAATCAGATAGACCTGGGGTGAAATCTTAGCAATTATGCTTTATCACCATCTGGATTTCTTATTCTCTCACTATAACATAAAGAAAGGTTATCCTGTGGAATATGTTCTACATATGGTCATGATACCCACCAAATTGCTTAGTATAGAATATGCACTCAACAAATGTTGCTCTTCTGTGGCAAATTTAACAAGGATAAGTAAAAAATTATGTAGTATGCTTCCAAGAACTATGGAGCAATTTGCGTAGTTCAGTTTTCCTGAAAACCTGTGTTCTATCTTGTTGTTTTCTCCTTTTCCATTAGTGCATAATGCTAAAATCTGGGGCAGGATGAGTACATGAATTACCTGAAGGTAAAATTTTTGCCAACATCCATGCTGTGCAAGAACAGTCAGCCAGTCTTTATTGAAAAGGTTTGGGGACACATTTTAAACTTGATTTGTCCGGCAAATACAACGGTTTGCTTATAATTGCTGATAGAAAAGTTATCTGGAGATTTAAGAGATTACTACATCACTTGGCCTCACCCCCTCTTATTCCTAAGCCTCCCTAGCATATCAAAATATATTTCAAATGTGTTCACTGTGCCAGCAAGTCCAGGTATATGAAAAGTCAGAATATAGGAATCTTTTAACATTTCAAGAATGGCAAGTCTACTACCTCAGTGTAAATATGTGAAACAAATTAAAAATAGAGAGGTATACCTGTCAACATCTATTTTTCTTACAGACATATAATATAGCTTTTGGGGAAATTTTTTTCTCAAAAAGAATTTAAAAGGTCTCATTCATTTCAGTCCTCATTTAAGCTATTGGCCCAAATGCATCGGGATTTTATTCAACAAAGGAATAAAGATCAAAACTACAGCTACACTATCAGGTTTTTAAAGATGTCAAATCTCAACAGCACTAAACCAGTCTTTCTTTGTTCCTTATGTTATTCTTATTTTGTAAGTACTCAAACAGCCTGTGCAATTCTTCACTGCTTCTTTTCTGCAATGATTTCCTTTTCAATGATTTAAGCAGTCTATTCTCAAAAGCAATGCTCAAAAATCCAATTACTATTCCAACACCATGCTTTTGTAAGCCCCGAGCATTAAACCATAGAACATGCTTCGTCTTTGCCCCTTCCTTCCACCGCTCACTCAGGCACTTTACATTTTCCTAGCAAAAAGGGCTTTGGTTTTGTTTCTCTTTGTGTGGCTTCCCTTGGATAAGGAAAAGTGGCCATAAATTACCTTAAAACAAACTGAAAAAATCCTATAAATCTTTCATGTGAAATTAAGTCCAAGAAAATGTACAAAAGGAGAAAAATTGAACAATAGGAAATTTCTCCCTTAAAATAATGCTTAAGTCTGTCCTAACTTAAAGGAGGTTTGTGAATTATAAACTTTAATGTATTAGTAGGCATAACTTACAATTGCTTTCATATTTATCTTCTAGTTTGTCAGCTAAATTAGAAGACTTAAAATAGAGGCATCATGATAGTTATTAAATGCTTTCTGATTCCTCAGTTTCCTCTTACCATGAATATATGTGGATGTGTGTATGTGCATGTGTGTGTGTGTGTGTGACTGTGTGCATTTGAGCATGTATTTGTGGGCAAATAAAGTTAAAGGACAGAAAATGATAGCTACACTGTAGTGATTGCTAATTTGATCTCTGGAAACAATAGGTAAAGACATTGATAAAGGGTCAGAAAAAAGGCAAATCTTTAATTGTATTAGGGTTGACTAATTCTATTCAGAATAAAAATTTTGTATTACAGATTTTTTTTCAACCAGAGCCTTTTCTGATCAGTTACTCACTAAAAAGGCAACACAATGTAAATCATCTAATTCTAAATCTAAATAGAAACCATGTTATGGTCCATGTTTAAGTGAAGCCAAGATACACAGAGAACTGCTTAGAAGTTATGGGAATTTTATGAATGCATAAAAAAAGTGCTTGTGATCAAAGGTCACCTGACTACCTGAATATCTTTTTATTGTGCATTAGCTTTTACAAAAAAAGGCATTTTTTTTAAAAAAGGAAACCGCAGTTAATAAATTAAGAGTGAATATATTCTATAGAACTTGTATTTTAAAATAATTTTAATATAAACCAAATGTTTTGATGCCCTCTGTGTTTTTGTGTGTATCTATACACAGACAGAAAGTTAGATGAAGAGCAGGGAGAGAACAGGGGATGTAACCAATGTGCAAGCTGAAGATACAGGGCAGAGAACAGGAAATACAGAATATTGACTTTGATTGGTCTTTTGTTTTATGTGAGCATATTTGCACATCATTCTGTGGATCAACATTTCCTCAAAATATGACTTGTGGAGCAGTAGCTCTAGAGAGACACAGATGCTTAGTTAAAATGCAGATCACTGGGGCAAGCTCAGAATCCAAATGCATAGAATGAAATCCAGAAATTCTGTTACCACATTCTCCAGAGCCTATATGGAAGTATAGATTTAGAGTTACTGTTAGGTAAAGTATGATGGGATGTTGCAGTTTTGGTTTATAGAAAAAAGTTCTGAAATCTGTGAAGAAAATGAAGGGAAAGGGTTGTGGCAAAAGGCTGGAAGCCTTGTTGAATGGCTCTTTAAATGACTGGGGCAAATGGTATGTGGTGTGTTAATTGCTTTTTAACACTATTGTCTTAACACTCAGTCTTTTCCCGTGCACACTTTGCTACTTTCCAATTGGAATATCTGAAGTTAAATCCCTCTTTGCTTTTTACTTATTTTAATGAATCTATCTTCAAATGAATAAATGGGCTTTGGAACAGTTCAATAAGCTATGAGAGATTTTTCTGCCTACATGGAAATAAATATCCCAGATTTCTTTATACTTCAGATAATACATCTACCTATACTTTATTTCATAGTTTCAGAGGCCAAATGGTGCTAGAAAGATGTTCTAATGGCAACAACCAAATAAAGCTTTTATTGTCATTATCAAGTACTGTCAAGTGTTGATATTACTCTTCAAACACCCACCATCAATACACATACACAAACATAGACACACATATACAAAACTTGCGTCTTAACAACTGATGCTGCAACTGGATTTCATTGTTGAACTGATCAGTCTCTAGAGATCCTCTGGAGTGACACCTGTCAGTAGGGTTAGGGTAGGATATCAAGTCTGATATATGCTGAAGAGGAAGTTTAGAATTGCTATTTTCTGAAATTAGATAAGAGGCTTATTAAAACCAAGCAACAATAGGTCTCAGGTAAGAACTAGAAAAGCAAGTTGTTATATTGTTAGTTATTAGAGGAAGATCTCAATGCTGGGTCCTCCATAATCTAAGAGAGGCCCACAAGAATAAAACATAGAATGACTGAAAAGCATTAACCCCAGAGAAAGGGGGCTGTACTGAAAATCTGAAAAGCAACAATGGGAGTCGAGTTGCTCAGTGTCTTCTTTGCATCTTAACATTTTCATATGTGGAGCTGGAGAGAAAGAAAGTGCAATGCTTCCAGAGATGGCTGCAAAGGAGAAGATGGATTTTCTAGTGCTTGGCAAATGTAAGTGCTATGAATTGTTAAGAAGACGTTGAGACAATGCGAGGAAGCTCTATTTAAGACAGAAAAGAGGTTCCAAGTGATAAAATGGAGAGACCATGTAAGCACTGGGAGAAAGGGTATAAAGGAAGCAGGAGAATGGTCTGCAGGGAAACAGAAAGACACTGAATCAACTGAATTTAGGGACCATAATGGAATTACATTTAACTTTGAAAACTAAATTCAGGGTTCAAGTAAAGATAAGTTTTATGTAAGTACTAAATTTGGAGTTTATAGATAATTGCATTTTAGCAACAGAATGATTCATTTCTGTTGAGAGAAGGCGGCTTGGGGTAAGAGTTTCCTTCCTACTAAATTAATTCTACTCAAATATCTGCAGTCTAGGTAGAATGCACATTAAGTTATCATTAATGAGGCATAATACTAGGTAACATTTAAGGAGTGCATATTTGCAAAGCGCTGTACTGTGTGTTTGATATGATCACATCTTTTTATTTTAATAAGCAGTCTTTATTATCACCTCCATTACATAGATGAAGTGACAGGTGTACAGAAGTTAAATAATGTGCTCAAAATTCTGTAATCAGTAAATTACAGAGTCTGGATTCAAACACAACCATCTGACTCCACAGTCTATATTTTTAACCATAACACTGAACGAGAATTCCTATATCAGATGCTATAGATCTGGTCAAGTGTGAGTACTTGGGGACTTCAATCAGAATGTGAAGAGGCCAGCAATTATTGTGTGCCAAGAAAACCAGGTGATGCATTACAGGATGAATTTGTATTCTCACATTTCCTTTAAGTTGTTTGAACACCTCCTGTTCAGCCACTTAAGGGGGAAAAAAAAAACTATCTTTGGGAAAGTGCTTTTAATGAGCACAAAAAAGAGAAATTAAAATAGAGAAACAGAATTCTTAGTTTGATGTCAGAAAAGATGTGTTCTGAGAAAACAGAATTTAAAATGGAATTGCTAGGATTTTAATATTTTTACAGTTGTAAACTACTAGGGGTTCATTGAATAGGGGAGGAAAGAGAATTAGAGAGGAGAGTAAAATAAATGGAAATATAATGACCTCTGTCTTCTCTCCCTTGAGAAGGAATGAGGATATTTATATTTTAAAGATTTCTTTTTTGTTTATTCCTACAAAACTGGGGTGTAGGCCACAGATGTGGAGGGTGAGAGGATCACCAGAGACAGAATGAGGAGCAGAAAAGGTAGCTCTACTGAGAGACACTGCTGACTGGAGCTACAGGTGAAACAAGACAGGTTTGCTGCACCATGTGTGTTAGCTCCTGGCCAGGGATTGAACTCAGGCCATTGCAGTGATAGCACTGAGACTTTACCCCTGTGCCACCAGGGAGACCTGGCATGAGGGTATTTAAATATAGGAATCAGCATAGAGGGAATCCATACCCCTTTCCTGCCTTCATACAGAAAGTTAGCAATCTCACATGGTGCCCTACTCAATCATTCAGTGACAGTAACAGATATGACATTTGTCCCAGAAAAGAGGAATATGATAAATTCCACCCACTTAGGAAAGCACTGCATATAATAAAAAGCAATGGAGGGCTAGGC
>NW_004567110.1:36672492-36673601 GCF_000260355.1 Condylura cristata
TTTTTTTTTTTTTTTTTTGGAAATCAAGAAAAGGACATTTGTCTCCACGAGTACTTATAAACATTTTCTCTCCTAGCCAGTGTACATATTACAGCTGTCCTACCCTCTCAAACACCCCCTCAAATTCATGTTGCTTCATTTTTTTTGTTCTTATTACTATTTCATGACTATATATTTATTACCTAACATTCAATCAGGCATAGTACAGACATTCTATGAATACTGGTAGCACTTTGAAAAGGAGTAAGTAAAAGGAAGAAAGAGAAGAAGAAGTAAAAATGTTAGTTGCTTATTTTGTATTTATTGTATAGCAGAAATCATGCAAAATAATATTAGGACTTCTACATTAGTGCAAATTAGAAAAGCTGTTACCCTGGTTTCTTATAACATTCAAGAAAAGTGAACTCAATACATTGTTTATACAAAGATAAGCATTTGTAATAAAAACATGAAAAATGGTCAAGTGTATCACATAAAAAAATAATCCTGGGCCTTCCTTGGTGGCACAATGGGTTAGGATGCAGCACTGCACGCTAGCACAGATGCTTCAGTGTGAGTTCAATCCCCAGCCCCGGAGGTGATCCATGTGGCGCAGCAGACTTCTCCTGTCTCTCCCACTGCTCCCCTCAGCAGTGTAAATAAATGAATCTTTTGTTAAAAAAAAAAATCCCACTTTCCATTTCTTTCTTCCAGATTCATGAAAGAAACAAATCTTTACATTTGGTCTCCTCTCTTCATACAAGACATCATCAACCCTTTTGCCTATTTAAAAACTTTATACTGCACGGCACAGGTAAAGCCTACCTGGAAGGGGCCACACTGCCTTCTCCTTGTCAGTCCTCCTCATTCCTTCCAAAGACTTTAGCTGCTTAGGTTATTACAGTTATGAAAAGATATATTTTACATTTATTTGTGGGATTTTTTTTTAAAGATTTATTTATTTGTGCATACAGAACTGGGGGACAGGCCAGAGGCTCAGGGATGGTGAGAGGCTTCACCAGAGACAGAGAGGGGAACAGAACAGGCAGATAGAGGAAGTACACTGCTGAGGGGAGCAGCGGGCAGGTCAGGAGAGGTCTGCCATGCCATGTGGTCACCTCCAGGGCAGG
>NW_004567110.1:36674056-36688693 GCF_000260355.1 Condylura cristata
TGAGTTAATGAGAAGGTAACTGTTGTTGCCTATATAAAAACATCAGTTTTTATGTCTAGAGATGGTCTGCACTTTCAGACATATGCTGCTTGGCACAGAGGAATTTGTCAGAATTCAGAGTGGGCTACTGGATAAAGACAAGCGAAATGGTTACCCAGATTTCTGGTTTAACTAAAACTGTGTCACAAATAGAATGCTTCCATACTTTTAAAATTGTCAGTGTATCATAGTGAAGACAGTATCAAGTGACCTAATCTAGTTCTGCTAGTAAATATATATATATGTGTGTGTGTGTGTGTGTGTGTTCTTATATCCTTTCTAGAAGAAATAAACATTTTCAGCCTTGACATAGCATCGCAACATCACAATCACCTAAGGATTTGAAAATTATACATGCCTCAGATCTACCCCCAAACCTGAATTTCAGTGTTACTAGGAGGAGAAATCTAACTTTGTGGTTTAAAGACTCCAGATGGTTATGAGTACATTAAGAGATGAGAACCCTGAGAGTAAACATTCACCTCTATCATACGGATTTCCTGAAATCTGGTAAGTGGCCTGCAGTATAGACCTGTAAGGTCTCACTGCCAGTTATTCTTTTTTAAACAAATTTTAAAATTACAAAAAGTATAAATATGTACAAGACATAAAAAAATGTAATCAAAGAAACAAAAATGACTTCTTATCAAATAATTGGAAATTTCACTTGTAGTGATAAAATATCAACAGCAATATTAAGCTATTAGGTTTTTAACATTCAAAATTTTAATTTATAATTGCAATGTTGGCAGTGGAATCTTAAATATATATACATATCAACTATGTACAGAAACACTTCTTTCCCTGCAATAAAACCAAAATTAGAAGGTACATAACACAGGAATAATAAATTATCAAAAACAGATGTAAAACTTCTAAAGACACAGTGACAAATGACAAGGAAGGACACTTTTAGCAAACTTTCATCTGGGCAGTTCACATAACCGAACTATAAATAAAATAGAAGTATGACTAACAAAAGTAAATAAGCATAAATATTGTACCCATTTCTCTACAACAAAGAATGACTGTTGATGTAGAATTTATATTAATAAAGAGAACATTATTTTCAAGAACATTTATGAATTAGTAAAATGTTATTACTAGATCACAACAAAATGTTAAGTTCCAATGGGATCAAAAAAGTGGAATACTGTGACATCATTTTTCTTTTGTATGCACTGGAAACTTTAAATATATACTCTGATTAATTCTTACCTTGTATTCTCATTCAAAAATGGATCTGTGGTTGTAACTAACATTCTGTGATGGAATGTTCAAAAAAAAGAAAACCCCTCTGAAAATATATGCTATGTAAGGAAAGTAACATTAGAGGTAATAGTATTCCAATTAACACAATCTATGAAAAAATCTTGAAGTGTTTGGCATATGATTAAAAATGGAAAACAAGGGGCCCTCCCTGGTGGCGCAGCAGGTTAAAGCACTGCACTAAGAAGCTAAAGCCACCTCTGCATGAGTTCGATTCCCGCCTGCCCCGGAGGTGACCACATGGCATGGCAGACCTCTCCTGACCCGCCCGCTGCTCCCCTTAGCAGTGTACTTTGTCAATCTGCCTGTTCTGCTCCCCACTCTGTCTCTGGTGAAGCCTCTCACTGCCCCTGAACCTCTGGCCTGTACCCCAGTTCTGTATGCACAAATAAATAAATCTTTAAAAAAAAAAATGGAAAACAAGACTGATCTTGATTGTATTAGGAAATCCCTATAACACTCATTCTATATGCAAATCATTTGTAAAATGAGGATTCTCTATTCAATTATATAAAGCCTTATGCATTTCTCTCTCACTTTGAGTAAAACATAAGGTAGAAGTTATAACAATTTGCACTTTTATGCAAGTTCTAATTAAAGATCAGCTTTGTTCGACAATTTTAAATATGAGGTTTTCTATAATGAGTATATGCAAGAGAATCATTTAAAAATAACACAAAGTAGATAAATTCTCTTTTCATATGCAAAAATGTATAGTGAAAGATGTTAGAATGTCAAAATAAATTTATGCTATTCATTCAAAAGCATATCTAAACATACAGAATTTAGATATCACTGTGTCTGATGGAAGGAAGGAAATTTTTAACTATATGTAAAAATTAATGTCCACTCAGGATATACTGCTTTCAAACTACTTAAATATTTCCAAGTGAATGTAATAATGGTTATTTATAATCATTTAATTAAATATTGCATCAGATATAAAGATAAGCAAGAACAGATGACTGAAAAGTTATTTAAAATTTTTAAAGAGCTCATATCTTCTTAAATTTTCAGAACTTTCTTTTCAAGTTCTTAAAATGATCAGTTTTGCTGGAGACCTAATGTTGACAACACATTTTGAGTAGCAAGAAAAAAATTAATTTCAAATATATGCACAATTATATATTTAATATTTATAAAATTAATTATATAGACTTCATATTGTAAAATAACTGTGATAAAGAGCTATAGTAAATGTTCTTTAGTAAGACCTGTATTGCTTTTTTTCTGTTGCATTCTTTCTTTTTGCATCCTCTTCTCCCCTTTCCTGTCAGTGAAATTGCCATCTATCCTACAAATTCTACAGGGTTTTGCTTTCATAAATTCTTGGTATCGTCACAAATTACTGAGTATTGTTTGGAATTTCAGGTCAAAATGTTTTTACTTTGCCTTATCTGCCACTACTTGAGCCCGATTCCTCATAAAATTAACTGCTAGAGAATTTTAGTTACGTTGGCTCTTAATGACGAAGTTTCTCCTGCATTTTAAAATCTATTTTCTCTATAAGGAACCAAGAAGATATCTACTTAATTGCGTTTAGTATAAAAGTTGAGATTGCAGATTACTTTTATTATTAATATAAAGCCTGAAATGAAAGGAAAAGGTATCAATAATTAGAAGATTAAAAAAGGAGTAACAATGGCCCCAGCTTCTAATATCATTTTATAATGCAGTGCCTTAGGGATTCACAATTTACATGTGATATAAAAGAAACCCATGGTCAAATCTCCCTAGACCAAAAATGCCCTGCTTTCCTTAAAAAGGGGCAATCTAGAATTCACATGAGAAGAATATAGGTGAACTCTGCAAAGAACATACACAATTCTTTGACATATAGTCAGAAAACAAAGTATCAGTATTATCAGAAAAATAAAATTCTAAGGAGTATATACTTATTTTTTAGGATTACAGACCTGTTTGATTTTCTAGCTAATATCAGATTTTTCCCAGATCAGTTGACACTTTCCTTTCTATTGTCAGTGTAATTTGTAGCTTTACTTGTATTTTTTAATTTATTTGAATAATATTTGTTCCCCTCTATATTAGAGGGAATATATGTCATTGTACTTACTCACTATAGTGAATAAGAATTAATAGGATTTCTATAAATAATTGTTGAGAAAATGAATGCTGAATATTGTAAAAATAGTTACAGCTAACAGTATGAGTATTTATGTGTCAGAAACTTTTAATAAATACACATATTAAAGTATTTCCTTCTCTTTACAGTTCTGGCTACAAATTTTTTTTTTTTTTTTAAAGATTTTATTTATTTGTGCATACAGAACTGGGGTACAGGCCAGAGGCTCAGGGGCGGCGAGAGGCTTCACCAGAGACAGAGTGGGGAACAGAACAGGCAGATGGACGAAGTACACTGCTGAGGGGAGCAGCGGGCGGGTCAGGAGAGGTCTGCCACGCCATGTGGTCACCTCCGGGGCAGGCGGGAATCGAACTCACGCGGAAGCGGCTTTAGATTCTCAGTGCTGTGCTTTAACCCGCTGCGCCACCAGGGAGGGCCAATGGCTACAAATTTTTTAATAACTCCCACATAGCAATAAGGAAACAGTGGTAAGTTTATGTGACTGATATTTGTCACACAGCTGCATGTGGCAAAAGTAGAGTTTGGGCTCCCTTGTCTCACTGCTATTTTATGTAGTTATTTGTCAATATTCAAAGAAATATGAAGATTTACAACAACTGAAAAAAAAGATCTTATTTTCCAAGGGAAGTAATTTAATTGAACGAAAGGTATTTCAGTAAGTAATTCATGTTTGAATCTTTGCCTTTTATTTAATAGGGGAAAAAAATAGTTGTAATTATTATGTCCTAGTGTGCTCAGTGCTTTTATGATGAAGGTTGTCCTTGTCAAAACAACTGCAGATGGACAAAATCTTAGTAGAAACACTCTTGACACAAACTGCTCATTCAAAGAACAAATCCAGGCAAGAAATGAAAAGTTCAGTGTTTTCCATGTTGAACAGAGGACCTTGTTAGGGGGAGATTGCATATAATGTGGTGAATCTGAGAGAAATGGTGAAACGTTGGAAAAGCTACTGAAAAGACTACAAAATCAAGTTACTGAAAAAATGATTAAAAGAGAAAAGAAGGATTATGAGCTTCATCTGAAGCTCCCCATCAGTTAGATCTCATTTTTCCATAAGGTCCTCAGTTCTGGCATGAGAGTAGAGAACACAGATGAAGTATCAAAAAATGACAGAGCATGGGGAGAGATCAAGTATATAATATTTGATTTAATCACTTTGAATATAAGATATATTATTTGAAAATAAATTGTTATGTTATTAACAAAATTCATCAATGTGATACTTCTTTATTTTAAAGCAAAGATAAAAATAATGTTATCTTAATCTTCTAAATCTAAAATAAGATCCATTATTGATCTTGGGTGCTTTTGAAAGTATAATTATCTCCCACTTTCAATAAAAAGGCTACAATTTGCCAAAACAAGATTCATCCTAGAATGTTACTCCTTTTTCATTTTGCATGTATGCCATAAGCTGAGAATTCAAGCAGAAAATAACCTTATTCACTTATTTAATTCTTACTAACACACACTTTAAAATTCCAACCTGAATAATTAAAATTTTCTTTAAGAATTATGAAGATGACAGTGATAAAAGAGATAATTAAAAATGTTATTATTTACTGAGGTAGCATTGGTTTAGAACATTGTATAATATTTAGCGGAATAGGTTTACACCTTCTCACATGTAGGTTTATATGTGATCCCATCATGTAAATACCCACAGTCCTTTACCCGAGGCCAATTGACCCTGTCCTTCCTTTGCTCCACCCTCATCTTTTACTTGTCTCTGGCAGTCTGCCTTCTGCAGTCAAATCTCTAGTCTGTTTTGATTTTGTTCTGTCAGTTCCTTGTTTTTTTTCTTTCTCTATATATTGCACTAAATTAGATGGAATTTACCACACATAGGAAATGATTTCTATTAAATCACTTTACTTACTTATCTATAAGAAGATCAAAAAGTTAATATATCACTGTAAGTTAAAGTAGTTAATTTATTTTGTACTTGATCTTACAATTAAAAAAAGAGCAATATTTTATTATTTTAACTGGTCTATTAAGTTTATATTAGAAAAAGCAGCAAAAACCAAACATAGTAGGACAATAAAAAGAGATCAATCTGTGTTGAAAGAATTAATACAATACTGAAAGCTTATGTAATTAATATTTGCTGAATCTATGATATTATACTCCTTTATTTAAAATACCTTTTAGGTATTTTGTATCTTGTAAGTATTCAATCAAGATAATGTAATCATTAACATTAATATAATGTTATAATTATATTAACTATATTAATGATTAATGTGATCATTAACAATAATATAATTTCTATTTTATTAATAGGAACGTTGAGTAACATGTGTAGGAAACCTGTCCACATTTCTCAGACAAAATATAGTCAGTGTTAGAATTTGAAATCCGGCAGTCAGTTTCTCAACATCACTTAGTACTTCCTCTTATATTACTGTGAACAAAACATAACTTAAATATGTACATATTGGGAGAAAACTGTCAAAGAATATTATTTTCCTACTTAATTAAAATCCTATGTCTTATATACATATATTGAGTAGGCACTCAAAAATAATACAATAAATTTGAATAAAATAATTTTTAGGTACCTCGAAAAAGTCCAAATAATAAATTGTTTTGGCTCTTAGTTTACCAGAAACTACATTAAAATGCGGTTCTGAGATTCTGACACAAGGGCATTTCTAGGTCAAGGCTATGGACAATATAAGAATGACATACCTTTTGTTCTGCAATGTAGAACAAATACAGTCTTACAGATATAAAAGATCATCTGGACTTTAACATGAAATAAATAAATACACATATGTATGTATACATACAACATATATGATAAGCCTCATGGAACATTACTTTCATTCTTAACGTTTCACAAAACATGATTTTGTATTCTAAAAAGATATTATAAGTATCTATTATTAATGTATTAAGATTTAATTCTGACCCTCAGAACTTTGGCTGAATGTAATATTATTTTAGAAGTTAATGATCTTAGATCCAATACAAGGTCAGTGAATGATGGGAAAAGTGTCATATCAATCACTCCTCATTTTATAAATGCCATCAACTTGAACAAGAATCATTTATCTACAGAAAATAGTTTACTTTCATTTGATCTCATATATCTTAGCCTATAGAATACAATTATATTAAATGAGGTCTGTAATAGCCCTTCTCTCTAAAATTCTATGATCTCAATGCCAAAATAAGGTGGCCCACTAAGTGACTATTTGTTCTAGTTTGCTTGAGACAATACAATTATTTATCTGTTGTCTTGGAGTGAATTATTGAGAGCATCCATTTTCATCTCAATTGTGTGTAAAATGAATTTATTCAAATGGTAAAAATATCAGTGTTAATTTTCACTTGTATATACTATCTGCCTAGTATCCCATAGTACCTAGTAAATATACTCAAATGCATAATAATAATAAAATAATGCATAACATATGAGTAAGCTTCAATATGAAGCACAAAATCTGCCCTAGTATTCATTTAATAAAAATTCACATGCCAAAGTAGCTTATACTAAGTATAGTTTATGCAAGATTATATACTATCCAGTGATGGGTCAATGACTTCTAATCCTAACCATATAAATCCTTAGAAAATCAAAATTTCACTTGTTTCCCAAATGTAAAATAAGGTAGAGTTATTCCACTTTTTCCATGTCAGTGTGATTAGTTAATTATGCCACTAAGCTGAGGTGGCCAAGGTGATATTATTTCAAATATTAATAAGAAAGCTTAATGTATTTAAAGTGATATTATTTCAAATATTAATAAGAAAGTTAATGGTTTTCTTTCATAGTAGCCCTATATATAGAATTGCTAAGTTTAGCAAATAAAAATACAGGACATCTAGTTAAATTGGAACTTCCGGCAAGCAATGAATCCCAAATACAATATTGATGTCTCATATTTTATCTGGCAACCCTACCAAGATTCCATTCTCAGTGCCAGAGATCTTGACTGATGGCTCCAAGTGTTTTGAAAAGCACCATCGTAGTCAGAAGCATGTTTATATCTTGGTCCATTAGGTTCACTAGGATTCACTCTCATCCATATTTCTCATAAGTTTTTAAGAGATAGATCATCATCTCTTACACAGAGAGCATTTGTTCATGAAATTTCCATTTTATATGTACCTCAATTGTTACCTGTCTACATGACATTTTCCAGTGATACATATTTTATCATTTATAGACTTATGTGCAGTCTTGATCAGACCAGCAACACTTCAGAGATTTAAAAATAACAAAAAACTCTTCAGATTGTAAACAACGTCAATATAGTGTTTCCTAGGAGGTCTGTTATTTATCAAGGCAATTCGACTAGTTCAACTTTCTTTCTTTGCGGGATCCCCAGTGAAGCAGAAGGTTATCATTCATTACAGATCTGCTATAAGTTCTTTCCTTATAAAAAGTCAGGAGTTAAAGATGGAGGAGCCTCAACCTGCCTGGGTACTGAATGACTGCATGGAGAAGAGTTGCCATGGACCTATTCACTCACCCCATGTTAACAGAATGACTAAAAAAGAATTTGCTGCTGCTTTATGCCATTATATGTAGCAGCTAGGCTAGTCTATATAATAGGGTTTTTTTTTTTTTTTGGTTAAAAAAAAGAGATATCATTACAAGTAAAATTAAAATGAGAAATACATTAAAATTGCTCCTTGAAAATAAGGCACTATTTCACACATTTCTTATGTCCTAGTTACCAGTTTAATGATTACACAATGCATTCAACAAAGTGTAATCATATATTTAAGAGCGCTTTCAATCCTGGAGAGACTCATATTCTAGTCCTATCATTTGCCTTGGACAACTTTTTTTTAACAGTACTGAGTCTTAATTTCTTTATCTATACAATACTAATTATAGTACTCACTAATTAATAGGGTTGTTATGATTACTAGTTCATAATAAGTAATCAGTATTTACAGTTAATATTATTACTGTTATTGTTATGACAAAAGGTGTGTCAACATGTTTTATTAACAGCAACAGTTCTGTAATGTGAAAATAATTTTCAAACATACTTTAAAATTTAATTTTCTAGTAAAAGTTGATCCACATTCAGAGAATTCATTTTCCATGACCCTTCTAAAAACAGAGCAGTATCAGCAAACATTTCCTTTGTGAACAGAGACAAAGGAGAGATATTACATCAAGAGGTATATAAAATATGTGAAAGAGGTATGTAAAAATAAAAACCTGTTCAGTTTTAAATTGAGAAATTTAATTACATCTTTAAAAATATTTTAAAGATTTATTTATTTATGCATACATAACGAGGGTACAGCTCAGAGGTGCAGGGGGTGAAAGAATTCACTGGAGTCAGAGTGGGGAGCAGAACAGGAAGATCAAAGAAATACACTGCTGAGGGGAAGGTCAGGAGAGGTCTGCTACACCATGTGGGTCACCACCCTCGCTAGGGATAGAACTCGTGCTGCAGTGGCTGCAGAGCTTCATAGTGCTGTCTGTTTTAACTCAAGTTGTCACCAGGGAGGGCCCCTCATCTTTAAATTTTTCTTATCTTAATATTGTTTGTCAATGTTTATCATTACTGTCCAGGTAATACATCCACGAGATTCTTTGAGTCATTATTTCTGCTTTTGCAATCATGTAATTTACCATAATAAAAATATTTTTAAATAAGTCTCTGTTCTGACTTTTGTATTGTATTGAAACTTAGCCATGTTAGCCATGACGAGGAAAGGGACTAGCTGTGTAGAAGTGTGGTCTTCTCTCCATAGCTATACTCAACAGCAAGAAATAGCTGAAGGGATTGACCACAAAAAAAAATGTAATAAAAGATATATAAATATACCATAGATACCAAACTAATCTTATATACACATCTGAAACATTAAGCAGCTATAATAATATAGATTGTGTACTAATCATTTGTCAGGATTCTTTTGAATGTCATTTATGCAGTGCCCAATTTCACCTTCAAGCTCTATGTGCTATTCTACAGAATAGGAAATATAGAGAAAGAGAGGTGACACAGCTCATCCAATGCTACAGTATATACTCTTAATCTAGAACACCCTTAACTATAGAGAACTAATTCAGATTATGAATGCATTGGAAATAAATAAAAATGATTGTAACCCTAGAATAAACAGATAAATAATCCAATTAAAAAGCTGGTTTAAAAAGATGTGGTACATATACACAATGGATTATTACTCAGCAACCAAAAACAAATAAATAAATAAACACAAGTCTTCTGCAGCAACATGGATGGAGCTGGAAAAGATCATGCTTAGTGAGATAAGCCAGAAAGAAAAGGAAAAATACCAGATGGTTTCACTCATAGGAGGAGTATAACAGACCAGGCGAGAAAATAATAATAATAATAATGAGCAGCTATATACCACAGACATTTTATGGGGTGGAGTGAGGAATGGGATCAAGGGGGTGGGGGACGAAATGCACTGGACTATGGTGATGGCACATGGGTGATTTGGTGATGAGAAGCCCACAGAGATTACAATTGAGTTGAAAAAATGCTCAAAATGATGTAAAAATAAACTATTATATTATAAAAATAAATCTAAAGAATAAACTTTATCTACATTCAAAAAAGAAAAAAGCTGGTTCAGGGCCTCCCTGGTGGTGCAGGGGTTAAAATCTCAGTGCTATCAATAATACCAGCCACTATGGCATGAGTTCTATCCCAAGCCAGGGAGCTTACCCCCCACATGGTGCAGCAGACTTTTCCTGTCTCGTTTACCACCCTCAGCAGTGTTATTCAGTGGACCCATCTATTCTGCCCCCCCCCTTTGTCTTTGATGAATCCTCTCACCTCTGGCCTATACCCCGAGTCTTGAGTGAATATATAAATGAAATCTTTAAAATAAATAAAGTAAAAATTTGGTCTAAAGGAAATTTTGTGCAATATTGGGTGGATTTGAAAATGACACAGCCACTATGGAAAAACAGTATGGGAGGTTTAAAAAAGAGAGTTATCATATGACCATAAATTCCATTTCTGCATATAAATCAAATAGAATTGGAAACAGGTCTCAGACATTTGCACACTCATGTTCAAGGAGCATCATTAAAATAACCAAGAAATGGAAGCAATTCAGAAGTTCATTGAGAGATGAGTATATTTTGTTGTATTAACAAACTACATAGATGAAAGTAAACACAGTCTTAAAAAGGGAGAAAGTACTGGGACTTACTTCAACATGGATGAGCCTCAAGGACATTAAACTTGGTTACAAGTAAGTAAAAAAAAAAAAAGCACAATTGTTTGATTCGCTTTAACGGCATGTCAAAAGTAGTCATACTCATAAACAGAAAGTAGAAATTTACCAATGACTAACAAAGGTGGATAGCAGGAAATTGTTATTTATAGGTACATTATTTCAGTTTTGAATAAAGAAAATATTTCTGGAGATTTGTTGCACAGCAAAGTAAACATACTTAACACCATTGACCTCTATACTTAAAAATGTTTCAATGGGAAATTTAATGCTATATATTTTTACCACACTTTAAAACGCTAAAAATGGCCATAGAATACAAGTAGAGATTTCTCTAAAAATGATCAATAAAGGTGAAAATATGCTTAATATAATCAACCATCAGAAAGACACAAAGAAGAGCAATAATGAGATTCTACTTTATATATACTATGATGATTTCTAGTATGTGGTATATAGAAAACAAATAAATAGATAAATTACATAAAAAAATAAGTTGTGGAGTCTAATACCAATTAGTGAAGAGAAGGAAGAGGGAAACAGACAAACCAGGTAAAAACAGTCATATGTATGCTGAAGGACAGAACTAGGTTTTTAGTGATAAACAACATAGTCTGTACTCATGATGATTGTTAATGATGCATACCTGAAACATATAATGAAAACTTACTCCAATAATAATGCAATCATTTTAGTCAAACAATATAGTATATTTTTTGATCCATGGCTGTTTGGATATATAAATCATGGATCTGTAAAGACTACTCTGTGTGTGTGTGTGTGTGTGTGTGAATGTATGTTGCATACATACATGAGAGTGAACAGAAAAAATACAAATAATGCTCTTTTGTTACCATGCAAATCTTCATTTTTCCTAATGCTTCAAAGTCGATTAAAATTATTCTATTTTTGTCCAGCATGCCTCTGAAAACATTTGAGAACCAAGATGTGGCAGTGTGATCACCTATCATCCCCATTTAATGGTGAAAAAGGCAAATTCCAACAAATAAATGAATGAATGTGGGTCTTTATTACTTCTAGAAAGTGTTGAAATTTTGTTTATTTCAACATGCTTTGGACTCTTAGGCTCATGGTAGTTGAAATGTTTCCTGATTACATAAACTTAAGTATTCAGTTTTGATGTTCCTCAGTAAGAGGTTGTATACATATGTTTGTACAAATGGTTTATTCAAAATGGTGATATTATATCAAAAGAAAATGCCCAGAAGTGCTATCTCTTATTTCCCTTTTACCTAGCATTTTCAGATGCAGAATATATTTGAATATATTTACTTAGTATTATAGTCCCAAATATTAGTTAGAACACCAAGCAAAACAAAAGGAAATGTTTTCCTCAACAATCACATCTTTATCCTTACCTCAACATGACTTTATATTACCAGATTAATTTTATTCTTTATTTTTTAAAAACTTAATTTATTCATGTTTGAGTAGAAGAGCAGGGGTGTAGGCCAGAGGTTCAGGGGGGTAAGAGGATTCACCAGAGAAAAAGTGGGGGGTAAGAACTGGCAGATATAATGAAATACACTGCTTAGGAGAGCAGCAGGCAAGATGGGAGAGGTTTGCTGTGTTGTATGGGTCAGATCCCTCAAGCCATCATGGTGGTAGTGTTGAGATTTAACACTTAGGCCCCACCAGAGTGTTTTGAAAAGTGAGTGTAATCTCAAGGCCTCAAGTACAACTGTACTTCATCATTCCTGGAACTCCATATTATAACTGAAAAAGTGGAATAAAAAGTGGAATAATAAGTAGACACATACTGCTTAGATATACATACAGGGTTCCAGAATAGTAAATTCAGCTATTCAACATTCACACTATTTGAGTAGTCACATAGGAATGTGGAAAAATCTGATGATGCCTTAAAAATGTAAATATATATCCAAAACTCCATTACTGAAACAAAATACTAGAGCACAAATTTAAAATAAAGTAATCAGTATTAAGTTTTATTTTTATTTTTATTTAGGTCCAGAATGGCACAGAAATGCTTCCTTCATTTTTCAAAAGCCTATAATTGCTTTTCTAGTGTATGCTCATTATTCATCAAGGATATGGTAGTAATTAATACTTGATGGGAATATCCAAATATCACATTAATTAAAAAAATAACTATTTATTTTTAAAGATTTATTTATTTATGTTTACATAACCAGGGTACAGGCCAGAGATGTGGGAGGGGAGCTGACTTCTCAGAGACAGAGTGGGGAACAGCACAGGCAGATTGAAGTACACTGCTGAGGGGAGCAGTGGCCTGAGCCACCAGGGAGAGCCCCAAAATAAATGAAATTTAAAAACAGAATGAAAACATGTATAGATCATTAAGCTACCTAAAATTTAAACTAGAAAGTCTCATTATATTTAATATAAAATGTTAATGTCAAACTCATCTCTAAAACTATAATTCAAGGGAAATGTGAATCTTTTTTAAGGAGCAGAAAAAATCTAATGGAACATGTTGTGGAAATGATACTGGCGGCAGCTACTTTCACCACCAACATCAAAGAAGAATCAAATGCTTTCTGTTTCCTAAGATGAGGAAACAATCTGTAGGAGAAAGCTGGTTCCTTCACTGAGTCTGAAATAGGTTAGTGGGCTAATGCTATCTGGTTTGGTTTCAGACAACAGGGAGCTATTTTTATAGAAGCTCGAAAACTGTTATATCATATAATCTATATAATTTAAGTCAATCTCATAACAAGGATATCAAAGAACAGGTATCTTATCCTACTGTCAATAGCATTCCTAAAGTTAATGAACTATTAAAGTTATGTTGAATTTTCAGCCTTGTTTAGTTTAGGCAGCACATTTAACATGAAGAGGTTTGGTGAGTGTCTATTTCTCCCTAAGAACATCATTGAAGTACAGACAAAACAAAGCAAAATAAAAGCCACGCCACCTGACCATTTTGAAGGCCCTTTGTTTGCCAAACCTGATGTGGAAAGCAGAAATGGAAAAGTAAGAGATGTTTTTCTCAAGTTGCCTTGCTCTGGGAGATTATCCAAGTCTGTGCTCAACTTAGACAAAAGGACATCAGGAAGTAGAACAACATCTGAGCTTAAGCAAAGTGAGAGGTTTGGAAGTGACTTCATAAACAAGAAAATTGAACTGTCTTAATGAATAAACAGGATCTTGACTGGATGTGGTCCTCCAAGCAATGAGAGTGTGAGCAAATAAGAATTGAAAATCTGAAAACAGAAAAGGAATTAGCTTCATTGCAATACTTTAGAAACTTCAAAGACGTGGCACATAAAACATGCTACCGACATTTTTATGAGAGTATTTTCTAATCTACAGCAGGATATTTAACACTCTGAGCCCTGTTTACTAAGTGTGGGAACAAGGACTCCTTTATTCCTTTGGTTATGGATAAATTCTCTCATGTGTTCAAATACACCCTATTGACACGTAAGATTTCCTCACATACAACCACTGAGTTAAGAACTGGATGAAATTCATTTCAATGCAATTGGGGAGAAGGTGCATTTAAATGTATGGTATTAGTAAGTAATGAAGGTCTGGACACTGAGAGTACACCTGTTGAATTTTAGAGTTTACAGATCTGAAAGGTTAAGAATAAGGGGTGGGGGTAACTAAAATAGAGAGTTATTAGTGATTTTTGAAAAGGGATAACCTACTTAAACATATCCTGAGAAAAACTGATAATTCATGAGTATATATTCTCTCCTAATAAATAAATGGCAAATGCTTTCCTACTTTGCATTACCACCTAGACAGTAAAAACCCCCTGAAATTCTACATTTATGAAGAAACTAAAAGCTCTACTTCCACTCTTTTCATAGATTTTTCTTAGAGAATTCAAAATAATTTGCTCATAAACTTTACATATTTAACCATAACATTTATATGTACTTCATCTTAATGGTTCTGGAAAATGCTTTGCCTCTGCCTTACACATAGATGATACAGTCACCTACAAAATATCTGGCTTAAGGCCCTCCCTGGTGGCGCAGCGGGTTAAAGCACAGCATCGAGAATCTAAAGCC